>NW_021604567.1:7992205-8051004 GCF_004785775.1 Grammomys surdaster | reverse complement strand
GAGAGAGAGAGAGAGAGAGAGAGAGAGAGAGAGAGAGAGAGAGAGAGAGAGAGAACTGGCAGAGACAACTGGAATTGATGGGGATCATATTTCAGGGACTAGGTAGAAACTTAGTATATTGGAAGCAACCTGGAATCCATGTGAGTGGATGTGGCAAAGACTCCTAGGAATCAGGATATGAAGCCATCTTCTATAACTAGAAAGGCTTCCAATGGGGCTGGGACACCAAAGTATCCAAAAATCCTTTGAGCTTCCTTTCTGCAATCTATAATTCCTGCAAGTTGTGCTTCAAGATAAGGTGGCATAGGGTCTCCAAATTGAGATGCATGCCATGAGAAGGAGGCCATACCTGGCCTGGATGGCCAGGAACCAGAAACTGGATAGCCCAGAGATTTAGAATAGAACTGAACATGACTGTCAAAAAGTCTCTGAAATGATTCCTAATGATATTGTGGTTTATACATAGCCTAGCTTAATGGTCAGCAGAGAGGTATTATCCAGCAGCTGATACGAGAATTTCCAGAGATTAATAGCCAAACATAAGGCAGAGCTGAAGGAATCTCTTAGAAGAGAGATTTGAAGGATTGTAGAAGGCAGAGGGTTCAAGAATACCAAAGAACATAGTCCACAGTATCAACAAACCAGGGTTCATAGGGGCTCACAGAGCCTAAAAAGACAATCAGGGAGCCTGCATGTGTCTGATGTAGGTTCACTGTGTATACATTATTGTTGTCTAGCTTGCTGTTCTGATGTGATTCTTAACATTTGAAGCCGAAGATATGTGACTCTGTTACTTGCATTTGGGACCCTTTGCCTCCTTGGGTTGCCTTGTACAGCCTTGATAGAAGACTGTGTGTCTTTTCTTACTGTAACTTGTTATGCCATGTTTGATTGATATCCCTGGCAAGCCTGTTCTTTTCCAAAAGGAAACAGAGGAGAAATGGATGGGAGCAGGAGGGAGGGGAAGTATGGTCAGAATATAATATACATGAGACAAATAAATACAATCTTTTAAAATGTCCCATTGTACAAAGTTGGAAATATTATTTTTCTACTTTGTTAGAGTAAATGTAATTTAAGGCTAAAAATGAAAACTTTTGAATCCAATTATCTTAGTGTTTCAAGAGATGAAGTGTTGGATAAGTCCGTATGGCAGCTCCAATCCACCTCTGCTCTGTAACAAGGAGCCAGCATTATAAAATATTCAGAAGCAAGTGTCTATTTTTAAATGCATCTCGAAGGTATGTTATGTTTTTTCCTGAGCATGAAAACTAGTATAAAATATAGCCAGTGTGCTATTATGTGACTTCATTTATATACTATATAAAAACAAATATAAAAATTAAAAATAAAAATCACTAGTAAGTCACTGTCTTATGATTTGCAACTTGCTTATGGTTTGCAACCTGAAACTCTTGTATAAGAAGGAATAAACTTGAATGTAAGACATTACATGTGAAAAATTAATAGCTAAACTAACTGAAAATAAAAACAACTTTTCTTATTTCTATAAGATAACGAAGTTCACAAATCCCAGTACAAATCTTCGTTGTCAAATAAGAAAAACCAAGAGAAAAACATATTCTGATACTGTATAACATGTTGGAATTTTATCTATGATAAAGTGACATCGGGTAGGGAGTTTGAAATTTTAGACCCTTCCAGTATCCTTCTACCCTTCTAGCATATCTTCTGGAGGTATAGAATCATGAAACATGTGAATTCTAAACTATCAGCTCTCTCCCTTTCTTTAGATTGTTCAAAGCAAACTTTATGCAGTGCATGATGTATAATTATCAATAAATCTAATGAATTGTAATCATATTGAAAGAAGAACCTATCTGAAAAGAATGGATAAGAGTAATAATCATGGAAACAACAGAAAGCTAACAAACTCATGGAAATTGAACAGCTAACTTTCTACTCAAGGATATCTGGATATGGGAAGAAATAACAAATTTAAAGATTTTCTAGAACTCAATAAAAATGAATGCACAGTGTACTCAATATTGTAACACACAAAGAAAGCAATGCTAAGAGAAAGTTTATAGCACTAAATGCCTTCATAAGGAAATTAATGAGATCTCATATTAGCCACTTAAGAGCACACCTCAAAGCCCAAGAACCAAAAGAAGCAAACAAAACCAAGTAGAGTAAACAGGAAGAAATAATCAAATTGAGCTGTTGTCAGTAAATAGTAACAAAGAAAAAATTATAAAGAATCAAAGAAACAAAGAATTTGTTCTTTGAGAAAACCAAAAGGCAGTGAGAGAGAATATCCGAACTAACAAAAATAAGGAATGAAAAGAGGGAGATAAAAATAGATATCGAAGAAATATCTTTAAGTCTTATTTCAAAAACCTGTACTCTCCAAAATTAGAAAATCTAAAAGAAATGGACAAATTCCTTGATAAATAACACTTACAGAGCTAAAATAGCATCAGATAACAATCTAAACAGGACTATAACCCCTAAGGATACAGAAGCAGTCATTAAAACCTTCCAAAAAAAAGCCCAGGGCCAGATGATTGGAAAGCAGAATTTTACTATACCTTCAAAGAAGAGCTAACACTTCCTGGGGACTCCTCAATTTAGTCAACAAAAAAGAAACAGAAAGGACACTGCCAAATTTTATGAAGCCACAATCACCCTGATCCCTACACCAACACAAATACTTAACTAAGAAACAGAATTTCAGACCAATCTCCTTTGTGAACATTGATGCAAACATACTCAATAAACAGTCACAAATTGAATCCTAGATAATATGATAGTATAAATAAGCAGCATAAAATTTCTACAGAAAACTCCTACAGTTTATAAACATCTTCAGTAAAGTTAATACAAAATTACTTTTAAAAGTCAGTCAACTTCCTTTGTACAAACAATAAACAGACTGAGAAAGAAATTATGGAAAGAACGTCCTTTCAAAAAAGCCACTATATTCATAGCAGCCTTATTTATAATAGCCAGAAGCTGGAAAGAACCCAGATGTCCCTTAACAGAGGAATGGATATAAAAATATGGTACATTTACACAATGCAGTACTATTAAGCTATTAAAAACAATGACATCATGAAATTCTTAGGCAAATGGATGTAACTAAAAAATATTATCTTGAGTGTGGTAACCCATTCACAAAAGCACACGCATGGTGTGCACTCAGTGATAAGTGGTTATTACCTGAAAAGCTCAAAATATCCAATATACAATTCACAGACCATGTGAAATTTCAGAGGAAGGAAAAAGGAAGAAAGACCAAGATGTGGACCAGTCTTTCTTAGGTAGGAGAACAAAATACTCACAGGAAGAAATATGGAGACAAAATGTGGAGCAGAGACTGAAGGAAAGGCTATCCAAAGACTGCCTTACCTGGGGATCCAACCCATATACAGACACCAAACTCAGACACTAATGAGGATGCCAAGAAGTGCTTGCTGACAGAGCCTGATATAGCTATCTTCTGAGAGGCTCTACCAGAGTCTGACAAATACAGAGGCAGATGCTTGCAGCCAACCATTGGGCTGAGCAAGGGGTCCCCAATTGGGACCACTTGAGTTAGAGAAAGAACTGAAGGAGCTGAAGCCATTTGCAACCCCATAGAAAGAACAGTATCAAACAACCAGAACTCCCAGAGCTCAAAGGGACTAAGCCACCAACCAAGGAGTACACATGGAGGGACCCATGTCTCCAGCTGCATATGTAGCAGAGGATGATCTTGTCGGCATCAATGGGAGGAGAGGCCCTTGGCCTTGTGAAGGCTCAGTGCCCCAGTGTAGGAGAATGCCAGGGCAGGGAGGCAAGAGGGTTTGGATGGGTAAGTGGGTTTAGAGCACCCTCATAGAAGCGAGGGTGGGTGAATGGGATAGGGTATTTTCAAAGGGAAAACCAGGAAAGGGGATGACATTTGAAATGTAAATAAATAAAATATTCAAATAAAAAATAAAATAGACTATGAAATGCTACAAATAATATAAAAGGATTAGGACACCAAACCAGCTACAAAACCTTAGCCTGACAATTTGTCCTGCTTACAAGATGTGCAGAGGTGGAGGATGAAGCAGAATTTGAGGAAAGGTCCAGTCAATGACTGGCCCAGCTTGAGACTCATGCCATGGGATAGAGCACACACCTGACACTATTGAGGATATTCTGCTCTCCTTGCAGATAAGAGCCTAGCATATCAGTCATCAGATAAGCTTCAATCAGCAACTTTTGAAAGCTGGTGCAGAGACCCATGAGGAAACGCTGAGTGGAGCTGAGGAATCCTGTGGAAGAGGGGAACAAAGGATTACGGGAGTCAAAGGAGACAGGAACATCACAAGAAAACCTTCAGAATCAAATATCCTGGGCCTATGGGGAATCAGTGACACTGAACTGCCTGTCAGAGAGCATAAATATGTTGGACTTAGGCCCTCTGCACATATGTACCAGTTAAGCAACTTGACCTTCATATGGGACTCCTAAAGCAGGAGCAGGAGTTGTCTCTGACTATATTGACTGCCTTTGGATCCTGTAAATGATAATTTTATTTCCTCTGATGATGGGATGAGAGCTATACACATACTTTAGAAATATATGACTTGAGCTAAGCATATATGGTGTCTTTCTCTGTTCTAACCATCCTTAAGATGGCCTGGAAGCTTCTAGTGTCCATACAATATAATCTTGCACCAAGCCTCGAACTTGATCTTGAAGGCTTCTGCTTCTAGCTTTTGCTAACCTAGGGCTAGAATGTTTTGGCTTTTCAGACATACTAGTGAATAAATACTCACCCTTTCTAGATCTTTTTGAACTCTGACCAAATGATTCAAATTAGATTATCTTTCTCCAAGCAGACTGATAGTAATTGGCTTCTCTCAGCTTTTGATTGAATGGCTTTGCCTGGAGAAACTGCTTCTGAATTCCACTAACTTAGCTTTACTGTCTGCAGGAACTGAACAGAGCTGTACAGAACTACATGGAACTGCACAATCCCAACTGCACTCAATGGAACGGCACTGAACTGTACTGCTCTAAATTGAACTGAACTGAACTGAACAGTCTCTTCCTGCATTTCTCTTAAGTAGCCTGTCTTTCCTCTCTGCTTTCATGGGAGTTGAGTGGATCCTATTTCTGACTCATTCTGTCAAATATTTCTCTTATTCTTGACTTTGCTCCTCAATAGGATATCATTGTTTTGGGATTAAAGGTGAATACTGAAATGTTGTCTGTATTCCTTGCAAAGGAATTAAAGGTATGCCATTCCAGCTGGATCACACAGACCAGGTCATTGAATATGATCCCTTGCCATATCAGCTTTGTTACTGCACTAAAATTTCTCTACAGGATCCCTTTCTCCTAACTTGACTATCTTGTCTAACATCAGTGGAAGAAGATACAACCAGTGTTTCTGTGGATTGATATGCTGGATCTTGTTGATGTCAGTTGGAGACCTTCCCTTTTCTGGGCAGTAGGAGAGAGGGAGAAGTGGCAGAGAGGGAAGCAAAGGAAGAGGAAAAAACTGAGAGGAAAGGAAAGAGGGGAAGCTGGGATCCGAATATAAAGTGAGTCTATAACTTAGTCAATGTTTTGTTTTACAATACAATAAGAAAATGAAGAGTGCTTGCGTGGTCTAAATGAAAGTCTAGATGTGACTAAGGAAAACATTCTGTATTCAGGGATAATCTCAGTAGACATTATTCCAAACATTGAAAATGTGTAGTGTGTTTGGCTTGGAGGGTTACAGAAATACTACTGAACTCCCCATATATATACAGTCAGATGGAGAAACCTCTTTGATATGCCTGGGTTATTTCATACTCCATATACCAACATCATTATGAGTTCCATGTATATCATCACTAGGAAAAATAATCCTCAAGATCATATGACATCAAATATCCTAGAAGGTACATATTTAAATACAGGCCCACAAATGGTTCATAGAATTGAATGTATAAACTGGAAAATATATTGGGTTCTATTTATCATATGCTACATAGAATATAAATATTCACTTAATGTGTTTTTAAAACATTTTCTGTTACACATAATTCATTTTACTATGAAAAATATTTATCTTTCCAAAGTACATTTCATTCTGTTGGAAGCTAGAATTACTGGTGCTAATATGTCTCAAAGGTTACAAGCACTTTGATCTCAGAGAGGACCCTGGTTCAATTCTGAGTACCCACATAGTATTTCACTGCCATTTGTAATTCTAATTCCAGGAGACTTGCTGGCCTCTTCTGACCTCCACATTCACCTAGCACATATGTGTTACATATACATACATCCAGGTAAAATAATGGATTTTAAAGTAAAAATAAGTAAATCTAATTAAAAAATATTTTAAAACTAAAATGAAATTGGAGTTTACCAACAATCATTTTTTTCAATGAAAATATTGATTTAGAAGATAAAGTAAGTTATATGTTAAAAGATTTCAGTTTTATCATAAACTTAATAACGAATTTATTTAAATAAAGTTGTTTGATTACTTTATGAAACTAGTTATCTTTACTTCAATAAATGACCAAAACATTCTTTTTTAGTTATGTGCACTAATTTAAAATAAGACCATATAATACAAATAATACAATGTATTTCAAGTAACTTGAGTCAAATCCAACAAAGAAGCTATGACCATTCTAGTGAAAGAGAGGACACAATAGCTCACCTCAAGCCAGACAAAGAAATTTCACAGCAGGCAGAAAATCCACAGCCCTGACAGGACTCTTGAACTTTACAGAGTTTCCATGTGATAAATAATAAAAATTGCACAGAGAGTGACCTTTTCCTATCCTCCATCAGTGTGGTCCTGTATTTTCATTCTCCATTGAAGCTTATGGTAACATCTAGCAAAACAAAACAAGGCAGAAAACTTTTTATGTAGTTGAATTAGAAGTACCTTGAGTGGAAAACACACTCACTCATACTTGGGGAATATTTTCCAAGTTTTTTTTTTTTTGAAATATATTGTAAAATCGGGCACATTTAAAGGCAAGTTGTGTTGTTCTTCATTTTTTAATACTTATTGAGATTGTATTCTTGGCAAGAAAGGAATTATTTCAGGAGATGTACAACACCTGCTTATGACCCTATGTAGGTTTTGCAGATGGTCAGAAATAAAAGAACAACTCCCAAAGCCCACAGAATTGCTAGAAATGCAGCTGTAGAACACAATTGCAGGTTGTTATGTTGCCTTGATCGGTATGCTTCCTTCCTTTGGAAAATTTAAATTATGAAAACAAACACCTGTGTTAAGAGCTCACAGTACATCATTAATTCAAATGACTTCAGGGGAAAAGCTGTGTTCATTCTAAAGATCAGGCTTCCCAGATGATACAGAATTGAATCTGTACCAAATATAACACAAATTATTAAAATATGATTGCCAGGCTTCTTAGTCAGAAAATGTCCAATGGCAGCAAAATGCAAATTTATTCAACTATAGGTTTACAAAAAGTTATCATTTAGGGCTGACAGGCATTAGTATTGCTTTAGGAAATTATGCTATTATTTATAGTCTAAGGCAGTTTAAAAATACTAGCACTCTCATATGCTTGAACACTACCTATATTTCTTTAAAATGCATTTTTACAACTTGACAGTATAAAATGTCTTGTAATGAGTAGTAGCTTCCTACCTAATGTACTAAAATAGAGAATACAGTTTCAAGTGCGAACTTATAGTCGAGCCTAAATCTCAAATTTTGTTTTCCTCAGTACGTGTCAAGTTAGAGATATAGTACCAAATCAGAATGAATTTTTTTATATTGTTATATCGTTAATGCCTTTTCAATTGTGATACACATCTATTTAAAAGAGGAAACATTTTCTGTACCTACTCAATGAATATTTAGAAATGTAAAGTATGTAATTAATTATTACTTTATAAATGGATACTTCCATAATTATTTTATCTGAAAATGAGGCGAAAGATCTCGTTAAGGTATTCCCTTCATGTTTATGCACACTTGAGTTATACATGTCAATTTTGCATAAACTGGATTCAATATTATCATTGTGTACTATGAAATATTGAGAAAGAAAATAACTACTTTATGAAACAATTTATTGCCAAATTTACGTATGTTTTACAATCATTTCACCAACTCACTCTGACCAAGGTTTCTTCTCAATTTTCCATTGTTAGATTTCTTTTTTATTATTTTAAGTAAATTTTGCTCTTATATGTTACATCCTGACAACAATTTTCCCACCCACACCTCCTTCCAGGTTCTCCCACCACTTCCCATCTCTCCCAGATCCACTCCCTCTCTGTCTCCCTTCAGAAAATAGAAGGCTCCCAAAAGACAATAAAACAGGACAAAACATGTTACAGATAGGCAAGACAAAAACCCTCATGTCCATTCTAGACAAGGTACCTCAACAGGAGGAAAGGAGTCAGAGACATGCTCACTTCTATTTTTAGGAGTCCCACAGAAATATCAAATCAACAGTTATAATATGTACCCAAGAGACCTAGCGCTGATCATTACAAGCCCCAAGCTTGCTGCTTGGTACCTATGAGCCCATTTGATCCCTGCTTACTTGACTCAGGGGGTTATATTCTCTTGGTATGTCCATTTCCTTTGACTCCTAAAATTTTTCTTCATCTGTGGGGAAAATTTAAAGGCTGCCTCAGTGGTGGGGCCCCAGAGGGGCTTCCACCGCTGTGGTGGGTCCCACATTCGGGGGGAACTCTATAGTTCCAGTGGCCTGGAGACCTTGGCCTTGGCAGGCCCCAATAACACGAGGAACCCCTTGGTTCCAAAAAGGTTTATTGTCATGGCGGATGATAGATGGATCTAGGCATACCCCCCCCAGAACTCAGGACAGTCCAGAGTTATATAGGGAGAGATAAAGGGGGAGGATTGGGGGAGGATCTGGGGGAGGCATGTTTAATTTGCTCTGCCCTCTGGGCTTCATTAGTATGTAAATCCCTAGGGCCTTATGCCTATAGCCTGGCCTATGTGACTGAACAATGTAATTCTATGGAGACCGTGACTGGTTTTTAGGATCCTGGGTTCTAGGGGGCGCCAAACTCCTGCCGGTTCTCACGCAGAATCCCACCCAGAATCTGCAGAGTCTCGGGGTTCTAGGCACCTGCTCCACCATGACCCAGGATACCCTTACTCAGTCCCACACTCATCCTCTTGCAGAGGGTTCCCCAAGCTCTATTATTATACTTATAAACCTATCAAAATAAAAGACATTAATTTCTTTTATATCATTAAAATAGAATCATATCATTGTTTCCTCTCTATTTTCCTTTAAACTCTTCTTATGTATCCACTTTTTCCAGATCAAAGTCCTGTTAAATATTTTCTGCCTCCATAACCTAATAATATCTCCTTTTTGGGGGGGGTGCAACAAACTTTTATTGATGGTATTTAAGAAAGTAGGGAGGGTTACCTAGCTCCCTCTTGTTATTATGGGGGTCTGGGATGGAAATTGTGAGGGAGACGCTCAGTGTTGGAGGCCGAGTTGGGACAGGGACTCCTCAGCAACCAAGGACCACTCTCTTGCTCTCAGTGTCTTTGCTGGGTTTGATGGTTCAGGGTTTCATACTCTTTGGAGGCCATGTAGGTGTCCTGGTCCTTGACCCTGTTGCTGTATCTGTATTCATTTTCATAAAAGGAAATGAGCTTTATAAAGTTGTCATTGAGAGCAATGCCAGCTCCAGCATCAAAGGTGGAAGAGGGAGAGTTGCTTTTGAAGTTGCAGAAAACAACCTGGTCCTCAGTGTAGCCCAGAATGCCCTTCAGTGGGCCCTCGGATGCGTGCTTCACCAACTTCTAGATGTCCTCATACTTGGCAGGTTTCTCCAGGCAGTATGTCAGATCCATAAATGATACATTGGGGATAGGAACACAGAAGGCCATGCCAGTGAGCTTCCCATTCAGCTCTGAGATGACCTTGCCCACAGCCTTGGCATCACCAGTGGATGCAGAGATGATGTTCTCGGCAGCCCCATGGCTATCACTCCATAGCTTTCCAGAGGGGCCGTTCACAATCTTCTGAGTGTCAGTGATGGCATGGACCGTGGTCACGAGCCCTTCCACGATGCCAAATTTGTCATGGATGACCTTGGCCAAAGGGGCTAAGCAGTTGGTGGTGCAGGATGCATTGCTGACAATCTTGAGTGGGTTGTCATATTTCTCGTGGTTCATACCCATCACAAATATGGGGTCATTAGCAGAAGGGGAGGAGATGATGACCCTTTTGGCCTACTCAGATGAATTCCCTGCACTCTTCTCTCAAAGATGTTTTCTTCTTATTGGGTTGGTAGTGCTGTAGTGTTCCCTGCATGAATGAATCCATCATAATTTCCAAAAGATTTATGATACATCCTCTTTTGTATATTTTTCTTTTTAAAATTTATTTATGTATTTATATCCCAAATGCTGCCCCCTTCCCCATAGCCCCTCATAGGATTCCTCCCTTTATTCATTTAGCTTTTGACTCTGAGACAGTTTCCTACCAACCCCACTTGTGTAACCCCTACAAAGGTGCATCACACCTTTGCAAGATCAGGCTCATCCTTTCCCAGTGAGCCCAAATATGACAGCTTTCTGCTGTATTTGTACTGGAGCCTTGGACCAGCCTGTGTATGCTCTTTGGTAGCTCAGTCTCTAGGAGCTCCCTGGGGTCCAGGGTAGTCGGCACTGTTGACCTTCCTGTGGGGTTATCATTGACTTTAGAACCTTCAATCTTGCTCCTCACTCTTCCTTAGGGGTCTTTGCCCTCAGTTCAATGTTTAGCTGTGAGTAAATACATATGACTCAGTCAGCTGCTGGGTAGAGCCTCTCAGAGGACAGTTATGCAAGGTTCCTAAACTTTTGTGTAGGAACCCTTAAGAGAAATAGCATTATATCAATAGAAAAGTTAAGAGCCACCTTAACGTTCAACTTCTTTATACATCTTTTTATCCATTGAGAGTGTCTTCTTTGGTGCATCTTTACATGTTTATTAATGGCTTACATAGAGAACTTCATTTATAATTTGGTTCATGAGAAAATGCCTAGTTTAAATTGAGGACAAGTCAGATGATATGTGATATCTTATATTTCAGGTTTTTAATTTATATAGATCCAATAGCAAAAATTATAAAATCATGTATAAAACATAAATTAATATTTTAAATGAGAAAACATGCTGTTTCAAATGTTAGGAACCCTCAGTGTTTGGTCTTTATGGACTTTGCCAAATATTCATAGATGATTTCTACTTAGCACATACTCTATTTATCTATAGAAATTCTTTGAAGCATGGTCAGCTGTGGCACTGATTTTATTTAAAATATATCCAACAAGATATAACTCTTGGCATTTGGCACAAGCAAGATGAAATCCCAGAATGCAGAAGGGAGATAAACATGAAGCTCCACCTCTTGATCAGAAGCTACTGGCATATAAGAGTTGAATAATTTGAATATAATCATCAAAACTAAAGTTAAACCTTAATTCCTGAAGTAATTTGATAACAATATATGCAATGAGGTTCCTTTGAAGGTGGTTCAGATGACATCAGCAATTGACACATGCAGAAGAGATATTAAAATAAATGTTTGTCTATCTCACTAATTTTTGTTCTGTGTACCATACAACACACCATGAAATTATTTAAATTAAGATATCAGCGAGAAGACCTCAGCAGAAGCTGAAAAGATCCTGGTTTCATTATATTGGGCATCTTCAATGCAGAGCTATGAAATGAACCAAAGTCTTGCTTTACAAATTAGTCTGTAGTGTATAGTTATAAAAATAGAAAAATAATGATGAAAGTTATATAAGGAGGTGATTGTTAGCATCCAAATCCTCTATGTTTATCTAGTTTTATGATGTGAAACAAATGTATTTATTCTTATAAAGACAACTGTCCTCCCATTAAGTCTTCTAGTCCACAAGAGAATTACATATAAGGGAGATAATTATATTACATGTCACAGAATACATTGTTAATCTAACTAGTTAAAATTCTGTATATAATGGAGAAAATACATAACAATATACTTTTTCTTTTCTTTTTTTAATTTTTATTTTTTATTAGATATTTTATTTACATTTCAGATGTTATCCCCTTACCCCATTTCTCCCCCTGCCCCTGCCCAGGAACCTGCTATCCCATCCCCCCTCCTCCTGCTTCTATGAGTATGTACACCCACCTACTCCATCACTCCCAACTCCCCACCTTCGAATTCCCTGACACTTGGTTTTCAGCCTTCATGGGACCAAGGATCCAACCTATGCCCTACAAGGCCATCCTCCCATATATATACAGATGGAGCCATGGGCCCCTCCCTCTGTGCTCCTAGGCTGGTAGTTTAGACCTTGGGTACTCTGGTTGGTTGTTATTGTTGTTCTCTTCATGGGACCACAAAACCTTTCAGCACCTTCAGTCTTCTCTCTAACTCCTCCATTGGGAATTCCTCAATCAGTTCAATGGTTAGCTGTGAGCATCTGCCTCTGTATATGTCAGACACTTGCAGACCTCTAAGGAGACAGCTATATCAGGCTCCTGTCAGCATGCACTTCCTGACATCCACATTAGCATTAGTATTTTGTTACTTCTTGTAAGAAAGATCAAAGCACTCACACTTGATCTTCTTTCTTCATAGGCTTCATGTGGTCTGTGAATTGAATCTTGGGTATTTCAAGCTTCTGGGCTAATATCCAATTATCAGGGACTGCATATCATGTGTGTTTTTTGTGATTAGGTTACCTCACTCAGGATGATATTTTCTAGTTCCATTCATTTATCTAAGAATTTCTATAATTCATTGTTTTTAATAGCTGAGTAGTACTCCGTTGTGTAAATGTACCATATGTTTTGTATCCATATCTCTGTTGAAAAACACCTGGGTTCTTTACAGCTTCTGGCTATTATAAATAAGGCTGCTATAAACATGGTGGAGTATATATCCTTGTTATATGTTGGAGCATCTTCTGGGTATATGCCCAGGCGTGGTATAGCTGGGTCCTCAGGTAATGCTATGTCCAATTTTCTGAGGAACTGCCAGACTGATTTCCAGAGGGGTTGCACCATCTTGAAATTCCACCAACTATGGAAGAGTGTTCCTCTTTCTCCACATCCTTGGCAGCATCTACTATCACCTGAGTTTTTGAACTTAGCCATTCTGATGGTTTGAGGTGGAATCTCAGGTTGTTTTGATTTGCATTTCCCTGACGACTAAGGATGTTGAATATTTCTTTATGTCCTTCTCAGCCATTCGAGTTTCCTCAGTTGAGAAGTCTTTGTTTAGTTCTGTACCCCAGTTTTAATAGGATTATTTGGTTGTATGCACTCTAATTTCTTGAATTCTTTGTTTGTATTGGATATTAGCCCACTATTTGTTGTAGGATTTGTAAGGATCTTTTCCCAATCTGTTGGTTGCCATTTTGTCCTATTGACAGAGTCCTTTGCTTTACAGAAGATTTTCAATTTTGAGGTCCCGTTTGTCAATTCTTGCTCTTATAGCATAAGCCATTTGTGTTCTGTTCAGGAACTTTTCCCCTGTGCCTAGGTAGTCGAGGGTCTTCCCCACCTTCCCTTCTATTAGTTTCAGAGTGCCTGGTTTTATGTGAAGGTGCTTTATCCACTTCACTTGAGTTTTGTACAAGGAGATAAGAATGGATGAATTTGGATTCTTGTACATGCTGACATCCAGTTGAACCAGTATCATTTGTTGAAAATGCTGTCCTTTTTCCACTGGACAGTTTTAGCTCCTTTGTTAAAGATCAAGTGACCATAGGTGTGTGAGTTCATTTCTGGATCTTCAATTCTATTCCATTGATCTTCCTGCCTGTATCTGTACCAAAACCATACCATTTTTATCACTATTCCTCTGTAGTACAGTTTGAGGTCAGGGATGGTGATTCCCCCAGAAGTTCTTTTATTGTTGAGAATAGTTCTCCCTATCCTGGAGTTATTGTTATTCCAAATGCATTGGCAAATTGCTCTTTCTATCCCTATGAAGAATTGATTTGGAATTTTGATGGGGATTGCATTCAATCCATCGATTGCTTTTTGCAAGATTGCCATTTTTACTATATTTATCTTGCCAATTCAGGAGCATGGGAGATCTCTCCATCTTCTGAGATCTTCTTCGATTTCTTTCTTCAGAGACTTGAAGTTCTTGTTATATAGATCATTCACTTTATTGATTAGATTCAGATGCCACAAGGCAAGGACATAGGTAACAGAAACCAAAGTTACTCAGCATCATCAGAACCCAGTTCTCCCACCATAACAAGCCCTGGACACCCCATCACACAGGAAAAGCAAGATTCATAATTAAAATCACTTCTCAAGGTGATGATAGAGGACTTTAAGAAGAACATAAATAACTCCCTTAAAAAAGTACAGGAGAACACAGGCAAACAGGTAGAAGCCCTTAAAGAGGAAACACAAAAATCCCTTAAAGAATTGCAAGAAAACACAACCAAACAGATGACAGAATTAAACAAAACCATCAAGGATCTAAAAATGGGAGTAGAAACAATAAAGAAATCTCAAAGGGAAAATACCTGGGAGATAGAAAACCTGTGAAGAGATCCGGAGTCATAATTCCAAGCATCACCAACAGAATACAAGAAATAGAATAGAGAATCTAATGTGCAGAACATATCATGGAAAACATTGACACAGAGCTCCTAACCCAAAACATCCAGAAAATCCAGGGCACAGTGAGAAGACCAAACCTAAGGAGAATAGGTATAGATGAGAGTGAAGATTTCCAACTTCAAGGCCAGTAAATATCTTCAACAAAATTATAGAGGAAAACTTCCCTAACCTAAAGAAAGAGATGTCCATGAATATTCAAGAAGCCTACAGAACACCAAATAGACTAGACCAGAAAAGAAATACCTCCTGTCACATAATAATCGAAACATCAAATGCACAAAGCAAAGAAAAAGTACTAAAAGCAGTAAGGGAAAAAGGTAAAGTAACATATAAAGGCAGAACTATAAGAATTAAACCAGACTTCTCACCAGAGACTATAAAAGCCAGAAGATTCTGGACTGATATCATACAGACCCTAAGAGAACACAAATGCCAGCCCAGACTACTATACTCAGCAAAACTCTCAATCATTATAGATGGAGAAATCAAGATATACCATAACAAAACCAAATTTACACAATATCCTCCCACAAATCCAGCACTTCAAAGGATAATTGATGGAAAACTGCATCACATGGAGGGAAACTACAACCTAGAAAAAGCAAGGAACTGATCTTCCAATAACCCCAAAAGAAGATAGCTACACAAACACAATTCTACTTCTAATAACAAAAATAACAGGAAGTAACAATCATTTTTCCTTAATATCTCTTAACATCAATGGAGATAATCCTTCAATAAAATGACATAGACTATCAGACTGGATGCATAAACAGGACACAGAATTTTACTGCACATAGGAAACACACTTCAGTGAAGAAAACAGACACTACCTCAGAGTAAAAGAATGGAAAACAATCTTCTAAGCAAATGGTCCCAAGAAACAAGCTGGGGTAGCCATTCTAATATCAAATAAAATCGACTTTCAACCAAAAGTAATCAAAAAAGATGAGGAAGGACCCTTCATACTCATCAAAGGATAAAATCTACCAAGATGAACTCTCGATTTTGAACATCTATGTTCCAAATGCAAGGGCACCTACATACATAAAAGAAACTTTGCTAAAGCTCAAAGCACACATTGCACCTCACACAATAATAATGGGGAATTTCAACACCCCACTCTCAGCAGTGGACAGATCATGGAAACAGAATCTAAACAGAGACACAATGAAATTAATAATATATTTTTAAATGATATTGTGATTTGTGCCAGCATATCTGTTTACCACCTATGTACTTTGTGCTGACAGAGGACAGAAGAGAGCACCCAGTTCCTTGGAATTGAAGATGTAGATAATGGAACCCCAACAGGTGAGTGCTGAAAATCTCAATCATGTTGTCCTGAAGAGCACCCAGTTTGTGTAATTATTGAGTCTTCTATACAGCCCCACGTTGCCATGTGTAATGTTTGCCACAGTATAAGAACCTTTATGTATGTTAATTTACATAATGTGTTTTCTTATTTTTTGCATCAATCTGGAAGGAGTAAATCTAAAATAGGCCATTTTATATCAATTTATTTATTGTATATGAAATTCAGATAGTTTTTTATAGGTAAAAGAATTTTGAGACTTGATAGCTCTTTGACTGAAAATCAGACTTACTACTGTTCTGTATTTAATTAGGTTGAAGCTAAGGTATTTTATAGACCATTGATCCTAGGTTATGTATACCCATTTGATAAATACCCCAGGAAAGTAAGTGACTCTGGTTGAGTTCCCTCCCTGCATTACAGAATTGAAAAATATTTGAGATGTGATTAGTTGAAACAAATTACTTTAGGAATTAAGTTTTAACTTGAATTTTAAATATTACACTCTGCATATAGATTGAAGATATAAGAAAAATTCTTTTGCCAGAAAAGCCATTAATATTTGAGAATTTAGTGTTTCTAGATTCATCTAATTTTGTCTATGTGCTTCTAATATTTCAGTGGTAACCCTTCAAAGTCCAATGGTTCCATAAATATTCTCGGTAAACTGAGGAACCTAGTACATACTACAATTTTACTGTTGTTAAAATCACTTTTTGTATGATAATGGTAAAATTTTCTCAATAGTCGTAAAAAATTAGAAAAATTGAAGATATTTAAAAGCCTTGTATTGAAGCAATCTGTTTCTCAGATTGTTACTTCAAGTACATAATTATAATTCTTTCAATAGCTTATTTACAGTTTGTATCTTGCAGACATTGACACAAATGTCACGTGCAAAACAAGTTGGCTTTATCTTGACCTAAATACTTGCTTTAATTGAGCATTGTTTCACATTGATAATGGCTGTTATATTAATTAAAAGTGATATCTGTAAAGAAAATGAAAGTGTATCCATAAAATATAGATATCAGATTGAGGCTAAAGTAGACATTATTTTCCTTGTATTATATTTGAGCTGTGGGTCATCACCGGTGATGTAGGTACATCCTGTACTCGGGGTAGAAACTAATAGTTGTCTGATAATGACAATTTTGAGAAAGTGAACCAGGATTGCTTTTGAGTGCACAAAGATTCCAGGAAATGGAACCAAATGTTGCTTTAAGGATGAGGAAGAAATAATGCAATTCCTCTCACAGGCAGAAATGACAGTGGAGTGGGGGAAGAGAAGTGCGCTTACTGACATCCTTTATCCCCCTTAAGACCTATCTACAGGGCATTCATTTTTACAAAATGCTATACATAAGTTGAAAAGTAAAGGACATGCAGTAAAAAGCAAAATTCAATGGAACTTAGTAATGAGTTCAATGAGTTCCATAGTTCTAACGTGCAAAACAATGTCACGTTAGTATTTTCAATTTAAAGACCTCCGGAAAAAGTAAAAGCTTCAGCTGTCACACAGGCAAATGCTCCGGTGTCTTTAAATATGAAGCATGGATTGATCCTTGTGTCAGAGTAAACGCAAAATAAAATGAAAATAGTGAAAATACAATGTGTGTTAGTATTTAAACATACGCAAGCACTAATCATAAAGTTGCATCCATTTTAGTTCATAATAAAAGTACTAAAATGGACTGGAGAGATGATTCGGCTCTTAAGAGTACTGGTTGCTGTTTCTGAGGAGTGGGGTTCAATTTCCAGAACCCACACAGAAGCTTACAAACATCTATAATTCAAGTTTCAGAGAAACAAGGATACTTTTCTGTCCAATTCAGTCACAAGGATGTACTGGTGTACTGAAACACATGAAGACAAAATACACAAGAAATAAAATAAAATAATTTTAAAATAACAACAAAATTTGTATTTTTGCATGATAAGAAACATTCAAAGACTTTAGCCTTGGCAGATAATACCAACTTAGATAAGGACAAGTGAATTATAGGCAGAGCCATAGTGACCTGTCCCCTGAACCTTCACCCAGTTGATACTCTGTTCTGAAAGACATCTGTACTCCCCTTGAACACCCACTCTCTGGTGTCATCCCCTTCCCCACGTCCTGCCTTTTTGTATTTATAACCTCTGTGTGAATAAGTAAAAATTACGATTTGATTTTAAAAAAATAAAATTAAATTAAAAAAACATGCAAAGACTTTAGGCCTTAAAGTCAAATGTTTCTTACTATTGCTTACCTTCAAAATTTTCCAAATACTTATATATAGAGATAATATCATTTCATAAAAGTGAAATTCAGAATTCAAATTCTGTTTGATTTAGAGTTCCATTAGGTCAAGGCTTTGTATCACACTAAAACACAAATATCCACTATATACTACAAAAATTCATGTACTACATCATCTTTTTAATTATTAAATTAACAAACCATTAGCCTATGGAAAAATCATCGAATGGGCCCAAAACTAGTATGAAAGATAGCAAACATGTATAAACTATACAATAAAATATACTAATACATTTAATAGTAATTTATATAAAAGTACATAGCAAAAGTAGTTGAAATACTGTGACTGTTTGATACAAGTAGAATTTTGGGGACAATGGCACACAAGAGTCTGAATTAAAGTAGAGGAAAGGCTGTAAGCATCAGAGGTGATGGACGACAGAAAGGAAATTAAGCTTTCTAAACCCAGCAGGACTGACAGACATATGAACTCCCAGAGACTGTGGCAGCTTGCACAGGTCTACACAGATCTGAGCTAGTTGGGGTCCCTGTGTTTAGTAAAGTGGTCATTTGACCCATACCTAACCCAGAAACTACATAAAACTGATAAAAATTCACAAATGAAAAAGCAAGTTTCTCCAACACTCTTGCTACATATACAAACCATTAAAGTTCAGGCTTCATGTCCAGCATTTATGACCAACAGAAACCAAAAAATGACATTTGTAAAGTGTTTTTGTCTCATAATGCTTTTTCAGGGCCTTTCCTCCCTTAACCTTACATTTCATTTGGGGTATATACTATGGTTTCCAATGATTTGTTTCTAAGGCTTTTCTCTGCATGTGAATATGTGGGTCACTGTGTCTGTAAGGTTTTTTTGCACTTTTGCTTTGACTATTTCTCTGTGTGTTTGTTAGTTACCTCTTATTCTGACTTGGTTTTGCTTTTACCTTATTTTACTTTATTTTATTGTTATAATGATTTTTAGGTATCTGCTTGTGTTCTAATAAGACAGAAGGAAATGGTATGGACTTGGGTAATGTAGGTCTGGAAGAATAAGTGATCTAGGAGGAGGTGGGAAAGGGTAAACGGTAATCAAAATATATCTATGAAAAATATACTTTTAATAAATATATATTCAGTTCTATGTCACATCTTCAACAATTATTAAGTTTATACAAATGAGTCTATATAGTAATCAGCAAAGTATAGACCTGCATTGAATCAGAGAAAGTAGAGTTTGCATCGTGTTTTTAAACAAAGAGGAAAAGAAAACATTACATGCTTAAATGCATAGATAAACTACTCACTGGGTGGCCACACAGTTGGTTTCACTGTTTACAAGAATTTAGCATCTAAAAAAATGATGAAAGTTACGTATAAAATGGTTTTTTCACATATAAACAGAAATAAAACTTAACTCATAATGGAGAAATATTGAAAAGGTAATTTTGTAATGTTCTTTTCGAGAACCCTATGGTTTTGTGTGTTTGTGTGTATATGAGTATGAGTATAAGAGTATATATGGTAAAAGGAGAGGCCATTAGATTCCTGGAGTTGAACTTAGGTGATTGTGTGCCTTTGTATATGGGTGCTGGGAATGAACTTTTGTCCTCTCGAAGAGCAGACATACCCTTAAATACTAAGATATCTTCCTTAACAACCCTCCCTTTGTCCTTTTCTTCGAATTGAAAATAGAATGTGTTTTCATATAATATATTCTCATTATGTTTTTTTCTCACCAAAATTTTCCCAGGTCATTGGTTGTCCAATCCCAACTCAAATCCTCACCCTTTTTTTTCTTTCTCTTTTTCATTATAATACAAATACACATTGAACAACAATCACAAAAACAGTAAGTAATAATAATAAGTAAGAAACACAAAAAACAAACAAACCAAAATAGGACACAGTAAAGAAATCCACAGAAGAAAAAGATCCAGTATAAAAACCTCAATATACAAATACAGATGCACTGATACACGTGATAGCATGCTCAGAGGATTCCATGAAAATACAAAACTGTATATACATAATATAGACACATATAATAAGAAAGATTATTCAAAAGAGAAAAAGAAGACACCTCGACAAATCATTCTAAGACAGAAAAAAATAACAAGAAAACACCTTCAGAAAGGTCACTGAGGAGTTCATTTTGGGTTGGCTGTGTACTTATGTGCATGAGGCTTAGCACTGAGTGGTTTCTATGTATAGTGAGACTCAATTGTATAAGCCTATGTTTTCAATTGTCAATGTTTATTAATTGGTTATAGCTTCTGGGTTAGCTATGGGGGCATGTGTTCACTTCTCTTTTGAGCTCTGGAACTTCATTTATTCCAAACAATTCAGACACTGTACCTGTTGCTTCAGTCTCTGTGCGTTCATAGACCCTTTGATCACGTTGTTCTAGGTCTTGTTGTTTTGGTGTCCTTCATCCCCTCTGGCTTTTACACTCTTTCTTCTTACCCTTCTACAGAATACCATGAGCACTAAGGAGAGGGGTTGGATTAAGACATTCTGTTTATGATTGATTGTTTTAATATCATTCGCTCTTTCTGTACTGTCAAGCTGTGTGTCTCTGTAAATGTTCTGATAGACAGGTCATGTGTACATCATTGCTTTTATCCTTAACCCTTTCTGGTTGTTTCTTTCACCTTACTCCTTTCCCTCCAGACTTGCATAACAACTTCTGTAGTAATATTTTCTGATACCTTAGAAACATGATTTGATACCTAACATTACAAAATTCTTGTCGGGAGAGGTAACACACTCATGCTAACCTGAAAATTGACAGGCTGAGGCAAGGGTATTTGTATAAGTAGTGAGACTCTGTTTGATAAACCCATGAGTCTGGAGTCCATATTAGCTATATAGTTAGATAGAAGACATTTTCGGTTATGGAATGAGATTTTATATCCCAATAACTAAACAAACAATAACAACAACAAAAGAATCCATATTAATAAGTACATTTTGACTTAATTTTACAAAATCATGTGTTAATTATATGTAAAGCTTTCGTCCTCTCCCACAAAACTACATACTTGTCTTAGTGAGAGCTCAATCTTTCATTTCTTTTCCCTAATTTGCTAGGAATGGAAATCAGGGCACACAACTTTTAAATGCTGACCATAAATATATAATTAAATATGAAATCACTGGGTTAAATATCTGTTTTATAAAGAAGTAATATATGTAAATATTAAGTCTAGAACATAATTTTATATAATATTTATGAAGCTACAATATAATAATTTATATAAAACTATTTCTGTATGCAATCAATTATGACATCTTGGTTTACTTTCTTCCTTGGGTCAGCTTGTTAACTTACATCATCAAAAAATTTTATGTAGTACATTCTTCTTCTTCTTCTATGCAACTAGAGATAATTTGCCATTTTGTATGCTCCTTTATCAAGTTACTTTGGTTCTGCATCACTTTCTATCTTGCTAACATCCTCACTGATGAAAGGTACCAGAGTAACTAAGAATGACTAAACCATAAATAAATGACAAACAAGGGGTTACTTGAGTCACACTGAACACTTTCATGCTTCTAACAGGAGCTAGGAAGTTGATTTAATCTCTAAATATGTCAGATTTCCTGTATAAAAATGAGTTACAAAATGGCAACTTCATTGAGTTATTGTGATGATCAAAAATTACTGCATTTTCTGAGCACTTTCATTTAAAATATTTAACTCTAAACATTTATCGCTTTTTTATGTATTTCCATGAAGAGATTACTATTACACTTATTTCTATGATACAGACAAACAGGGAGATTATAATCCCCTTTTTCTTGTGAATGTTTTTTTGGCCATATTTATTCTAGAAAATATTGTTTAAATTTATTCTTTATTCCATTTCTGAAAGTGTTTCTGAAAGTTAGAAATAAAAATTTAACAGTATTAATTTTTCTCTACATTCCTTTCTAAACTAATCATATTAAGCTACCTTCCTTATTTTTTATTATAATAATCACTGCATTAAGATTTTCAGACTAAGCCCTTGAGTATTGTATGCTGGAATTCCAATAATTCGTAAAAGAACAAAATAACATATCATTAAATCCAAGGGAACATCCACAGGCGCTATTCTGAAAGTGTTGGTCCCTGGTTTATTCTCAAAATTTTTCAATCCAATTCATTCTTCTTTTTTTGTATTTGTTCCCACTGAGAAAAATGGTCCAAAAAGGGTAGTAAAGCACTCCAAAAATAATAATATTGCAAAGGATTATACTCCAGGGGACAGGGGAGTGTGGCTGTTTTTCCACTAATTACTGATGTGAACAAAGGAAAGAACATTCATGTTTCTTGTCTTTAATAACTTAGCTACCCTGTGAGGAGGACTTGACCAAAGTCAATACTTTCTTTTTTTAAGGGAACAATGATTAGGATAGTTACCAATTATTAGTTTTCTTACTTTCATTGGGCTCATATAAAACATAAACCAGTTCAGGGTACTATATCTTTTTTACAGAATGTATATTATTTGAGTTGTTATTTTTAGAATCACCAGTAAGCATGGATCAGTGAGACTGAAATTGTACACACTCATATGTCTCTATTATGGTTGAACAATGAGTATTTTTTCTGTAAAACTAAGCAGAAAAAAGTAGAGTTCTCCAACAAGTGATCTTGTAGGATATGCCTAAGTAAAGTTGGAATACTGCACATAAGAAGGGCATGATCCTGTTCACTGTTGCAAGAAGAGATCAAGGTATGTTACCATGTACATCTTCATATAAGAAATCACTGAGCATTTCTATAATACAAGGATTACAGATACAGGCAAGAGCATCTGAAGCCTGGTGTACAGCTAAATGGTAGGGCACTTGTGCTGAATGCACAGTCTGTTGTTCAGTTTTCAGTACCATGAAGCTGTGTGAAAGTTTATACCTATAATTGCAGCATAGTTCATATAGTTCATACATATAGTTGCAGCAGGAGAGTAGTCTGATCCACACATGGAGAATCTGTCTTAACAATATCTGATCCTTATTGAAAATGAATAACCAGAGTTCATTTTACCTCCAAAATTTTGGTTTGGAGCATTTACATTATTTCATTAGTTTGCCAATACGTTTCTATCATCTTTTCCATTGTGTTCCATCCTTGTTAATGATGAAAATAAAGTTTTTAAATATCTACTCCAAATAATCAATCTACTTTTCAAATTAAGCAATTCAAAGTTATTGTTAATATTTAAAATTTATTATTTTATTTGAATATTAAAAGCAAATTTCGAGTCTCAAATATATTTTTTGAGGGTTTAGATTTTTTTTTATCTCATCTCCAGGTATCCAGTTTCAATGCCCTAGTGAGAAGTACATAAATGAATATAATAATTATGTAATGGATCTTTTTTTATTTTTTATTACAGAAATCAAGTACAATATAACTGCTTCCTTTCTTCTTAAGCATAGTCCAAAATCTCCATTATTTCTTTCATTGTAGTAAGTGGAAATTTACTGAACAATGTTACGAGACAGATCGTTTTGCAACAATAGAATGTCTCTAGGGAACCCCATAAAGTGAGAACAAAGTGCCTTATAGTCCCATTTAAAGCTACTTAATAAGACACAAATGCAATAGGCTTCACTGCATTTAACTTCAGACAAAGCACCAACATCTTCAAATGCGAACTTTGGATTACTTTCTCTGCAATTTGTTTAGGCAGCCAATGCACCACAATTTCATCTCAGTCTAAGAATTGCTTTTGTTATTCAGAAGCAGCATACAATAAAGCCAGATTTCCTGATGCTTTATTGATTCTGGGTCCACTAGATGTGAAGGATATTTTTTCTCTTATTCCAGTGACTTTCTATTATGCAAAATGTTTCAAAAGAGTAATCTCTTTACTTGGTGTATACTTTTAGGAGGGTACTGAAAATTTTTTGAAGTTTTATTTACTTTATATACTTCGGTAATTTTTGAAAATGTATTCCCTTTCACAGATTATGCCACTACGTTACTATATATAATTATTTCCTCTAAAGAGAATGGTCTTGTATAAAAATTAGGTATTTTTAAATTGCTTAATTATATCATAATCTGATGGAAGTAATCCTATAAATGGTTTCTACATGTGACATTGGAAATAATAATTCTGTGTTTCTTTATTGCTTTATACACTTTAAGTTGTGAGTAGTAAAAATTATATACAGTAAACTACCAAGTGATTGATAGAATTTCTGGATTTTATACAAATGTATTAACTATACATACTTTAACAAGTGAAACTGAAGTTCAATCTAACTCATTTGTACTTAAATATCTGTTCTATTACAGAAAATTTAAAAATTATGTATAATGTTTTAATGAAACTTAAAATTATGGAAACATTTATAATTCATAAAAGTGTCAGTTCATTAATGTATGTGAAATGATATAACAATTAAAAGTTTATTCAATAATGGTTTTTTAAAATACTACCATTTTCACAAAGAAATATCTAAACTATGATTGCGTTTTAAAAGGAAATCTTAGCTATACACAATGGTAAAACGGTGTCATTTTTACCTTGGAGATAACCCATGAATTCTGTGGATTTCTGAACACCCATTTGAACTGATCAACAGTTTTAAATAGGTACAACCATATCTCACATTGTCTTGCCATTTGAAAACCTATATTATATGGTGGGAATATTGTCGCTCTGTCATAGGATAATTCTACTTCATCAGCTTTTACGTATTTATTATCATTACTCTTTCTATCTTCAAACTACACGTTTTGTACACTACTTACAGAATAATAGCCTGTCATCTACATCTACCACTTTTTCATTATCCATTCATCAATAGATGAAATTTAGAACTGTTTTGAATTTCCTGGGCATTTGGAATAGAATGTCAATGAGCAGTTGAACAAGTATCAATAAGATATAGAGTCCTTTGCAAATATTCCCAGGAGGGGTATAGTTGGGTTGTATGGCATATATATTTCTAGCTTTTGTAGGCATCTTAGCACTGTTTTTGGTAAAAACTGCATGGCTTTGGGCTCCAAACATTCTTGAAAACATAATCTGCTTTCTCCATGCAAGTGTTTGTCATAATTCTGTTGTATTGTTTTAGACATTCATCCTGGGCTCTTATTGTCTTTGTATTTAATAATTCTGAGTACTTTGTATATTCTATACATCAACTCTCTGTCAGAAAAGGTAAAGTGTTTTTCCTATCCTATAAGCTCAAGTGATTATGTCATTGGCTATATAAACTCTACAACAAATTCATCTATGAAAGTTATGCCAACTATGGCAATATTGGCGAGAATTTTAGTGAATGACTGACAAATTTCTGATTATGTTTAAAGCCAGTTCTCTGAAATGGATTTAGTGTCTTTTATTTATTACTCACAGGCCCAAAAATGCATAGCTTGTTAAGTCATAGGAGCTGAATGTAAATTATCCCATCATTTCTTAGTGAATACTGAAACTGTCTATCTTCTAATGTCTTATGTTTAAATTCATAGATAAATGCAACTCTCAATTCTTATTAGGTAAGCTTTTAGAGTTTTCTTTTCTAGATCTACAATATTTAGTATGCACATAGAAGAGAGCTTGTATCACTATCATATCTGCTCAGAGATAATATTAGAAGAGCATGTGAAAATAATATGCATATTAGAAATAGTAGGTATCCTTAGAGATACAGGATATTTCACATACAAAAGAACAATTATTCACATTGCAATGTGGTGGCTGTAACTGCTTGTACAAGTTATGCATATCAAACCTTGCAAAATTGAAGCATGAAGGAAAAAGAAGCTATAAAATTCTACCCTTAGATGAGGAGCTATTGGTAATTATTGACTATGGAGGGGGGGAAGGCAAGAAAGTATTACAGGGAGAGATCCCTTAGCAACTACCCATTCTCCAGGTAATGCCTCCACAGTTTTGAATATCTAGGCAGCAATAAATGGAATCCTGGGTTTTATAAAGAAAAGCAGAGTACATGAAGTTGAAAGAGTAAAATTGTGGTAGAAGATTGGGAAGGAATTGGACAGTAGAGAATGGAGAATTGCTTTACTAAAACATTACATAAATGTATAAAAATTTCCAATGAATAGTTCAAAAATTCATGGAAGCAGAGGTAGAGACCCACAACCAAACATTAAGCAGAGCTCAGGAATTCTTGTGTAAAAGTTCCTCATAAGGATGGAAGGAGCAGCAGGGGTCAAGGAAACCATGAGAAGACATACAGAGAGTCAACTAACATAGGCCTATGTGGCTTACAGAGACTAAAACACCAACTGAAAAGCATTCATACACTGGACCTAGGCCTTCTATACATTTGCAATGAATGGGAGCTTGGTAAAGATGTGGATTTTCCAACAATTAGAGAAGGACTGTATCTGATTCAGGTTCTGTTGTCTGTGTTTGGATCCCTTCACATTTGCCAGGAACTTGCCTGGCTTTAGTGGGAGAAGATGTGCTTAGTACTAAATGAGACTTGAGGAGGGGTCTCCACTATTTGAGGAGAAGGGAAGTGGGGAATGGGTAAAGCTGGGTCATAGGGTTGAACATGGAAATAAAGTATGGAGAGGAGCTGCAATTAGGATTTTTAAAGTATATAAATAAATAATCAAAGAAAAAAGAAAAGAACATAAAAACACCACAATGAAAATAATACTTTACAAAATACAAACATATTTTTATTATTTATTTACATCCCAATCGCAACTTCCCCTCCCTCCTCTCCCCCCAGTCCCTCTCTTTCACCACTCCTTGTGGGTTTCCCCTTCTCTCCTTTCCATGGGGGTCTTTGGCCATCATTGGCCCATAAGGACAAAGGGATCAGAGTTGATGAGTACAGGTTCAGATGGCCTAGTATAAATGGTAATGATACACGAGGACAAGATTCAAGGAGACAGATAAACTTTATTGGGTTATATAACAAGGGTTATATAGTTTTGGGGGGAGGGGGTACTAGTATACAGGTTGAGCCAAGGACATTGCCTCAAAGGTAAGGTCCTGAGACATCTCATTAGCATGCGGAGGCATTCCAAGAACCCCAGGTGCTTGCTGAATGGGTTCATCTTAGAAGTACTATGAATGGATAACCTCACTAAGGCTAAGAGACATTTCAAAGACAGAGCATGTAGGAGTTTAGAGATCCTCAGACAAAGTCAGAGAAGGACATCGTCTGCTGGTAAAGGGAATTTCGTGCCAAGCTCAGAAGGCTTCCATGAAAATGGTAGAGTTAATAAGCAATGCAACAGTCTCCTCTTTCCAATCCAAATCTCTTCCCCTTCTCAGAAAAGTAGAGGCCTCCTATGAATATCAACCAATCTTGGCATATCAAATATCAGTAAGACTACTTGCATCTTCTCCTATTGAGACTAGATAAAACAACTCAGTTATGGGAAAGGGATTCAAAGACAAGCAATATAATCAAAGACAGCCACAACTTGCTTTAGGAGTCCCCTATGGTGATCCAGCTGCACAATTGTTACATATGTACAGAGGGCTTAGGTCTCTCCCATCCATGTGATCTCACTGGCAGTTTGGTTACTATGAGGCCCCTATGGGCACAGGTTAGTGGATTCTGTATGTTTTCTTGTAGTGTCCTTGACCCTGCTGGCTCCTTCAATCCTTTCTTCTCCTCTTTCATAGGATTCCCCAAGCACTGATTAATGTTTAGCTATATGTCTCTGTACCAGTTTCTATCAGTTTCTGGGTGAGCCTCTCTGATGAGTTATGCTGGCTTCTGTTTCCAACTATATGAGAATATCATTAATAATGTCAGGGGTGGACTCCCACTCATGGAGTGTCTTAACATGCGCCAGTCACTGGTTGGTTTTCCCTCAAAATCTTCTCCATCATTTAAGCCTGTATATCAATTACGTATACAGTCATGTTAGTAATTTAATAAGTGAATGTTTTAAAAGCTGTTGATATCTGGGAGATGAGCCCTAAATTGACCTATACATGTCCCTGATCTACATGAAGACTGATGCAAACTGTATAAAAGTCATTAGAATATTCAGTAAAATTTAATTGTCATTATCATAATTTTTGTCTAATATCTCCAGAACAAACAGCCAACTATCTCCAGCCTTTGTTCTGAACATGTAGTCACATTTTCTTCCATCAACAGAACATATCTTCATATGCTATGAAGATAAATGTTCCCATAAATTCATAGCTTCTATTTCAGTATGGGAACACACGGTCTTTCAAAGCAAGAACAAATACATTAAAAAAAAGGGGGGGGGAGTTGCTACCTCAAAAAAGAAAGGATATTTTCTCTAAAGACACCTGGCAAAAACAGAACTTAGGTTATCTTCAACACATTTAAGGCAGGGTTT
Organism: Grammomys surdaster; assembly: GCF_004785775.1. Taxonomy (NCBI): domain Eukaryota; kingdom Metazoa; phylum Chordata; class Mammalia; order Rodentia; family Muridae; genus Grammomys; species Grammomys surdaster. The sequence continues at coordinate 8,022,517 of NW_021604567.1, read as the reverse complement.
AAAACTTTAAAAACTGAAGGCATATGAGAGAAAAATATTTTCTGATGCTTGTGCCCATGGTTTGGCCAAGACCGATTGACTAAATATACACATCCCATCTCACACACTTATATTATTTTATATACTGGAATCTCTTATCAGTAATTTGAAATATTGGCTGATATGTCTGATCTCCTTCCTCTTTATAATGAAGAAATGCTCCTTTTCCACTCCTACTCTGGCTTTTTATTTCTGAGGAAAGGGGTCAGAATTAATTAGTTCTGATTATCAGAGTTGGACCTCTAGCCAAAGACTTTGATAACAGTGCCAATTTCTACCCTAAGCAATAAATAAATAAAATAAACTCTCAACTATAATATCCTGGACATTTTGAATTAATCCATGAAGCATATATTAAGGAGTCAAAGAGAAATCATTACTTAAGCTTAGTAGATTAGAAAGGACTAGAGATAGCACGGATCAGTTTAAAAAGATATCATCTTTAAACCATATTTTTTTTCAAAACAAGCCATGTGAAAACATTACCATACTGTGAACAACTTCATGTTCGTTCTTATTCATTATGTCACCTGGACTTTTATATAAGATAGATCCTAGAATACAGTTATGTATTTGGATCTCAAGTTAAAATATTTGTTACTGCTTAAAATATATGGACAGATTTAAAAAGAGTAAATTAAAGGCTACCTGTTCATATTAACATCAAGAATGTCAGTGATAGCAGTACTCTATAATCTTTCTTAAGGTTTCCAGCTTTACTTAGGAACATCTGGCAGAACCTGTCAAATGAATCATTTCCAGAATAGAGAAAAAGAATATTTCTACCATGAAAAGTAATGGAGACTTTTCCATTTAATCACCAGAAGCACCAGAAAATTTCATCTCTAATTTTGATAATGTCAATGAATGTATGATTTAAAATCTAAATTGTTTTGGAATGTTAAAGACAGGAAAACAAATAAATCCAGTCATAATATATTTACATTTATGATAAAAGACTGAAAAATCAACATAAACACCTGATAATTATGCAGGAAGTAAAATCAAGTACTTGGTAGGTTCTGAACTGACGATCAGAATATAGGATTGATTAAATTTGTAAATATATATGTCCCAGTGGGAAATTTGTTTTTGAAATCATATAAAATTTTAAAACACTGGCATTATACTGTTATTTATGCATACTTTTATCTAAGTGCTTTACTGAATAAATATGTGACTCATGTATAAGCTACTAAATATAAATTTGTATGAGGTATTAGTAGCATTTTTACTTACATGCATCATGAGATAAATACTAGTGAAAACCAGTCAAGTAGATGAGAGTAAATGTATCACAATCAACAAAAAATAATTTTTATAACCCTTAAACAAATGCTAATTACAGAAAAATTATAATCCAGCAACATGGCTCTTCTAGCAAGGGATCACATGCAAAGACCTTCTAGGTCTATGTGATCTGGCTGGAATGTAGGCGTGCTCTGATAACAGCATGATCTGGCTGGAATAAAGACACAAGTTTAGTACTCACCTATAATCTGTAACAATGAAGGTAAGGTTAGTTTGTAGCAGGAACCAGCCATGTTTGATATCTAATTGTGGAGCAGAAAATGTGATGAACCCAGAAAGATTAGGCAGAATGAGTAAGAATTTGGATATGCTCAACTCACATGAGAACAGCACAGGAAAGACAGGCCACTTTAGAGCAGTGCAGAAGAGATGTGTGTGTGTGTGTGTGTGTGTGTGTGTGTGTGTGTGTGTGTGGTAATTTTACTGGGACAGTTTTTTAGAAACAAGTTGTAGAGAAAACAGTATAGACACAACAAGACAGAGACATGTTCTGTAAAGATAGAACAAGACACAGAATGTGAAGAAACCAAAAGATTAGAATATATTGTGAAAATTCATATGAGGTCAAGCAGAGCAATTCAGTGACAAGCTGAGAGAAGCCGAATTAATCAGTCATGCTGGAAAACTGGATTGTATGGAGGTTTGACGCTTCCAGGCCTAAGTCTAGGGATAGTTAGAACAGTCAAAGAAGTGATCTGGGTTCAGCCCAAGCCATGTAATTTGCACAACTTGGATATTGCCCAAGCCTTGTGTTTGCACTCACATCTCATCCCTCCATCTGAAGAAATTAAAGCCACATTTGCATTTTATCACTTGCTGATTTACCTATTCATGGGTAATATTAACATATTTAGAAAGTGCCTGAAATTTATTCTAGGTTGCTGTATATTATATTTTCAGTGAACACTGAAACATATTCATGTTCTTCTTTCTTTGGAAATGTAAAACTTTGAGGATAAATTAAAGATATTCAGAATAAGATATTATTCAGGGGATGATCATATAAGTCAGGTCAGGTCTGGGAATTCACTTGGAGGCTTTTAGAAAGTGGGTGTTTGGGGAGGGGGTGAGGGGTTTGCATGTAAGAAAATAAGTGCATACAGCTTTAGAAATCAGAATATGAAAGACTATAACTCCTCTCTATCATCTCAAAGAACATCATTCTAGATTTTTCCACAATAACAACAACAACAAAAACCACTCATACCATTTTCTCCAAATAAATCTGAAAGAATATATAAGTAAGAAAATTGGCATTACTTTCACTCAGAAACATTTGATAATTTGACATTTAACAGTATTTAAATATTTTGTAATATATACACAGATTAAAATTTCATAGTCACCTACAAATATAATCTCTAAAATTTATACTTTTTGAATTGAATTTTAATAAATTAAATTCACATTTTGGTAACTTTATATGAGAAGCCTACAATCACAGTTTCTCACTAAAATATAATAAAACATTATTTTGAGAAATAATAACTATTATTTTAAAATATTTTCTTTCGTTACTCACTACACAATGAATTCCTTTGAAAAAAAACCAGCTAAATAAAGATGATACATTTTCTTGGACCCTCAGCCCAGAGAATAAAGTTATTAGACCCCAGATAAACTATTTATCACCTATGTATTTTAGATTGTATTTTGTCTCTTTTGCTTTTTAGTCTTCACATTTGAGGAATGAATCCAGAGCTTTGCACATGCTAGGCAATTTGATTTTCTTCTACCTAGCTAAATCCTCAAGTCCCTTAATTTTTTTTATACAGCTGATTAAAATACATACAAATATATATAACATTTTTTGATATTTTATTTATTTACATTTCAGATGTTATCCCCTTTCCTTACCCCAACCCCCATTAATACCATATCCCATCCCTCCTCTTCCTTTTTTGCTTTTATATCATTTGAATTACATGCAAGTATTAAGGTCAGTTGTAGGTTGAGGAACGAGCAATGCAATAGACACTAATAGTCAAGAACAAGCACAACAATAAGCACAAATATTCAATTGTCTTGCATGTTCTTTGGCTATATATAACATTTGTATAACCAACAAATACTACACATTTATCTGTGAAATAGTATTCATGATTGTCATTATGTTTGACTAATATCTTTCATGAAAAATCTGTATTAATAGAATATAACTTGTATACATTGTAATGATTTTCTTTCATTGTTTATTTTTCAAATTGCAAATTTTAATTTAATTCTAATTTTGCAAATTTCAAATATAAGTATTATATTTATATAATTTATACCCATTCCTCTTCTCCCTCTAACTCCTCCTCAGGTGTGTCTCTTACAAATTCATGACCTTTTTAAATTTATTATTGTTATATCATTTGGTACATATGCATGAACACGTGCATACACATACACACAGGAATGCCTGTTGAATGCCTGTGGAAAAGGACATAATCACACAGGTACACACACTCACGTTTACAAAAACAGCCTGTTGAGTTTTTAATGTTGCCTGTAAGTTTATTTTCTGAAGGTTTACCTCCTAGAATTGGGTAACATTGAAAGTTTTTGTTCCTTGGGAGTGAGGGGATGTTATGTATTTTTTAGCAATTATTAACTGCCTAATAGTTCTTCATGTAGTGGTGAGGCCCTGGGAATTCCTGAACATACATCATTTTGTCAGAACATGTTGCCATTTCTTGGGCCTTATTTAGGTCGTCAGTTTGTTCCCAGTTCTTGCGTGCATCTTCCCTATCCCTTCTAGAAGACCCTATCTCCTAGTAGATGTTCTGTTCTTCTGGTTCTTTTTTCTTTCTTTTACTGGATATTTTCTTTATTTACATTTCAAATGTTATCACCTCTCCAGGTCTCCCCTCCAGAAACCCCCTATCACATGCCCCCAATCCTGCCTTTATGAGGGTATTCCCTCCACCCACCCACCCACCCACCCACTCACCCACTCACCCACTCCTGTCTCCCAGCTCTAGCATTCCCCTATTCTGGGGCACCAAACCCCCACAGGACCAAGGGCCCCTCCTCCCACTTACGTCCAACAAGGCCATCCTCTGCCACACACTCAGCCTGTGCCATGAGTTGCTACATGTATACTCTTTGGTTAGTGGCTCAGTTCGAGAGCTCCAGGGGGTTTGGCCAACTGACATTGTTGCTTCCCCCACAGGACTGCAAACCCTCTCAGCTCCTTCAGTCCATTCTCCAACTCCTCCATCGGGGATCCTTGTTCTCAGTCCAATGGTTGGCTCTGAGCATCTACCTCTGTATTTGTCAGGCTCTGGCAGAGCCTCTCAGGAAACAGCCATATAAGGCTCCTGTCAGCAAGCACTTCCTGGCATCCACAATAGTGTCTGTGTATGAAGACTATGTGGGACGGATCCCCAGGTGAGGCAGTCTATGGATGCACTCACCTTCAGTCTCTGCTCCATACTTTGTCTCCATATTTCCTCTTGTGAATATTTTGTTTCCCAATTTAAGACATACTTTGGTCTTCCTTTTTCTTGAGCTTCATGTGGTCATATGGTCTGTGAATTGTATCTCAGGCATACAGAGCTTTTGGGCTAATATCCACTTATCAGTGAGTGCATACCATGTGTTCTTCTGGTTCTTATAATGCTTCTGCCTCCTATTCTGATAGGTACCCTGAGCCTTAGGTGTAGCAAATGTGTTTTATTTGTATCAACTGGGTAAGCACCCCATGATCAATTGTTACCTACAGTTTGAACTCTGATTATCTCTCTGTTGAAAGGTGAAAGGTATACTTCTTTAAAATTCTAAAGTTTGATATTTAGGTTGCATGCAAACTGCACATTTTGTAATACTTTGCACTGATTTCCATCACCTAGGATGTTTAATGTATTGTAATAACTGTGTCACTAGAATGACAATGCCATATTTAAATCTATAAAGGAAAAGTACATTTTAGAAAGAAAAGTAAGAAACAGAAAGGGCAATGAGCATAAATAAACCCCTTTGCCTGATATAGGTATTGCAATGTGTCCTGTCTGTATGAACAATAAGGTCTAACCTCATTTTTATTGGTATCTGAAAACCTACAAAGCTCTTCATGTCCTGCTTTAATAGAAATCAGATACAAAGAATGGTAGGCTATAAACTGAAAATCCAGAAAATTAATGCAGACTTATAAATTTCTCTTTAAAACATGGTACCATTGGAACAGTCAATAATAATCGTTTGTAGAAAATTGCTTAGCCTTTTCTTGACTATAACCTTAAAAAATAATTTAATCTGAAACTATTATGTTTCAACCGACACTAAGCAACTCTCTTGCTAATTCCTATTGAATTCTTATGTATTTTCCAATTGTACAATGTCGTACTTTACAAACTAAATTGTGATTGTTGATTAAAATTGCCTCCAAACATGTAGTTCTATATTGACAGTAATTTTCTGACTATTCAAAGAGGAAAATGAGCCATGAGGAAACTATCAACGTTTTTGTTTCCCCACAAAAATAGTTGATATACTTCTCTTTAAGATAACCATGGCTAATTCAATTAATACATATACAGACCACTTAAGCAAAAGGACTGTAATCATTATAACCACTATTTTCCTCATAGGTTTATTTTGTCTCAAAATTAACATGGAGTTCTATTTGCTTTATTTCTTTAAAATTATATTATTACACTTATCTGACAAGTTCATATGTAAGTAAAATGTACTGACCACTCTCACTATACATTCTAACATTTCTCCTACTGCCCTATCTACTCAGCTTCTGCTTCCTTAAAAATATTTTTTACATTAATATGTTGTTGTTTTGTGACCCACTGAGATTCATCAGGACCATAAACTTGTGGTTTGCTAATAGAGTGTGAGAGACTCAGGAGTTGGTACATAACTGGGTAGACTGATTCTCCCATTTCTAGAAATTATCAAAAGCCCATAGTTCACAACTAACATCTATAGCTCTGTGACCCCTAATAACCCAATATTTCCATGAATAATTTTTGACAAAATTTGTCTTGTGTATGCTCTATATGGTTAAACACAGAAGCAGATTCATGGTGTCAGTGATTGTGCTGTGTGTACAGGGTGGTACTACACACATCTTGATGCTTTTATATTCGTCCTGTCACGTTTGTTTTTCTTCCTATCACTTTTTCCACAATGTTTCCCACCCCTTAAACAGTCCCTTGCCATCTCCTGTTTATACTTGAATAAACTATTATTTATTTTTAGCATTTAAACTGCACATGAGTCTCTGCATTTATTGTTTTTAACTGTAAATAGAAGTTTCTCTCATTATAAAAGAGTGTACATTTTATCTATGGACATATGTAAATATATATACTGTTAAATGCATACTCTATCTCAGTATTCTAATATCTTATACACTATTGTCACTTTTTATTTAAAAATTTTCATCTTCATTTGCATCTGTATCACAAAGAATTAGTTTTTAAAACTGATAATGTTAATAGTATGTGGAAGAAAACCATCACATAAAGACAAAATGTTCCTACTCATGAACCTAAAACCACCTGATATCTTAGAATTGTATAAATGAAAGTGTTTATCAGAGTGTAGGAAGGAAAAACAAAACTAGGAAAAGGTGGGTTCACAAGTACAAAGTTTATTAGGCATGACAAATTATACTGTTCTTTAACATAGTAAGATGAGAAAGTCTGAAGTTGAGGTCTTGATGAGGTCCCTTCTTTAGGAGATCAGGGATCTCCGAGGAAGAGGGGGAGGAAGACAATAGGGATCAGAGGGGAAACAAGGAGAACATGACTCAGCGAATCAATTAATTAGGGTTCATATGGGCCCTAAGGAACTGAAGCTGCAGTCACGGGGCCTGCATTGGTCTGCACCAGGTCCTTTGTTTATATGTTACAGCTTGTTTTTTTGTAGGACTGCTAAGAGTGGAAGCTGGTATCTCATTGAATCTTTTGCCTGCTTTCGCAAGTCTTTTCCTCCAATTGGCTTGCTTCATTTATCGGCAACATGATGGTTGAGAGAAGTCTTCTAACTATTAAGAAGTATTGACTTAGCAATTCTTGAAAGAAACTAATTAACAAGCAATGAGAGTTTCATATATGACTAAGACTGTGTGAGCATACTTAAACATTCTGAAAATTAAAATTTTTAAGATCCCTTTCTGATGTTTCCCTACTTTAAATCTTGAACAACAGTGATATTTTAATCAGGTATTGAAGACCACATGTTACCAGGGTTGGTGTTTACTTTTTTTTTCCATCTAATTTTTCAGAAGAAAATCTTCAGCATCAAAAATAACATTTTAAATTTGACACAAATATCTAATCAAGTAAATTTTTTTAATAAAGGAATAATTAAATATTGTTTATCTTCATTCCTGTTGTTTCTCTATCTGTTCATAAACTGAAATGTTAAACACAGTCACATGCATAAAGTGGAAGAGTTTGTGACCCTAAGTCCAGTTGCAGTTTTAGATATGTAATTTATTTATAGCATATAAAACATATCTGCGTGTACACTAATATTAAATTAATACCATAGAATTCATTAATATAGCTATCAAAAATTCAACACATAAACACTAAAATATTCATCAAGAAAATCAATTATTGCCTATATAAATCAAAGTACAAGTACTAATATCTTACCTCTATCAGTCACTGTAGCACATTGTCTATTTATACACCTCCTCAATCTGAAAACTCATTTCTCAATGTAAAATATAGAAGAGCAACAACACAAATCATAAGCTTATGTGCATGTTTTAGTTGTGTCATATATAAATGATAAAATGCTTAATGAAACGCAAACATTTGAAGCAATCATTCAATAAATTAAAACTTTGATATGCTATAATTTTTCTCTAATAGATTTAAGTTTTACCTGTTATAACATTTTATTATATTTACATTTCCATGAGCACTAACTTCAGCTGAGGCAGACCATAGGCAATGTTTTTTGTGTATCATGCCCACTTTCTTTGTCATATAACTTAGTAAGATTAGTTAATGTTTCTATTTGCATGCTAAAATACCACAACCAAAAGCATCTTTTGGAGAAAAGGATTTACACCAACTAAGAGCTTATAGTACATCAACTGGAGAAGTCAGAACATGAAGTCAAGGTAGAAACTGATGCAGAGTCTACAGAGGAGTTGGATGATATCAATACTATTTGTGGAGCTCTTACAAATCAATCACTAATAAATACCTTACAAATGTGTCTATTACTTAATCTTATGGAGAAACTTTCTCAAATAACTTTCCCACTTTCAACATAACTCTATTTTGAGTCAGATTAGCATAAAACTAGCAATTATAAATATAAAACAAAGAAATACAAACATTTATAGTATTTATCTGGAAGCAAAAACATCTCTAAAAGTAATACACACACACACACACACACACACACACACACACATATATGTGTGTGTGTGTGTGTGTGTGTGTGTATTCAACCTATTGATAAATCATAATTCTTTGTGTTTTTGTGTATTTGAGGCTAATTACTTGTAATTTAACTTCCTGTGAAGCAGCTTGTCTGTGGAGGAAACTATTTTTTTTCTCCTAGCAAACATAGACTTGTACAGTTTCTTCTGTCCATGTCAATAGGAATTTCTATTCCTATTTGGACATTTGGCTAATTTCACAGCATCAGACGTAATTCTCCTCTTACAGCTGTTGGTTACCCCAAGAGAAAAGTGCTACTTTGCACCATTGTGGGTATCTTGATGGTTATTTTTATCTCTTGTTGGCTTTATAGCAGGTTAGGATTACTGATAACTACTTTTTCTTGTGAGATAGCATAACTCTTTTGACTACTATGCGAGTAAGTCTGCAGGAAAAGGTTTCCAGGTCATGGAGCTACATTATATTAACAATAATTTACTAAGCATATTATACTAAGTATATTTATATAATTTTGCTATCAAAGTTAAGACCATGTATCTATCTTCACAGTTAGTACTAACACCATAATATACATACAAATGTATATGCATGTAGGTTTTTGTATATATAATTAATGCATATGTATATATCTATACTTATATTTCTATATATGTAGATAAATATATACACATGTGTGTATTTTTCTGCGTGTAAAAAGATCTATATGAGTGTGTGTATAAGATTTATTTCAAACTTCTCCCATTTTACTTGAATGTGAAACATACACTTAAGCCTTCCTTTATGCATTCTATGTTATCACAAGCTAATTTAGAAAAACGAGTATATTCTATAAACAAAAGGTGACAGAAAAGTTTCAACATTTTAAGGAATATTTATTTAACATTAATAAGACTATGAAGTTCATAAAAATAACGATACAAAATACTGGGATGTTTGTTTTCAAAAGATCCATTTCATCAGAGGAGTATTTTCTAATAGGTTTTTCTCATGAAAATATTTTGCTTTTTCCCTTCTACATTATTATATTGCACCTGCTGAGTTGAAGACAGTTATAGTTATTTTGAAATTCTATAGCTGACTAAAATAAAAACCAAAAAGATAGAGCCAAATTCTGTTGAGGGTAACTGTAAGTAGAGCATATGATATTGCTGAACAGAAATCGCAGTCAATAGAGCAATCAGTTGTGCTGAATGAGAATGAATAATCATCTTGTCCCAGGTGTTGATGGGAGCATCTTGTGGTAAGAACTGTGGCTGAGGATAACATCAATGTATTCTGTAGCTCCCCAAGCAAAGAGGGAGAGAAACCGGATTTCTAGTGACAATTTGAGTTACTGAATGTACATTTTCTGAATATTTTACCCATTACATTATCATGAGGAAACATGTGAATAAATTAGCACAAAACATATAAACATATTTATACAGATCAAAAAGTATTACTTATTTAATTAATCCTGTAGCAGTGATTTATCTAAAAAAAATTGGATAATTAATTTACAAATTAATAATCAGATGTGTTCTTTCATTGTGCTATGATTTTCTTTACCTATATAGTTTATTATAGAGATCAATACAGTAGTGCAGCAATCATCTCAGTATTAAAAGTAAGAAATAGGACAGTAAATGGCTCAGAATGTAAATATTCATGCTATAAAGCTTTGATATCTATGACTCAAATGGTGGAAAAAGACCTGATTGCTAAACTTGTCCTCTGACCTTCACGTTTGTACCCTGGTGAACACAAGTCTCCATCAGAAGTATAATGAGTTTTAAAAGAACAATAGGAAAGCTTTCTATTTTAGCAAAGGTAATCTTGCCATCAATAAAACAGTAATGCTCTGTCTTTCTTACAGACTTAAAAAAATAATATACTGCCACATAAAAGAACTAAACATAGAGATATTGATTTAGATCAAGAAATGTAAACATATATTTATATGAATATTTGTATAAAATATATACTTGGCAAAAATTAAGATAAAAATAATGATTAATATATAAATGACAAAAGATACTTGAAAGATTAGAAGTAGATCCTAGGAACAGTCTAATTTAATATTTATATTGCTATTTTTATATTTATGGAAACATAATAGATTTTTAAATTAGGCTATGGGTAGTATAAACAATTAACTAAAAGTATTTACATTAGAAATATATTATTGTATTTAATCTTTGAATTGTATTACCAGGTTACTATGTTATTTTCAAGATAATGATTGGATTTCATTAATTCTTCCTTTAAAAAGCTTATCTTACTTATATTATGCCACTCTATGAGTTGAATTTTTATTTTCAGTTGTAAAATCTACCTTAATTATTCATGCAAATGATTGTCTAATCTTTTGATAGCATGGAGAGTATTTTCCTGTACCAGAGATGCTGGAACATAGGAGTGAAAGCTGTATGTAGGCACCAGCTCCATATTCAACAATATGGGGATAGTAAAGCAAGACAATTGCTGTCAAGTTGTGGAAAGTGATGTCTTACTCCCAAGATATGCTACTATAATATTGACGCAAAGCTTATGGGAGTTACCAATCTATAACTAATTTGAATTAAGGACCAATATACAATATGAAAACTCTACCCACCGATGTTTGGGTTATAAGTAACATGAGACTAGATTACTCAAGAACAAGGGGAAAAATGAATAACATTGGTGTAGAAAATAATCAAAATGTAAAGACTTTTCCTAATTCTTAATGGTATTCTGCTATGTCGATCATATACATATAGATCAGTGGTTTGTTCAGCTATCATCAAAGAAACTTTCTCCTACAGCAGATGGGATCAAGTGCAGAGACCCACAGCCAGACATGCGTATTGAAAGATCTTGAAAGACTGAACACTACAGGGGATGTCTCCATCAAAACTCTCCCCTCAGAGCTCAGGGAATGAGCTGTGGAAGATGCAGCAGAGAGACTATAAGGGGCAAAGGGCAAGGAAGAAACAAACAACCCAAGAGTTCTAATCAATGTTCTTAACCTTCCTAATGCTACAAACCCTTAATACAATTCTTTATGTGGTGGTGACACACAACCATAAATTTATTTTGTTGCTACATCATAACTGTATTTTGCTACTGTATGATTTATGATGTAATTATCTGATATGCAGGATATCTCCTATGAGACCCCTAAACAGGTTTTGACTCACCAACTGAGAAATACTGTTGTAAACCAACATGAACAAAGCTCATGTAAGCTGGCAGAGACTGAATCACCAGGTACAGAGCCTGCCCAGTCCTGCATCAAATATTCTGTGTATATAGTATGCCTTCCAGTTTAGTGTTTTTATGGGATCAAATTTTATTTAAATTTAGAATGTTTCAATCAATGAAAATTTAATAAAAATAAAGATGTTTTATCATATTCTTATGTTGTTAAAGATATCTTCAATTCCATTACATTTCTGAATCATGTTTTTTTTTTTTTTTTAATATTTCATCCTTTGCCATGGCATTAAGAGGTTGATGCCTTGATACTTGAAAATCTCAGTGGCTACATCTGGGCAATGCACTATCCAACATTTTTGATGCTTTGTGTAGTGTTATATAGTGACAAATAAGTCAAGGGAGTTAAGAAACTTGACTCTTAGTGGCAGTGGTGGTGCACACTTTTAATCCCAGCACTCAGGGCAAAGACAGTATGGTGTCTGTGAGTTGTAGTCCAACTTGGTCGAAACAGCAGTTTTCAGGACAGCCAGGACTCTACAGAAAGACTGTTTCAAACAGAAAAACAAAACAAAAAATAAATAAATAAAAATGGTTGATCCATGTTTCTGGAATTTGGTTCCTTTCTGACTGCTTATGTTGTATTAATAACTGAGTGAAGTGGATTTTTGACTGTGAAATAATCTGTCTTACTCTGGATAATAATAATTTTTCTGCTCTTTGTGAATTTAAAATATATTATTAGATATCTTTATAATTGTACTGTTAACTTGGCTTTTTGCTGATTACTATTGTTCATATATATTATGTGTCTTTATCTATTACTAGGCAACAATATGTTTACTTTAATATGAATTAAGCCAATAGTGTCTATAAATGCTAACTTTTGCAGATACAGAACATTCACCCCATAGACCGACAATTTATTTTTCATATTTAGCAGTTGTACACTGTAGAGCAAGTACAACTTTTTCATTCAGATTTCAATTTTTATAGCAAATATTGTCTCTGGAATACTTTTTTCAACATTTATAATACTTTTTGATATGATGAGATACATGTCTGATTTATGTGTGAATCTTTGTCTCTTTTTAAATTTTCAATTATTTTGTTTATATTTAATTTTTTACTTTTTTGATAATATGCATGCTTTATAGGTTATTTTAATAAGAATCTTTTAATCTTTAAGCTATATGTCTTTGAATCATTTTTGTAAGGATTATATTATAAATCTTAAATTTTAGTATATGCTTATAAAGTCTTTCATTTCACAATACAGAAAGTGGAAAAATCTTGAAAAACATCCCCCTTCCCTAATTGGCTTAACTATCCATCTTACTGGCCTCTTCTGTTGTTAATTTACTCTTTATACTTCTTCTGGACATCAAGTCAAGTGTTCTGAGTTTGTCAACGTATGTCTAGGAAGAAGAAAGGACATCAGAATCATTACTCTAAATTCTACTTGCAGATCTTGCTGGAATCTCTTGCCTCTAATACAATACATAGGAATCACAATCAGTAAAACCAACCACGATTTTGAGGAAAATTTATTCACAATGAAAAGGTGGCCAAACTGGAATGGATGTAGCTTGATCCTATCTCTAAATAAAGAAATAAAAGTAAATCAAGGAAATCAAAGCAATAAATTTAAGTTTCACTTTAGCATTATGACAATTTCAAATAAAATAATAAATTACTTAACAAGAAAAAAGAGCCCAAGAGATATCTAATCATAGAGGCAAAATTTCCAAATGTAAAGTAATGATGAAAATAATATATGAATAAATTTGAGAAGAAACTCAAAGACAATAAAATAAATCGTTGAGTGAGATGAAAAATCAAAACAGATTACAAAAGAGGGAGTATATAAACAGAAATTCTGATAAAAACCAAAACAAATTGAGATTTTGTGAATAACCCAATAAGCCAAATAAACAATTCCTTGGAAATATCATCAATAGATTGGTTGAAGTGAAAAAGAATATCAGAGCATTAACACAGGTAAATGAGTAATGATATACAAAGAAAAAGATCTCAAAGAATAAACTATTTGTGTAACATAAATGTGACATTCTTAAACATCATTAAATTTTCTCTTAGAAATCATGGGAAAGATTAAAGACAAATATGACTAATGTGTGAATAGATATATATATATGTAGCTAATATTTGTTCTGTGCATAAAGAATTTGAAAATTTATGACCCACATAAAGAAAGTATTTTGAATTTAAAATACCTAAGAGCAAGAAAAATATTAATATGATATAAGTCATATTATAGGTCAAATATTAAATATATAAAAATTGAATCAAAGTGATAAGCTAGAATCAGGTCATATTGGGGACACTTACAAGACAACATATTTCTTAACAGAAACTGGATAGTTCTTCAGTATATTTAGTGATATATATATATATATATATATATATATATATATATATCAACACCTAAAAGACAATAAATCCTAAGAAAAATTATTATGTAAAGTAAATTATTGATCCTAATTGAATTGAAAATACATATCATGATAATGACAAAGTAAGAGATTAAATAACCACTGATTTACGTCCTAAAGAAAAGACTTTAAACACCTTGCACAGTTGAGAGAAATATAAACACAGCAAAAGTTTTATAAAAAGAAAAACATCATAAGAAGAGTAATTAAGTGGAGGTCACAAAGTGAGAGAGAACATGAAAAAAGTGGAGTTCGTGGGAAGATTTGGAAGAAATAAAGGAATGGAGAAAATGAAGCAATTGTATTTCAATTTTATATTTTATTATTTTCCTCTTTTTTTTAGAAGTATTCTTTGGTCATACTGTACATCATGATTAAAATTCTCCTGCCCTCTATATTCCCAGTCCTCCCCAGTTCCTCCCACATCTGGATCTACCCTTTGTCACATTAGAAAAGAAAGGCTTCTAAGAGATAACAACAAAGCACAACAAACAAACCTAATAAGATAAGATGGAAACCATTACACTGAAGACTAAGAAGGGAAATCAACAAAAGGAAGAGATCACCCGAAAAAAGGAACAAGAATCAGAGACCCACCCATTTAAACACTCAGGAATCCCATACAGTACTAAGCTGAAAGCTATAATATACCCACATTATACCCAGGACATAGCAGTGTAGGCCCTGAGCTTGCTGCTTCAATCTCTGTGAATTCTTAAGTTTGCTCAGTTGATTTAAAGGGTGTTGTTCTCTAGGGGTGTGCCATTGCCTCTTGCTCTTACACTCTCCTTCTCTTCCACAGGGTCCCCTGAGAGTAGAGATTTGATTGAGATATCCCATTTAGAGATGTGTCTCTCTCTGTCTCTCTGTCTCTCTGTTTCTCTCTGTGTTTCTCTGTGTGTCTCTGTCTTTCTGTGTGTGTGTGTGTGATAGAGAGAGAGAGAGAGAGAGAGAAAGAGAGAGAGAGAGAGAGAATGCATGTGTGTGTGTGTGTGTGTGTGTGTGTGTGTGTGTGTGTGTTTAGTATCTAGCCAGGTATCTCTTCTTTTGTTCCCATCTACTGCAAGAGGAATTTTCACTGTGATAGTTAAACAGGTACTAATTTAATAGTGCAGCAGCTTTAGGAGTCATTTTACTGTTACATTCTTTTTTAGGCCATTAATATTTAGCTTTACTATTAGTATCTGAGTTATATAGTCTCTAGTTGTTAGTCACCCAAGCAATAGCCAGGTTTGAGTTTAACTAGCACAGTAGGCCTTAAGTCAAATCAGGCATTTGTTGGTTTCTCCCACAGGCTTTGTGCCACCATTGCCTTAGTGTATTTTGTCCTTAGACAGGACAAATTGTAGATCAAAGGAATTGTGGCTGAGTTCATGTTTGTTTCTCTTTTGGTAGCTGGGGTGTACTTTCCTGTATCATAAACTCTAAAATTTAAGAGGGAAGGTTCTATGTAATCACCAGCTTGTCTTGTCCATGTTTAATAAGTTGTGTGGTGGTTGTCTTCAGCAATGGGACTTGCTGTAAATTATTGGAGAACAACTTATTTTCTTGGCAACAGCTTGTTTTTAGGTAAATTTCCCTGTGGTGCCTTTGACTAACATCACAATTGGATTTAAAACAGGTGTGGTACAGGAAGCTTTTTTTAGCTGAAGATTAAAAGATTAGACTAGGATAGTAATAAATAGTACAATAATAAAATGCCAGAAATTATTACATGACTTTAAATAATTGGTTTGAATATTATCTGGGTCAATGCTCCGAACACAATATACAGAAAAGCAGATTGCAATGAAGTGAGGTTTCATTCGTTTGTGTCTTACACATAATACACCTCACTGGTAAAAACAAAAACAAAACACTGATTCAGCTTGAAAGTATTGGGGAATAAGTCTTCTGAGAAAAGGAATGGAGCCATCAAGATATACAGTGCAGTGTAGATATACAGACAACTGACAAATTGGAATTCATAGTAACATTTCTCAGAAGTGATAAAGCAGTTCACTTTAGGCTGGCTAAAGAAACAATCCTATAAGAATATCTTATATAGAAGACAGGATATATGGTCAGTCTCTAATATGGTCAAATTACATACATAGAATAGCTCACCAGCACACACAAACACACACACACACACACACACACACACACACACACACAAATATGGATGGATGGGTGGATGGGTGGGTGAATGGGAAGAAGACATCACAATTCTAAGCATGTATGCTCTTCAAATTGATGTATTAATTTCTGTAAAACAAACATTGCTGTATGTATGAAGACAACAACAGACCTGAACACAATGTTATCGTACATCAGTCTCCCAGTTGCAACAATAGGCAGCAAAAGAGACAGGGAATATAAACAAAAAAAAATCTGACAGATAGATATCTAGATAACTGAAAGAAGTAGAAAACCTAAGAAGAAACCAAGCAGAAAGTTAATAAGAAATCTGGTATATATGTGTGTACATTAATAAACTTCAAATATGTATATACTTGTCTCTTATTACATTTTTAATGTTCTCTCTAGAAAATGTAGTTGTGTTTGCATTCACTCTCTATTTATTAGACAAATACTCCTAATACGTTTCCAATAGTGAAAATATACTGATGAAAAATAATTTAATTTTCAATTATTTAATATATTATATATGATATGATATATAACATACAACAAAGTATATATACACATCTATCTTTTATTTTGATGTAGTTCCTGTTTCCCAAAATGCCTAACTTTGTGGAGGTTGTTTTGTATGTGTGTTGATTATTCCTTTCAAGAGTTTAAGAAAAGAGTATTAATAATTAATATTTTCAAATGATGAAAAATTTATGTCACTTGCCTGCTGTTTGTTCTAGTACATCATATATCATGGTTCTGATGTCACGGAAGAAATTTTCATGTTGTTCTTGACAGTGTAATTATGATGTTCCTTTCATGTTAATTAAAACTCTTTTAAAAGAGTATTGAAAAATATAGGAATAAGGAGAGGAGGACAAGATGCAGAGGGAAAAATGAGAAAAAGAAATATAAAAATTCTAGTATAGTCAGAATTGTTCACAGGAGTCCTGTCTCTTCCAGACCACTTGGAATCCAGGTAGAGAATCATTACAAATATATTTAACTGCCTGTCAAAAGAACAAGAATCTCTATGGGCTCATTCATCCATGTGCACTTCAATTTTCTGTGTCTAAAATGTCTGAAGGGGAAACTCTGCTAAGTTTCTGATGGTGTAGACAGTCGAGTCTCCAGCCATACTTCTGTGAATGATGAGGCATGATTCTGCCACTTTATCTTTAATTGTAGTAGTGTATGTACATTCATATGTCTATTGAAAGTGAAATTTTACCAGTGCCAAGTACTTTCTGAGAGTGTCATTCAGACATATGGTACCATATGTTCACACCTATTTCAGACCATCTGTTGTCTAAGCTCACTTGCACATTTATTTTTCTTTTAATTCACAAAGAAAAGGGAAAATAGAACTTGCCCAACTACAACAATTTGACTGAGATATAAGCAGGTGAAAATTCAATAGGAAAACATATTTGTAACTATAAACACCTGACTATGTCCCTATGTGGATATGTATTCTTTGAAATGCAATCAAATGATTTCTTCTTCAATAGGTTTGTTGAACTATTTATGTGATTAGGTGGGGTAGAATGGATGTACAAAACAGTGATGTTTTACACTTTCACAAAAAGCTATTATGATATGTGAACAAATAGTTGTAATGTCAGTACATTATAAGTTTCATGTTTTTCAGAGAACAACAAATTATGAGGGTATAATTTTGGGTGATTTTGCTATTAATATTTTATATTAAATACATAAAATTAAGTAAAGTTTCTGTTGGCATATATAGTTTTACTTAAAATATTTTATCATATTCTGTTCATTTTAAGAAATGTGCTATGTTAATATCACCCTCCTCTTCATTCTCTACTCACCCAAATTGTGTCCTCTTTAAAATAAATATAAAATAATAAAAACAAAAACGTAAAATCCCCAAATAAAAGCATCAAATTTGTGTTGTCTATCTACATGACTGTGGGAGATATATACTGGAGACAGGTCCACCTACTAAGAGCTACACCCTCAAAGAACATGACCTTTCTTCTCCCAAATGTTAACGATTGTCAATAGCTTCTCAGCTAGGACATCATAAGATCCTACTCCATCCACGGCGTGAGTTTTGTATGACTTGAGCTTGGGCAGATCCTGTTTATGCTATCACACTATTGTGAGTTTATATGTTAAACAGCCTTGCTGTGGCCACTGCCTCTTGCTCTCATTACATTTTTGTCCCTTTTTCTGAGATAATCCTCAGAAGGCAGGGAGGTGACATAAATATGCCATCTAGGTATGGCTACTGTGTATTATCTCCTATGCCCTAAGAACTTCCTAATTTCTGAGTTGAATTTCTATTGACTGAATAAAAAAAGCTTCTTGGCTAAAACATGTAACATAAACTAATCTACTGGTATAAGGAAAGTTTATTACATGTGTTTCAATTCATGTATACCTAGCAGAATAATACTGATAGGTATTACTTTTGAGCTTTTGATCACTGTAGCCAAAGGTTTTTGACAGTGATAATAGTACCAGGTATAGATTCCATGTGACATGGGCTTTAAAAACAATTCTTAAGGGTTTGGCTTTTCCCATAGTATCCATAACACCTTTGTACTAGTGGATACGTCTTTATAGGCTAAAGATTATTTTATATATAAGGCTTAAGACCAAGCTATTACAGATGATTACTTTCTCCTCTGGTAGCATGCACAGGACCTTCTAGCATTATGAATGGATCAAGTTTCTCAGTAAAGGACAGCATGAATTTCTCCATATCCTTGACTTAATATATGTGATATCATTAGCAATAAGGTTTTTCTCTTAAAGTGTTTTTTTTTTTAGGGTAGCCAAAAGCAGTTAAAGTAACCTAAAATGTTAAGTATATTGAAATGTGAATATTAACTATAAATACAATCACAGGCATAAGCTAATAAATATTGGAAGATGTTCATAAATAAAGTAATTGTGTGGATGTGTCTGTATGTGTTTTGTAAGAAACTTAACTTATAATAAGGCACATAGCAGTTACTTTTATTTTAGAAGGGTGATGATGATAGTTATAAGTTTCCCTATTATAGACTCTGTTCTTTAATTTCTGGCCCTCCAGCCTTTACCCCAAAAGTAAAGAGATTATGGTTTTCTTCAACCACAATTACGTAATAAGCACACTGCAATTATAGTTTCTGCATTGCTATTGTTAGTAAATTTGAAATAAACAAACCAATAAATAATAATGTAAAATCAAAAAAACAAGATGCTGTACTTATTGGAAGCTAATCAAATTCAATAAGCTACTGATTTATTTAATTCTTACAACAAAGAAATTTAATATCAGGTACAACTTCTCTCATTTTAAAGGTGCATAAAAGCTTAACTGAGGGAATTGCTGTGCCCCTTTATATTCCATAGAAGTAAGCACAATATATTTTACCCGTTTACAACTGCGTGAGCATACCAACAGTCATAGTTTTAAGAATTATTAATTATAATAAACCAGTCGGTGCCTTGCTTAGATAATTTTTCTTGCTACTTCAGATTGGTCTGCTATCTAAAGGAAATATCTTTATGTGGAGGATTATTAAAATTAATTATAAAAATCAATAAACAACATTTTAATGTGTTCTAATCCATAACATAGGAACTAAAACATAATTAAGAAAATACTAACTACACTCTCTTTGAATGCTTGAGAGGTCAGCTCGGGAGCACTGGTTCTCTTGAAGGTAGCCAAGGGGAAAGAACATAGACTGGTGCAGCACCTGTGCCTGCGAGAGGCTAGGTTTGCTTTTTATAATAATGTATACCTGTCTTGACTTTTAGTTACTCTGAGGCCAGAAGTTTCAGGCCTCTGGACTTATTGACACTTTTTGCTAACAGTGGGGGGATGGATACTAGGTAAAAGATTTATTTCTAGTGCTCCCTTTTCTTTTCAGGCAGCCAGAAACATCTCTGGCTAGGCTTTTAAACTCTTTGTGAACCAGAAAGGAAGAAAAACAAAAGAATTAAAATCTTTTACACAGGCAAATATCCACGGAAACATAGTCATACAGCCATTTACATTTTCATTCATCTCTCATTTACATAATTAACACATTCACAGTTTTGTTTGACCCAACCACCTGTCTCATATACTCCACAAGTACCCATTTCATGCTTATATATACACATACACCTATACACATACATATAGAAAAACTTGTTGAAGAGATATTTAGTTCCAATCTGGGATTTCCCAAATCTGCCTTTCCCTTAATCAGTACAAGAGCTGCACAGATATCTTTTCTCTTTGCTATTCCACTCTATTTTCCTATCAATAACCCCTATCTATCATTTACTATGTTTCATCTGGCCAGTTCTTAACTCCAATTGGCCAGGCTTCACTACAATCTTTTCATGACTCAACTACGCCTTGGTGGCTACCTCTGCCATTCACCTTCTCCTCACCCTTGTGGTTCTCCTCTGACACCCAAGAGGAGTCAGAGATCTGGAATCTCTGCCTATGGCTCTTCTTCCCAGCTATTGGTTGTTGGTATCTTTATTCACCAATCAGAAATAACAATAAAATGGGAGCAAGATCACATAGCTTCACTTGGGTCTACATGCTTAGTCTTTCCTCTCTGGGCAACCAGGTCTTGAGAAACCAGTATTAGCATTATAATACATGCAATATCAGGCCAAACAACTAACTACACAGACATATACATTTGGATGGATGGATGGATGGATGGATGGATGGATGGATGGATGGATGGATGGAGCAGAGTTCCCCAAGCCAAAACAACCAAGAAGTTTATTTTTTTTCTTTGGCCATTTTATAACTTTTTAGACAAAAGTCCTTAGAAAATTAGATCAGAGATAAAATGTTTACATAAGAAGGGAGTTACAGAAGGATGTTAATATTAAGTTCAAAGTAGTGTTTCATTCTATATGGTCACTAGAACTTCAAAGCAACTGTTATTTCCTGCCTTTTCTTATCATAGCACACACCTGTGGCTTTATCTTGGCTTAAATGTTTTCCCCTGAACACAGATCTGTCCCATGTAATTCTCCTTTTAATATGATTATGAAAGTTCATTGTATTTCTTATTTTGCAGCCTTTACTTGCTATTATGAGGTATGAGCACTTTTTGTTCTTGAGTCTATCAAAGCAAATACAACCATCTCTAAAAACATTTTTTAAAAAAACTATTTGAATGTATTTGAATTATCATTTTAGTAATTCTATAAAATCATTAGTTCATCTAAACAGCATTAATTCATGAAAGCTTATCTTTATGTTGATCTGCAGGAAACTTAATCAATATAGTAGGTTAATCCCCATATATTATTGTATTAATTTAATAATGACAGAAAAGTTATAACATCTGCAAGAAGCAGTCATGAGAAGTCTCTTTGGGACATAGCCTCATAGCTCTTACACATCACAGACCATGCCAAAGTGGTGAGACACCTACATGAAGGACAATTGCTAGCCTTAGCCTATCTTAGATAGCTCCTGATACTAGAATGTAAGTTGTCTACAAATATATTTGTACCATATAAACCTTCTATATGCATAATACATGAAGCAAAAATCTGAATTCTTCATATAGATGATAGAATGCTTCCAGCAATGTTATATAATTCTATTTAAGTGACTAACAGTAGAATAAAATTTTGTTTATTTTAGGACTATGTAACCCAATATCATGTTCTATCTGTATACTTTATTTTGCTATTTAATACCATATTACTTTTATTTTTATTTTAGTAATTCTATAAAATCATTAGTTCATCTAAACAGCATTAATTAATGAAAGCTTATCTTTACGTTGATCTTCAGGAAACTTAATCAATAGAGTAGGTTAATCCCCATATATTATTGTATTAATTTAATAATGACAGAAAAGTTATTACTTTTATTTGTGGACTCAGTCTTTGTTAGGGATTTACTTCTTTGAGCAAACATCCTGATCAAGGCAACTCTTATAAGGACATTTAGTTGGGGCTAATTTACATGTTTTGTCCATTAACATCAAAGTAGGAGCATGGCAGTGTCCAATCAAGCTTGTGCAGGAGGAGCAGAGAGTTCTATATCTTCATGTGAAGGCCAGTAGGACAAAAATGGCTCCCACTTGGTTAGAAGGAGAGTCTCAATGACCACCCCCACAGTGAGACACTTCGCCCAGTCAGGCCATGCCTACAACAACAAGGCCATACTTCAAACCACTACAAAAAAACAAGTTACTTCATTTGTTGTAACATGTATAGTTTACGTAATCACTTTTCCAGAGACCTTAGTGGGGAGTTAATAAAACATATACTATATATAATATGTTAAAAATTCTTATATATAAACATACACATGTATAATTGAATAAAATATAACAAAACATTTTACATTAAATATAATATATAAGGAATTATCTATTTATATACTCACTGGTTTATATTTATATACTTGTGTGAAGAGGGTAACTGCAATTAAGTTTCTAATGATAACTGAAAGGGGTTACATTATTTTCATGCCATAATTTTGGTGAATGTTTCTTTTCTAAGAGTATATCATAGAACGTTTGCGAGGGTCACAAACCAATTAGGTTCTTATTTAACACAAGGTCTGATATAAGATAAATTACTAGTATTGATGAAATAAATACATTAATAAATCAAAAGTTAAGAAATTTTCAATCAAGATTTTTCAAACTAACTCTTCCATTTGAGACTAAAGATGGTAGAGTGTACATTTAAAAAATAAAATCCTACTGCTGAGGGACTTGAAAGATGGCTTAATATAGGGGAGAGAATTCATTGCCTATTCAGAAGACTCAGGTTCAACACCCAACACCCATGTAATGGTTCACAGCTATCTGCAACTCCAGTATTGGAACATTTGATACAATCTTCTGATGTTCTCAGCACTAGCAATGCTTGTGGTGCACACGAATATACATAGGAAAAACAATTACATGTAAAGTAAAATAAAGATCTTCACAAGTTTTAACATAATTAAAAATTACAAATCTTACAACTAGCATCAGAGTAGTAAAATGAAGGTGTAATCCAGTAAAATCAAATGGTGCTGGCTTCTGTGGCAAACGGGTTAAGAACATGGGGCAAATAAGACATTCACTTTGAACAGAAAGGAAAGCAAATAGCAAGAACTGAAAATTTAGCTTATTTTATAATAAGGTTCTTAATAATAACTGTCTAAGTTAAGGATTGCATATTTAAGGTGAGTGTAACCAGAAATAAATAAAATAATAATTCCAGCTTAAGAAATTTATATAGACAGGCTATGAATTGGTTTTGAGTTTAAGAACACACACACACACACACACACATGCACACACATATATGTATCAATCCTTGGAGAAATGAAGGAATCAACTGTAGAACTTTGTCAGAGGTGAGTCTAAATCATACCACTCCTACCCTGAAGTAGAAACAGGAATTACAAATTATTGTTGAAGGTGCTATAGTCATTTTAGATCCTCAGAAGTAAGAATTATTTAAATTGTTCTTTAGATTTTTAGAAGTCTATAGCTGAGAGATTTTGGATATTTTAAAGGATTTTGAAAATTACAAGAGATGTTGAAGTATTTAGAGATATCAAGCTGTTAAAGTTTTTGATTTTTAGAAGTTGTGATACGAATATTAAAATTAGATCTTAGGGACAAACTATGGAGAAATGTTATGGTTTAATAGTGACGTGTTTGGTTTCCAGTTGAAAAAAAATGTCAGTAGAGTAGGTTAGTTGATATAATCTAAAGTAATTGGGAAAGATGAGCTATTGTTTGAGAAAATGTCTACAGAAGACTGGACTGTAAGCATGTACGTAAGACATTTTCTTGACTCAAGAATGATGTGAGAGGTTTAGCTCATTTTTGATATATGCCACCCTGAGCATGTGGTCCTGAATTTTGTAAGAAAGCAGGTTAAAAAATCTATGAGAAAAAAAATACAAAAAACAAAACAAAAAGCACACAAACATAGAAGTAAAGAAATTAAGCACACAAACAGTATGTGGCATTATTCTCTGCTCTCTGGTTGAGTTGTTGCCTCCAGGTTTCTGGCCTGAGTTTTCTCAGTGACAGATTTTTAAGTAGAGAGTTGAAAGATACTATAATCCCTTTCACTCCCCAATTGACTTAACCCATTTTTTATCATAGTACAAGAAAGCTAATTGAGACAATCTATAATCACAATATTTCCTATAATCTACATGAATAACATATTGCGTATTTCCTAATTATAAATAAAATGACCAGAGGCAAAAAAATAAGACAATTATTTTTCTAAACACAAAAAAACTTCAAATTAAATGCAGGTATAGTTGTTGTATAACTTATATGCAATTCAGAAATGTGACAGGCTAATAAGAAATTCTGAAATTGAGAAACATAATTTTTCCTAGAAAACAACTTACAAATTCTTTATCTAAATTCTTTATCACCAAAGAGTGAGAACTGAAATAAAACACACACATGGCCTTAGCATGTTGTATTTATATACCTACATTTATATTTTTATGTATAGATATATAACTAAAAATAATTAAAGCAATATAGGATATGTATTTGAGAGGTATCAAAGGGCTCTACATGGGAAGTATTGGAGGAAGGAAAGAATGAAGAAATAATCATTTTTAATTTTAAGAAAAGTTTGAAAAAATAGTACTTTAGATTATGGTCTTTATTAACAGGTAGAAATTTAATGAATGAAAGAGGTTATTTTTACATAGAAATTATATTAAAAGATATTGTACCAATTAATTGTTTTAAATTATATTTTGCTTTAGGGAACCAGTGGATGAAAGTACTTGCTACTTTTGAAGGGGATCCATGTTCATATCTTAACAAGTTTCCCTGTATCAGAGATATTAGACTGCATAAAAATGAAAATGTGAGTTGAATCCAGGTATTCTTTCTTTCCTAACTGTAGGCACAATGTCAGGAGCTCCTCGGATGACCTGATGTCATGGTCTTCACAATGTGATTTACTCTCAAACTGTAACAAAATAAACCTCTGCCTACTCAGTTTTCTTTATGCAAGGCGAGATAATTGACTTGCAGCTGGACATCATCTCTTCTATCTTGGTTATTTCAGAGGTGCTGACTTTTAGTCATTCAAGTGCAAGTGTCGATACAACTGTTTTTTTTTTAATACACTAATACTAAATATACACATTATTTGTACTTCAAGTATTCAAAAAATTCTGGTGCTGACTAAAGTCTATTCTATGATACTCAGATTGTTCTTAATTGAAATCAATAGAATCATTAGCAAGCACAAACATGCATGTCTGTAAATCAATTTGTAAATCAATGTGCCTTTATGAATATGAGATGCCAGTGATCTTTTTTCCCTGTGATATTTTGTCTTTTAGATATGAGATCAAGTAATCTACAAATGGGAACAAATGCTGTCATTTCTAACTCCTATCTGTTTTATTTCTTTGCCTTATTGCTCCATTTAAAATCTGAATATTCCACCAGAGAACTCCTAAACCGGATAAACAACTTCAGCAAAGTGGCTGGTTATAAAATCAGCTCAAGCAAATCAGTAGCCTTCCTCTACATGAAAGATAAACAAACTGAAAAAGAAATTAGGGAAATGACACCCTTCACAATAGTTGCAAATAATATAAAATACCTTGGTGTGAATCTAACCAAGCAAGTGAAAGACCTGTATGACAAGAACTTCAAGTCCCTGAAGAAAGAAATCGAAGAAGATCATTTCTAATTTCTTTGGGGCTTTATTATGAGTGAATGTTAGGAGCCATCATAGGACAAGTAGGTGATAATAACTAGTAAGTGATCTTCCTGAGATGGATTCGGATTATAATCTGCAACAGATTTTCTCCATAGGCAAGGCCCAAGATAATTCATTTTAGGAAAGATTCCAGCTATTAATATACTTTTCCTGTTATTACTAAATATATATAACAATCACTAGGTTTTAACCCACCCCTTTTAAACTGATATCTTCAGAGCTACGAAGTTGTACTGTCTTGTAGTGATGCTATATTAACAAATAGATGATTTCTTAATTCTTAGTGATGATCCTATAAGAAATCTTAAAATTATATCAGTGAGTACTAAGCTCTTTGATAGTGGGACTGCTATTAGAGCCTTTTCTGACAGGCAAACTGCAATGAGAACTCTGTCATTCTCACATGTGTCACCAGTTAATTGCCTCTTAGATAATAACCAGATTTTCTCCTACTTAGGGCACATTCCAAGAGGTCATAAAACAATCAACCAAAGGTCAATAAAAGGTAACTAACCATTTATTATAGGTGCTTGAATAGAAGATAAATTATTGTCTGGGTTTATATGTACAAAATTTCATTAACAACTTAGTTATGGTTTTTAACTTTCAGTAAACCTGTGGAGCTGTGACAGGTGACAGACGTTTAGCCAGATAATTACTTCTAATGGATATGCATGTAAACATTCTTTATTGTAAATTTCTATTTCAATTTATGATTTGATTTTATGTGTGAACTTGTAATGAACTTTTTAACATGTGATTATGTATTCTGAAAGATGACTTTTAAAAGCTGAAGAAAAATGTCACAGAAACTGAGCTGAAAATTTTTTTGGACAGAACACTTCTTAGACAAAGAGAATAGTAGATTTTTTTCCTTACTTTGTTTTTTATCATTCACTCTATCTTTCCTCCTTTTCTTAGATAGCTTTCATAGGAAACTTTTTTACAACTTAATAGTAAATGCTATAATCATTTTTCAGTGTGTCTCTTTTTCTTCCTGTGACTTCCTACTAGCAGACTGATAGAGCAACATAATTTCTGCTAAGATAGAACAAAGGCCACATTACTTGGTCCTCCTCTGTTAAGATACAGGTGTTAATCACCTAAGCCAGTCACCTTTTACTCTCAGAAAGAGCAAGAAAGTTTTTAGGATTTTTTTTTAGAAGTTATCAGTAGTTCAGTACGCTGTCCCTTCAGTACCCTCTCCAGGCCAGGATGATACCAGCAACTAGATATTGAATTTTGTTACAAATTTCTCCTTCTCCTTCTCTTTCTCCTTCTCCTTCTCCTTCTCCTTCTCCTTCTCTTCCCCTTCCCCTTCCCCTTCCCTTTCTCCTTCCCCTTCCCCTTCTCCTCCTTCTCCTCCTTCTCCTCCTCCTCCTCCTCCTTCTCCTCCTTCTTCTTTCTCTTCTTTATTTTCTTCTTTTATTTTACTAATTAAGATCAGATGTTTTATTTTGTTAAGCCTGCTTTTATGATATATTATATTTATTGATATACGTGTTCAATCAACATTGTGTCCCTGAAATGAATCATGGTATTCTCTCAGATTCAGACTAAAATTATTTTATTGATATAATTTTATGTTTTGTCCATCAGTCAAAATGTATTATTTTTTTCTTGTTATTATCATTGCATGTTAATCTGGTCAGAGCATCTAGGTGATATTTAATTTGTGTAATAGAATTAGTAGTATTTCTGTCATTTCTATTTTATGGACCAATTTGAAATGCATGGGAGTTAGCACGACTTTAGGTATTCCATATAATTAGTCTATGAACATATCAAGCTTTAGGACTGATTTCTTTGGAAGATTCTTGCTTTTTAAATTACAACTTCATCATCATCATTGCTTTTTATGAATTTGTTTAAGAAACCTATATTCTCTTGCATAAATTTTGGTGTGTTATATGTACTCATGAATTTACCTACTGCTTCCAGATTATAAGTATATTAGAAATGTACATTAACAATGTTTTAATGATTTTCTAGATTTTCTCAGAGTCTTTTATAAAATTTTATTTTGCATTTTGAATATATTAAACATCGATGTTTAGAATCAACAATTCAGTTAAGAAACAACATTAAACAATGTTGATTATTTGAATAAAATCTGACAAATACTCAAATTAATCAAAATTGACAATACTTGGATGATAAAATAAACAAAAAATCAGGAGTCTAAAGAATAAGAAACTTTGAACCTTTCAGATTGAGAAGTTTATACTTTTGATTGATTTTTACTTATCACTTTTATTATGTTCAGCCTTAGGACATGTCATTCGCCTTCACTTGCCCTGGATAGTTCTCTTTGTTTCCAGTACAAGGCGTGATTTTCACCATCCCTCATCAAGGAAACATCTCTATGCCATAGGTTGAAGCCATTAGAGACAACATCAAGCATACGAATACAGATTTTGGAGCTCAGTCACTAGGGATACATGTACAAAACATTTATTAGAGTCTCAGGGAACATTGTGGAAGAAGTGGTGGAAAGACTATAAGAGCAAGACTATCAGGGATTTTACAGTGAGAATATCTCTCTCAGGATTGTTAGAAGCTACATTTGTAAAGTTTCACCAGCATAACTGCCTAAATGTGAACTGTACAAGGCCAGTAATAATAGACATTCCAAAGAAGACAAGGTAAATGCGGAGACCATCATACCTCAAGTCGACTAAAAGAACTGCAGATCACTAAGCAAAACTGAGAGTGAGGTAAACTCTCTTCTGTAGAGAAGAGCACAATAATTAGTTAGCCAGTACCAAGTAGTCAGTCCCGAAAAGATACAAGAAAAATATATAAACATATCAGTTTTTATTTACAAATGTTTCATATATGTGTGTGTGTGTATATATATATATATATATATATGTGTGTGTGTGTGTGTTTGTGTGTGTGTGTAACAATGTAAAAAGAGGTCATGAATATGAAAGAGTAAACGAAGGATATACAGGAGAGTTGGGAGAGGAAGAGGGAGATAGAAATAATGCAATCATATTATAGTATAAAAATAAAAGAAATGGTCAAAATATATTGATTTATATAAATCACTGAGACATGTCAGGTCAGTTGTGTTAAAATGACAATCTATTACTAACTCTGATCTACTTTCTGTTTCTTTGCAAGAGTTTTTGAAGAATCTTTTGTGCATCTACAGAGCTACTGTTTCATGAATAAATTTACTATTAAGCAAAACAAGATAAAACTAAATTGTCCAGAAACATGATTTCTTTGAAAAAAGCATTGAAGATGACGTCTATTGTCATCAATGTTCTTCTTGTCTTCTTAAAACCACATGTTTGCAGTCTAAGACAAAGTAACTGTGTATAGTGATAGTACACACAACACTCTTCTGGTTATTAGCACAGAGAGTAACACTCAGGAATTCCCATTGTACTGTGTTTTGTGTAGCATGTATGTTAGTGTACTTTTCTTTCAGCTATACGCAATTTACTGTGTTCTGGGAAATGTTTATATGAAAATACAGGAAAGTAATAACAAAAAAAAGGAAAAAAATGTTTCTTTTTTCCAGATTATTTTTTTGTTGTTGTTGTTGTTACTTGTATGTATGACAAGTAACTTGTATGTTACTTGTATGTATGTGCTCCCCCTCTCTCCCCACTCCACTAAGCATCCCCATTCCCTGGGGTCTCCGACCTCTCAAGGATTAGATGCATCTTCTCTCACTGAGACCAGACCATGCAGTCAGTTCTCTGCGATATATGTGTCAGAGGTCTTTGACCAGGCTATGTTTGATGCCTGGTTGGTCGCTATGACTCTGAAAGCTCCCGGGGACCCAGATTAGTTGAGACTGCTGGTCTTCCTATGGGGCTGCCCACCCCTTCAGCTTCTTCAATCCAACCATAGGGATTCCCAATTGTAGTCCAATGGTTGAGTGTACATATCTGTGTCTGTCTCAGTCACCTGCTGATAAGGCCTCTTAGAGGACAATCACAGTAATAGTGTCAGGCCTTTGTGCCCTAGCATTACATGAATCTCAAGGTGGGGTGATCAATGGACCATCTTTCCTTCAGTCTTTTGTCCATTTTTGTCCCTGAAAAAGATGAAGGAAGGAAGGAAGGAGGAAGGAAGGAAGGAAGGAAGGAAGGAAGGAAGGAAGGAAGGAA
>NW_021604567.1:7990554-7992105 GCF_004785775.1 Grammomys surdaster | reverse complement strand
AGGGAAGGGGAGGTATACAAATACAAAACTAGGTTTTAATTTTGGCCATTGGCAAACATGTTTCCCACAAGTAGTCACCACTGAACCTGTGCCTAGTCAAGTTTTACAACTTCAAAGCACACCTCTATTTTCTATTATCTTATTCTGTTACTAACTTAGCATAAAGCTCTAAAGCTTCTGAGTAGTTTATACACTGATCCCACATGGACCCAAGTAAGTTAGACTGATTTTTCCATCTGTCACATCACGCAGTTAAGCATCTTCATTTTCATTACTAACAGTAATGTCAATGTTCTGCCATGTCCACAAAATTGTAGTCTGATTATGTGGGCTGCCTTGTCTATTTCCTCCATTTAATAAATATTAAAGTTCGTCATTTAATATTGATAAAAATGAAACATTAAACAGGAATATTATCAGATCAAGATGCTGCTATATTTTTAAATTCCCCATAGTAACTGGGTTAAAGATGTGTAAACATTAAAAATACTGTTTTTTAATTTTATATACTAACAAAACCAAACTCCCACAAACAAATTAAAAAGATCACATTGGTGATTCTTATTCTTTGGGTGAGTATTATCTACTATCATTTCATTTACTTTACTCAAGTTTTATAGACTTAAATAAATTCTATTTAGCCAACACCCAGAGCTTAAGGATTTTTCATTCTAGTTCCCATTCTCATTCATTAATATAATTAGTTTTTTGACTTATTTTTAAGTCTACTTTATTGTTTAATGCAAAACAATATTTTATTTTTCTTAAATAATTTACATGTAGTTTTGTTTTGCATGCATGTATGTATGTGCAGTACATGAGTACCTGTTGCCTCATTGGACATAAGAGGCCATAGGAGAAGAAAAGAAACACATGCATGTGCATATAACACCTACTACACACATACACACACAACAACATAAAAACACAAAACTGGAAAAAAAGACATAATACATGAGCAATAGAGCAGTCAGATAAAAAACATCTTAACAAAGCAATCTGAAACTAAAATTATACAAAAATTCTATTGAGTTTCTTTTGTTTTGGCCATCTACTGCTGAGCATGGACCCTACATTTAAATATAGTCTCATATGCATTGAGGGTCCATTGAAGAAACCTGTTTTTCCTTGCAAGTTGTTGTCAGTTGGAGATAGCTTTTTAGTTTGAGATGGAGACTTCTGTCCTCTTCCCCTCTCAGTGCTGGAAATACATCTGACTTGAAGCTTTGTAAGTGTCAACTATCTCATTTTTAATTCAGTACATGATAAAAGTTGAATATATACCACAGAGAGTACATAAGGGTTGCTAAATTATTTCTAAATTAAGAAAATTGTTCGAATTGGTAAAAATACTCACTTGCTGTGTAAGCATGGCTACCTAACTATGGAAACTCTGAAACCCATAAAAATGCCAGGAATGGTCATTCACCTACCCTCAGCACCAACAGACTGGTCAGCTCAATGTGGTATGTCTCTGAATGTGAATATTTGTGTGTCTCTGTGTATGTGTATGTGTGTGTACTCTCCCTCCCTCTCCCTCTCCCTCTCCCT
>NW_021604567.1:7887025-7985554 GCF_004785775.1 Grammomys surdaster | reverse complement strand
ATACACACACAAACACATATATAGTCTTCATTCTGTTTTGCTTTTTCTATTCTGGTTTATTTGTTGGGTAGTTGGTTCATGGATTTAATCTTATTTTTATTTTATAATTATTTTTTTTAGGTGTCAGTTTGTCTAATTAGAAAGAAATAGAGTGGATTTTGGTGGGGATATAGGTGGGGTGGGTCTCTGGAAAGTTGGGGAAAAATTAAACTAATCAGAATATACTATATATTATCTGTTTTTAATAAAAAATATTGCAGTAATTAACATAGTATCATCCTATAAGACAATCTCATCAATGAAAAAAATTGTTTAATTTTAGTTATAAGTTTAGTTATATGTTCTTTGAGGTTCTTCCCCTCTTACCAGATTGTACTTCCTCCCAGGTCATGTTGTTGCTTGGCTAGTCTCTTTTTCCCATGAGAATAAAAATTTCTTCTTTAGTTTTGCAGCTATCTGCTTGTGAATGACATCATTCTAAGGTATAAAGACTTCATTAAACTTCCCTCTATGTTCTTCATTACTGTTATGAAATACTGGTGCCAATGTGTGTTTGTAATACCAGGTGTTAAAAATTCTGTATTTCCCTACTGAGGTGGCAAGTATACTTTATAACTACTTAAAGAGCTGGGCGGTGGTGGCGCACACCTTTAATCACAGCACTTGGGAGGCAGAGGCAGGCGGATTTCTGAGTTCGAGGCCAGCCTGGTCTACCGAGTGAGTTCCAGGACAGCCAGGGCTACACAGAGAAACCCTGTCTCGAAAAACCAAAAAAAAAAAAAAAAAAAAAAAAAAAAAAACTACTTAAAGAACTAACAATGGCTTTTCTTCCTTTCCAATATTCTATATGAGAAGTAACTATAGCAATTTTCAAGTGCTTTGAACAAAATCTACCATAAGATATATATGCACATTAATAGACAAACTACTTATCCCTGTCTATATTATTCTACATGTATAAAGAAATAGATTCCATTCTTCATAGTCAATATATTTTATAAATAGACATGACTATAACCATACATTCATATTTATGTTTATCTGTATCTGTCTATTGATTGTGAAGAATTTTATTGGAGATCATACTTTTGCATTCTGATAAATTTATTTATATTCAAGATCTTAGATGTATAAGAACAC
The DNA here is from genome assembly GCF_004785775.1 of Grammomys surdaster. NCBI lineage: Eukaryota > Metazoa > Chordata > Mammalia > Rodentia > Muridae > Grammomys > Grammomys surdaster. Next base: position 7,984,414 of record NW_021604567.1, on the reverse strand, counting down.
TATTTTGATGCTTTTCTGTCTTTTTTTTTAATTGGCAGGACAATTTTAATGTTTTTTCACAATAATTAATCATACTATACGCTTTGTCTTAGTGTTTTCTTGCTGTGAGTAGGCACTATGGCTAAGGAAATTCCTATAAAAGAAAACATTTAATTGAGACTGGCTTACAGTTTCAGAGGTTCAGTCCATTATCATCATGGCTGAAATCATGGCAGTCAGCAGGTAAACATGTGGCTTGAGGAGCTGAGAGTTCTGTATGTTGATCCAAAGGCAACCAGGATGAGACTACTTTCCACATTTGGCAGATCTTGATCATACATATACAAGTAAGCGTCCATAGCGACACATTTTCTTCAATAAGGCCACACCTCCTAATAGTGCTTCATGGTATCTGCCAAGCATGTCAGCCAAACCTATTCTAACCACCACAGATTTTAAAAGCCCATGCCAAAATAAAAACATATTTATCAAACTCTGATTCTATTACTGTTTGTGGATACATAGTTTGTCTTTCTCTTAGTAACACAATCCTGTTACAACAGTCAATAATGAAGAAAAGGAAAGGCATAGTCGGTTCATTGTTTCTCAGCTTTGAAAGAATGGTGACTTTCCCTTGTGACTCATAACCCTCAATCTCAACACCTAACATTTGACAAGGAGTCTTGGTTATTCAACGGTATGCTGAAGCAATATGAAAGTCAGGAATATGAAGGAGTTTTAAAACCTTATTAGTCCACACTGCAAATGACAGTATCATGATTTATGTCTGGCTTCTGCTTTTCCTTTTGGAAACAGAGTATTTAGTGGTAGCAGGCTTGTGTCAAATGTACTAAGTAGCTCAGGCTTGCCTGGGGCTCACATTTACTAACTCAGCTCTGCTAGTGTCAGGAAGATAGCCCAGTATTCCCACACACAGCTAAAGCCCTGCCTCTTTAATGTCCATAGTGCTGTTGGCTGTTCTGCAAATATTAGGTATTTGGTCCTTTGAAGATACAAACATAATATGGTCACAGGTCCTTGTTGGATATGAAATTGTTGGGAGCCGACCCTGAGCAGAAAGTGGCTTTCATCTTTTCAGCCATGTTGAGCCATATACCCTGACAAGAGACTTGCTTTCAACAGCCTACAATAGCTGAGCACACTCTGATAATTATCTTGATATACCCATGATTTCCTTTCAATCAAGGCAAGGCAGTAGTGGCACATGCCTTTAATACCAGCACTTGAAGACTGAGACTCAAGGAGAGATTAAAGGTGAGACTCAAGGGGAGACTTGAGGAGAGATATAAAAGGAGGAGAGATATAAAAGGAGGAGAGGTATAAAAAGAGACTTGAGGAGAGACCAGAGCAGACTCTGTCCCGTCTCCAGAGCAGACTCCCTGTCTTGTCTCCATTCTGCACGTCTCCATCCCCACTCTCTATCTTGCTAGGCCCTGACCCACGGACCAGAGCAGCAGAACGGGCCATTACATGAAACGAAGGGGACACAAAGTATATGCATATCTATATATCTATCTATATCTATAGATATAGATAGATGTTACACATTTATAAATGTGACTAAATGACTTGAAAAATTAACAGGAGACAGAAACATTGCCAAAACAAAAGCAATTCGCCCTAACTTACTTTCCTTCCTCACATTTTACATTGTGACACACACATTACTTTAAGCCTTATACATTAATACGACTCGCAGAGTTAATCTAATTTATCTTGTATGCCAAATATATCTATATTATCCTATTTCTTTTGTTCTTTTTTTAAACTTCTGTCTTATTTAATCCAACATTTCTAAAAAAACAAGAACATTCCTTAGGATTTATATTGTGTAAAAATTTAATCATTTCAAAATTAAACACTACCATAATGTTCTGCATGAAATTATGATCCACAAATTTTAAGCCAAGAGGGAAGTTTTAATATCAACAGTTCTAGACCTTGATCCATCAAATTCATACCCTGTCCCTGACTCTTTTTTTAGTTTAGTTTAGTTTTGTTTTTTTTCAAGACAGGGTTTCTCTGTATAGCCCTGGCTGTCCTGGAACTCACTCTGTAGACCAGGCTGGCCTCGAATTCAGAAATCCACCTGCCTCTGCCTCCCAAGTGCTGGGATTAAAGGCGTGCACCACCACTGCCCCGCCCCTGACTCTTTTTAAATGTTCTTTCAGTAGCATTCTAATTTATTATTATTATTATTTAGGTTCTAGGCAAGTCAAATAATAGTGACCTCATAAGACTGAAATGTAATCATAAATTTCTTAAAATTGTATTGGCAGTAATTGCTTCATAAGCCTGAAGATAAATATAGAGTTGAAATGAGTTAATAGATCATGAGGATTAAATTAACCTTTTAATAGTGAATAACCCCTAATTCCTTAGCTATATAAATTTAAAGTATTTTAATGCTTTAATCCTTATATTATATATAATAGTTTGCAATAGTTCTTTCATTTAAATAAAAAAAACTGTTTTGCTGTTTCTCCATGTATCTCCATGTGTAAGAAGCCACTAGCAATAGTATATATAGATACTTACAATTTAAATCAAAATTGTGACTGGACTAGGCAACCCAGTAGGAACAAAAGAGCCCCAAAAGCAGGCCAAACAGATGGGACAGCCCCTGCTCCCACTGGGAGGAGTCCCACAAAGCCACTCAGCTGTTCGAACATTCCCTATACGGAATGGTCTAAGTCAGACCCATACATGGCTTCCTGATAGTTGCCTCAGTCTCTGTGAGTCCCACGGATCCCTGGTTAGTTGATTCTATAAGCAGTGTTCTTGTGGAATCCTTGACCCATCTGGTTCCTACAAATTATAGATCACTTGTTTTTGTGGTAGGGTGGATAACCTAGTCCCTCCACTAGAAGAACCCTTGTTTGGTTACCAAAGGTGGCAAGTTAAGTATCTTTATCCCATAATATCAGGGATCATTTGTTAGGTTCACCCTTGTAGTTTCCAGGGTAGTTCTAGACTTGTACCTTGTTCAGCAAATGTCCACAATTCTGGTTGTCTCTCTCATTCCTCTGTCCTTCTACCCCATAGCATCACAACTGATCCCCCATGTTCCCATTACTATGCACCGCCAGATCACCAACAAAATCTAATCATTCCCCTCCCAGGGAGATCCATGTGTCTCTTTTGATCCTTTTTGTATGTACGTCTGTTATACTTTTCAGCTAATCTGCACTTTCAGTGAGTATACATCTTTCTCTGTTTTACATTTTCAGGGATGATTTCCTCTAGTGTCATTAATTTGACATCAAATTTCAAAAAATATTTTTAATAGATGAGTAATAGTTTATTATGTAAATATACCATATTTTTTCATCCATTCTTCAGTTGAGTGTCATCTAGGTCATTTCCATTTGTGCCTATTAAACATGCTTGCTATAAACAAGTTGACCAGTGTACTTGTGGTATATTGAGGCTAGGTTTGGAGGTAGATCTATTCCCAATTTTCTGAGAAACTTCCATTTTGATTTCCAAAGTGGCTGTACAAGTTTATACACTCATCAGCAGTGGAGAAGCATTTCGTTTGCTCCACATCCTCACCAGCATAAACTATCACTTGTGGTTTTCCTTTAGCCATTCTGACAGGTATAAGATGGAATCTCAGAGTCATTGATTTGAATTTCCCTGATAACTAAGGGTGCTAAACATTTCTCTTAGAGTTTCACAGTCATTTGAAATGAAATTGATCAGATGTTGAAAATTGTTTAGATGTGTATTCGATTTTTAAATGGACTCCATGGTTAGATGGCTTCTAATTTCTAGAGTTCTTTATATGTTTTGGATACTAGTCCTCTGTCACAAATGGAATTGGTAAAAATCTTTTCTCATTCTACTGCTGCCATTTTATCCTATTCATAGTATCATTAGCCCTACAGAAACCTTTCAGTTTCATGAAGCTTTGTTTGTTAATTCTTGATGTTAATGCCTGCGGAATTAGTGTTGTATTCAGAAACTTCCCTTCTCTGCCAATGACTTCAAGGTTTTTTCCCAATTTCACTTCTATCAAGTTCCATGTATCTGGGGGTTTTGTTTGTTTGTTTGTTTTGGTGGTGGTGGAGGGTTTTTTCTTTGGCTAGGTTTTTTGTTTTTTTGTTTTTTTTTTTTTTTGGTTTCATTGTTGTTGTTTTTGTTTGTTTGGTTGGTTGGTTGGTTTTGATTTTTGAGAGAAGGTATCTTTGTATAGCCCTGGCTGTCCTGGAACTCACTCTGTAGACCAGTCTGGCCTAGAACTCAGAAATCTGCCTGCCTCTGCCTCCCAAGTGCTGGGATTAAAGGCATGCTCCACCACTGCCCAGCACTGGTCCACTTGAACTAGAGCTCAATGTGAGGTGATAGTTATGGATCTTTTGGCATTCTCCTACATTCTCTCATCAGATCACATCATTTGTTAAGGAGGCTTTCTATTCTCCATTGTATATTTCTGACTTTTATAATCAAAAATTAGATGTCCATAGGTGGTGCTGATTACATTTGGGTATTTAATTTGATTTCATTGTTCAATACTATATAATAGATGTGATACTTTTGGAAGTTCTTTTATTGCACAGTACTGTATCATTATTCTTTTATTTGTTTACTTGTTTGCTTTCTTGCTATTCCATATGAAATTGAGTATTATTCTTTCAATGTCTGAAAAGAATTCTGTTAGAATTTTAATTGGGATTTCTCTCAATATGTAGATTGCTTTGGGTAAGATGGCTGCTTTTCTCAAGCTAATTCTACTGATCCATCAGCATCTATGATTTTTTTTTTATTCTTTAATATATTTTTCAATTTCTTTCTTCAAAAACCTTGAGCTGTTGTCACACAAGACTTTTACTTCCTTAGTTAGATGTAACCCAGGATATTTTATGTTATTTGTGGCTATTTTGAAGAGCATATGAGAGGAGTAATAATTTTTTAGAGTTAATCTTGTATCCAGTCACTTTGCTGGAGGAGTTTATCAATGGTAAAAATATTTGTGATCTTTTTGGAATCTTTGTGGATTTTTTGTGTTTGTTTATGCATATTATCCTATCATCTGTGAATAGCAATGTGTTGATTTTTTCCATTTCCAATTTGTAGTAACTTGATCCTCTTTAGTTGTCTTATCTTTCTAAGTAGAACTATAATTACTATATTGAACAGATATGGAGAGAGTGGGCAGTCTTTTCTTGTTTCTGATTTTAGTGGAATTGCTCTCAGTTTTTCTCTATGTAATATAACGTTGGCTATAGGTTTGCTGTAAATTGCATTTATTATGTTTAGACATGTCGCTTATGTTCCTGACCACAAGACTTTTATTATGAAATGGTGATAAATTTTGTCAGTCTTTTTCAGGTTTAAATGAGATGATCAATGTAATTTTTTTCTTTTAGTTTGTTTATATGGTGAATGATATTGACAAATTTTTATAGGTTGAACCATTCCTGCGTCTCTGGATGAAACCTACTTGACAACGGGCAAATGATCGTTTTGATTTAGTCTTGTATTTGGTTTGCAAGTATATTATTGAGTGCTTTTACATCAATATTTATGAGGCATATTGACATATTATTCTCTTTCTTTGTTGAATTTCTGTGTGAATTTGGTATCAAGGTGACTCTGGCCCCATGAATTGAATTTGGCAATGTTTGTTCTTCTTCCATGTTGCAGTACTAACTCTTGGGTTGGGGGAATTTTAGCTACTGCTCCCTACTTTCTTAGGAGTTATTAGTTCATTTAAATTGTTGATTTAACATTGGCAAATGCTATGTATCAAGAAAATTGCTTTTTTTGTTGTTGTTGCTGTTGTTTCTTTTAGATTTTCCAGTTTTAAAGAGTACATGTATTTCAAGTAAGACATAAGGATTATTATAATTTCCTTGGTGATTCTTGTTATGTCCCCCCCCTTTCTTTCCAGATTTTATTAGTTTGTGTTTTCTCTCCCTGCCTTTTAGTTAGTTAAGGTATTGACTTTCAATTTGTGTGATTTTCTCAAAGAAAAAAACTCTTTGTTCCTTTGATTCTTTGTATTGTTTTCCTTGTTTCTTTTTACATTTAATTCAGCATTCAGTTGGATTATCTCCTGCAAACTACTCTATTGTATGTTTGTTTCTTTTTGTTCTAGAGCTTTCAGGAATGCTGTTAAGGTGCTAGTATTAGATATCTACAATTTCCTTATGTAGAAACTTAATGCTATCACTATTCCTCTCTTAACATCACTTTAATTGTGTCCCATAAGTTTGGATTTGTTGTGCATTCATTTTCATTAACTGCTAAGAAGACTTTAGTTTCTTCCTTTATTTCTATCTTGACCCAGTAGTTATTCTGTAGGGAGTCTTTAATTTTCATGAATTTGTAGACTTTCTATTATAGCTGGTGTTGAAATCCAGCTGTAATCTATGTGGTCTGAAAGGATATAGGTGTCTATTTCAATTTTCTTTTCTTTAGATACTTGCTTTCTGGCCAAGTATGCAGTTAACTTTGGAGAAAGTTCTGTGAGGTCTTGAGAGAAAGGTATATTATTTTCTGTTTAGGTGAAATGTTCTGTAGGTATTGTTTATGACTATTTATTTGGTTTATAACATTTGTTAGTTCCATTACTTCTCTGTTTAGCCTGAATGATCTATCTATTGGTAAAAGTGGGGTATTGCTGTCTCTCACTATTAATATGTGCAGTTCAATGTATAATTTAAGCTTTAGTAATAATTATTTTACAAATGTGTATGCTCTAGAGTTTGGAGCATAGATGTTAAGAATTGACGGATTTTACTTTGATGAATATGAAATGTTCTTCCCTGTCTCTTTTGATTAATTTTCCATTGAAATATAGTTTGGTAAATAATAGAATAGCTACACCAGTTTGGTTCCTGAGTCCATTTGCTTAGAATATATTTTTCTATCCATTTACTCTGAAATAATGTCTATTGTTGTTATTGAAGTATGTTTCTTGTATGCAGCAGAAGAATGCATCATGTGGTCACATTCATTTGGTTGCCCTTTTTATTAGGGAATTGAGCCCATTATATTGAGAAATATTAATGAGCAATTCTTATTTTGTTGTAGTTGTTGGTGGTGACTATATAATCTGTGTGTATGTGGAGGGGGGGAGGGGAGTGTTGTCCTTGTATTTCTATGTGCTCAAATACTTCATTTATTTCAGTTTTGTTGGTGTAAGATTGTTTACTTTCTGTGTTTTTATGGATATTTTAAACTTCCTTGGGTTGAATTTTTCTTCTATTAACTTCAATAGAGCTAATATAGGGCTAGATTTATACACACACACACACACACAAACACACACATACACGATATTATTTCGATTTGACTTTGTCATGGAATACCTTGTTATTTCCATCTATGATCATTATGTATTTTGTTGACTATAAAGCCTGGGCTTACATCTGATGTCTCTTAGTATCTGCCAGATATCTGTCGAGGACCTTATCACTTGTAAAATCTTCATAAAAATCAGGTATAATATTAAAAGGTAAGGCTTTATGTGTTACCTGGCCTTTTCTGCTTGCAACTTTTAACATTCTTTCTCTGTTTCCATGTCTTTAGTGTTTTGATTATCATGTGGCACGGGGGCTTTCCTTCCTGGTCCAAACTATTTGGTGTTCTGTAAGCTTCATTTACTTTTATAAGCATGTCCCTTTTCATTTTTCAAAGTTTTCTTCTCTGATTTAGTTAAAAATAAGTTCTAAGTTTTTGAACCGTTTTTTTCTATTCCTTTTATTTTCAGTTTTGGTGTTTACATAGTGTCCCAGATTTCCTGTTTCCTGGATGCCTTTTTTTTTTTTTTTAGATTTGTCATTTTCTTTGACCAATGTATTTGTTTCTTCAATTGTCTAGATTCTCTCTTCCATCTCCTGTAGTCTGTTGTTGATGCTTGTTTCTGTGGGTCCTGCTCACTTATCTAGATCTCCTATTTCTAGAATTTCCTTAGATTGTTTTATCTTTGTTCCTGCTACTTCATTTTCAAGTCTGGAAAGTTGTCTTCATTTCCTTAAACCATTTGTTTTTCTCTTGGCTTTCTTTAACCCATTAATTCATGTGTTCCAATTGTTTCTGTTTTCTCATGTTCTTTGAGTGACTTATTCATTTTCTACAATTGTTTACTTGTGGTTTCCTGGATTTCTTCAATGCATTTATTCATTTCTTCTTTAAGTACTTCTATCACCACTTTCTTGAAGCTGAAACTAGGGTCATTTTTTTGTGTTTCAGCTATGATGGAAAATCCACGACTTTCTAGAGTATGATTGCTCGCCTCTGGTGGTAACATGGTGCCCAAGCTGTCATTGATTGTTCTATTACATTGGTATGTAGGCATCTGTGTTTGGAGCATTTGCCCTTCTTGGATGGATGCTTTATTCCTTGGTTTCTGTTTTCTCTTTGGTCTTCTGGTTGTAGGGTCTGAATTTTGGCAATTGTGGTGACATCTGGTCTGGTAAGGAGTCTCAGTCTGAATTGGAAGCTGGACTTCTGGAGGCTTCCATGGTCTTTTTTTCCAACAGGGGGAATTTTCCCGAGTTTGTAGATGAGACATAGTGGTAAGAAGTGGAGTGAGGAATGAGGATAGTGAGAGGGGGCATCATTGAGGGAATAGAGAAGGTCCATTGGTGGGCTGCTATTCAGTAGGCTGCTTACATGGAATTCTGTTAGCAGATGTAGTCTCTGTTTCATAAGAAGTCTTTGCCCAACTTGGGGACTGAGGTTCTAGATGTTGGCATGTCCTTTGGTCTAATAGAATCATATATTTCAACATAAAGGATGCATACAGATTTATAAATGTGTGGTTTCTGAAGATATCTACAAGTGTTTTTTAAAACACTTTGAGACATAATTTCCTGAACAATACCTATCCTCAAACTCCATATCTGGTAAGGAATTACCTTAAATTTTAATACTCTTACTAAAACTCTCAGTATTAGGATTATAGTTATGTCCAATCGTAATAGGTTTATGTTGTATGATGAGTCACATACTAGCACTGTACAAATTATGTATATTATGATGCCAAGATTAATTATTTAAATCAGAATTTTTATCATGAGGGATGTCACTCATTCATTCCAAAATACTTACTCTAGTGTATGTTTTAGTTTAAGAATAATCTCAGCTCAGTGACTAGGAAGGACACAGGAGAACAACAAGTCTTTTGATCTTTAAAAGTTATACACTATGGGAAAAATTGATGTTTTATCTAGTTCCTAAAACTTACATTATTGAAGAAGCTCTATATTTTGAGTTATCTTCCAACTATTAGTATATTAAATACTATATGAACATAATATAAACATAAATATAAACATAAATATAAATATAAATATATATATATATATGAATCAGATAACCAGATAACATAATAACTACAGAATAAATTGTAAATATGTAGGAGAAACATGGCATGGAATAGGATGGTATATCAAGTATCAAATTTTGCATTATTATAATTTACATTTAAGTACATAATTTGATTAAATATGTGAAATTTATGAATAAATGAGAATGAGGGATTTTTAAAACATGTATCACATTATACTAGAGAAAGTGTTCTATTCTCTATAAAATGAAAGTTATTATCAATATATGTACAATTTTCAACTATTTAAAACCTGAAACTTAAAATGTAATTTCTGACATTTAGTAGAATAGAAGCATAACAATAAGAAATATTGTAAGTCCTAGGAATATTCAGACACGTTAGGTAAAGTATTAAACTTTCTTTCTCTGTATTTATCTTCACAATATAGCACATAGTGGTATACATAAAGGATTATATTGTAAATTTGAGTTTTAAACATTATGTAACATGTTTCTTGCTCTGGTAAACTTTTGCATTTATTGTCATGTGTGACATATTTCCAAAGAAATTATATAATAATCACACATTGTAAGGTGCACACGTTACCTTATAAAGCTATTATAAAGTTTTAAAGTTGTATATATGATAACAAAATCACAATAAAAAACTAAACATAAAAACCCTTGTAATTTCAGGTCATTTTAGAACTTATTTTGTAAGTATTTACATTTAGATTTGATATGATTTTAATGACCATTAAAACATTCACCATATTTTCATGTCAAAGATAATTATTCCCAATTTAATGTAATAAAAATCTTTACATTAAAATGCTATTTATTTTCTTACATTAGTTTTATATTAATTAAAAGTATGATCTATCCACATGTCATATAAGGATGTGATTCACATAGCTTTGAAAAATGATGCATGGAATAGATTTTCAAACAAAGCTATTGCTTTGAATGTCAGTAATCTTTGACCTGTGTAATTACATTTAATCATTTAAGCACAGATGAAAAATTCTTTCTGGGACACTGATGTGAAGATTTACTAAAATAACAATGTCATGTGAGATTCCTTTTAAGGACTTAGTTCTTAGCATCAAAGTTCAGTTCATTGTGATTTTGAAAAGAACATATTGAAAAGTATAGTATAATTTACTACAGCAAGAACTATGTTATATCAATGAACCTAACAGAGATGTACTAGTATGGACATGGTAATTGATGCATAAGAATGAAGACCACATGTGTATAAGATTGTACTGTTGGACTAAGATGCTAGGTAAATGACAGCAAAATAGACAAAGCTCAGCTTAGGCATCTGTAATTGAAAGAGTACATAGTGATTCCTGCATATGTTGGTAATGTTTAAAATGGCATATTTGCAAAGAACCATCTATTAATACAGAACTAATATCTAAATCCTGTCTACAATGAAGATTTATCTCTGAAGTTACTTCTTTTTTATTGCATATGTTGTTTATTTGCATTTCAGATGCCATTTCCTTTCCCCACTTCATCTCCCCAGAAACCCCATCCCATTCTCTCTCTTCCTTTTTGCTTTTATACCATTTTAATTACATGCAAGTATTGAGGTCAGTTCTAGGTTGAGGGTTTAGCAATACAATAGTTTCAAATAGTCAAGGAACAAGAAAGACAATAAACACAAATAGTCAAAGACTATTTATTGCCTTGCTTATTCTTTGGCTACTTCTTTGATCTAGCCTAAGAGTTAGAACTTAGCATTTTCCTGCCTGAAATTATTTCTTTTTTCTAGCCTAAGATTTAGATTCCTGCCTGAAATTACTTCCTTTTTCTAGCCTAATGTCAAATTTCTGCCTGAAGTCCACTTCCTTGTCTTTGGCCAATGTCGTATTCGTGCCAAGTAGCCTAGTTCCTTGTCCTTGGCAAATGTCAGATTCTTGGCAAGTGGCCCCAAAAGTTCTCTGTCTCTCCACATTTTTATTTAATAAACAAGATTGAGTCTGTGTCATTAGGTTGTTTAGGTTAGGTTATCTTAGTTTGTTCTGCAAAGAATGTGTTCCTTAACCCTCATGGAATATGCATTATCAAAAGCAATGCACTTATGTCTTAGGTTGGTGATGCTCTGTACAGAATCCTACCTATCCTTGGCTTGCTAGCCTGCTAATTTAATAATTCTGTCTGGGGTCCATTTTCAGTTACAAGTTATGTACTTTGGCTGCCAACAGTTTGATGTTGTTAAAGACAAGCTTTAACATGATGGGCAAGAATAAAAGTATTCCCAGGAATAAAAAGGCTTGCATGATCAAGCTATATATGCCATTCTTGAAATTTGACCAAATTAGAAATACTTACCTCAGGCCATGGGTAATTTTATCAGCAGTATCTTCAGCATCAATGCTTAGCAGAGCAGCATTCTTTAAATTCATAATCTCACTACACAAAGTTAAAACATCCAGAAGGTGTTAGAATTATGCCAAATATGCTGCAAGTATCTTTAAACTTTTTCTTAATTACAATGACTATCACTGTGAATTGTAGAACTAACATGAATCCAATGGTATTTGGCATGACACTCGAGATGGCTCCTTATTCTTAAACTCTGAACCTTCTTTTAATAATTTGAGTAGGATAAAGAGCATCAATCCATTGCTCCAAACATTTATCTAAATGTTCTTGTATAGTCAACACATTAGTAACAGTTTAAGGGGCTTGTGGCCCCATTGGGAGAGCAACAATACCAACTAACTAGAGCTTCCAGGGTCTAAACAGCTAGCCTGGGAAAACATATGGAGGGACCCATGGCTCCAGCTGAATATGTATTGGAAAATGGCTTTGTCAGGCTTCAGCGGAAGAGGAAGGCCTTGGTCCCATGAAGGCTGGATGCCCCAATGTGGGGAAATTTGAGGGTGAGGAGGTAGGAGTGGGAGGATGGTTGGGTATATACCCTCATAGGAGGAGGGAGGATGGGTTAAGGGGTTTCTGAGGGGAATGGAGAAAGGGGTAACATTTGAAATGTAGATAAATAAATTGTCTAACAACAACAATAAATAATAATAATAATAATAATAATAATTTTTTAAAAACACAGATAATGGAACTGGCTATTGTAGGTGAGCATTTGAGATTTTTTTTTGTCAGCAATTTAATATTACCCATATTACGAGGAATCCTTATAATCTTTAAGGACAAACAGAGTGTTGAATAGGGCCATTGAACTTTAAAACAATATCTTCATAAAATAAAAAAGGTGGAGGTATATCACTGTATACCACAAATTTATTTAAATCATGTATTTATTTTAATTTTAAAAAAAGAATTGATGTAAAGGAACTTTCTGTTGAGTGTCTATGGAACTCCACAACCTGCCATACTTATGCATAGGTGAAAAGGAAGGATCCACTTACTGGCATATGACATGATCCTGATCAGGTATTTAATATGGGGAAGTGGGCATGTTTGTGTTTTTTCTGCAGGATGCTGAAGGAACATGGTAGCTGCCAGAATGACCCATGAGACATGCTGTTTCTGAGACAAAGAATGATGCTGACCTGTGAGCTTCCTGAGTGACCTGACAATGGTGACTGTGAAGCTATATTGAACATATGTTCCCAACCCACCATTGCTTACCTAGAATCCTGATGGGACAATCTGTCTTACCTCAAGTTTTTATACCTTGTGGGACAGAGAATCAAAAATAGAAGTTATAAGGACTCTTATATTGTTCTTAAATGTGACCAGTTATTAGCACTAAATAACGGACTGATCTAGAAATCACCCCAATATTGGAAATAACAGTATTCATTTGGAAGACTGCTTCTAGACATTTTCAGAGACATATTTGGAAGTTAGCTGTAGTTCTCTCTGATGTTATGTTAGCAAGAGATAAAGTTGGGACAGGATCTGGATTTCAAACAAGTATTTGTATATGTGTTAAGGCTCATAATTGTCAAGTTAAAATTACTTTTGCTTCTTCTACATTATTTAAAGTATGTTGGATGGATTGAACACTTTCTAATTTGTTAGTGTGTTGAAACCTGGCATGTCTGATATGGAACTTTTGTTTTAATGCCCTAAGTATTACAGAACCTTGGTATTTTGATAAAAGCTTACAAGTACTAGAAGAAGTGAGTCAGACTTTAAGCAGAAGCAAGAGGGTAGTGGGCTTAATTTTTGCTGGCATAACAGCTTTTATTATATTAATTGCTAGCACCACTGCTTCTGCAATTGTTTTGACAGAAGAAGTTAAGACAGCTACTTTTGTTAATCATTTAGCAAAACAAATTTTACTAATGTGTTGAATCTGAAATTACTTTTGCTAAATGTAATTAATATTTACAGAATATATAAATGTTTCCTTTCTTGTGACCTGATGGATACTTAAGGACAAAAAATATCTGTTATAAATTTTCAAAAATGTTATCTCTTTAATTAGCAGTTCAATGAAACTGTATAAGGCTTTATAATATTCTCTAAACTTTAAGCAAAGGCGAAGACACTTGCATATGTGGAGATGGAAGTGTAGAGTGAATAAGTCAGCGAGAGATCAATTTATGATGATTAGCCCATTTTAGCAACTGCAATTCCATATTGCTTTTATTTTATATCTAAGCCTCATTAAATGTGTTAAAGCCAATTATACTACTTTAAAATCTGTCTTAAGTATACGTTGATTAATTTAATGTTGATTAAGCCATCACTCTCTGAAAGCCAGAGGAACCTTTTTTTTCCTAATAAAAGGAAAAGTGTTACCACTAGCATCACACAGAAAGAAAGCAGGTTCCTGAGCTCAGGCAGTGTGAAGGCCAAGGCCTCAATTATGTTTTGTACTGTAAGTAGTCTTTTCTGTATCTAGATTGAAGTGTCTTGGCAGAATAACATGGTAAAAGATTGTGCACTTAGTATCCAGGAACTATTTTGCTTTGGATAAACAGAGTGCTTCACTCTTTTTCTTTTCTGCCAATCTTCCTTTCACAAGAACCAAATTACCTAAATGGGGAGTAGGCTGTTAAATGTCTGAACTTCAAGATCTGAAAAGTACTGGAGTCCTATTGAGCATGTGTCAACAATGATCCTGTTTCTACTTAAACACACCTCTCCGTTTATATATTGACAGTGGAGAGAATGGAATTTTCCTTTTATTTACTACCAGCTTTCATGTTCATTGAATGAAATCAATATCTTTACAGAACTGTTTTTCATTCCTTTTCATGCTAACTTTGACTGAAATATTCATTGCAGGGGATCGTGGAATTGTGTGTTGTAGTTCTATTAAAGACAACACAACCTCCAAAAGACACACTTCCTGTGATTTTATGGTTGCTCACCCTAGACTGGATTAGAATGTCAGAAAAGAAATAGAAAGAAAAAAAGAGGAAACAGTCAATAGAGAAAGTGGCAAAGAGAAGATAAACTATAGTAAAATCGCAGCACTACCATATTCAACCCACAGAACTAAAGCTGTAGAAAAGTAGTCATTGTAGAATTAGTACAGTGCCAAGTGATTTTGCATTTAATCTTCATATATAGCAGTTTTGTGATCTCAATTCAAAGCTTTCTCAAATTTGTGTTGCCTGTGTTTCTAAAACAAAGGTAAACTTAGTGAGATGTGTAGAGATTGGGAGTGGGAAGACAGCAAAACCATAGGGACAGTAAATTGATTTTCTAATGTTATGATAGACCAGATTCTATTGTATGCTGTTTCTCACAGGCATAGTCAAGATTAAGCCAAATTAATTTTCAGTGCTCCTAAGAAGTAGTTCTGTAGTGATAAAATAACATTCTCAAATCTCACTGTAGCTAATGTTATCAAAGCAGAGTCTTGTTTTATTATTTTTAACCTTTTAGTAAAATCCAGAAATATACATTGAGGCAAATTGATTGTAATGAACAAAGTATTTATGAATAACATATTTTCCCAAGTGCTCTCACCTGTAGTAAAGTGCAAGTTAAATTATGTGAAGAAAGAATGTCAATCAAAACAGAGGCAACTTCTTTGTGAAAAAATGAGGAACATACACACACACATATAAATGGAAACACACACACACACACACACACACACTATGAGAAAGAGAAAAGGGAGAGAATTAATCACAGTTTAAATAATTTAAATCAATCCAGATAATGCTTTTCACTATATATCAAAGCTATAGTAATTCTTTTAGAAAAAGTGTGTGTGGCAACAACAACAACAACAAAATCAACAACAACAACAAAAAAACCACACACACACTAAATTCTATAAACTAGTATAATAATTTTAGCTAGTACTGGTCAATTATTAAAAAGAGAGTCAATTAATCTTTAGAGCTTACTAAGTTATAACTATATCTAGTATATCATTTGTCTGAAATTCACAAATGGGTACCCACTCGTTTGATAGTTTAATAGTTTTTAGTAATTTTATGGTGTGTAAAGAGACCTTTTGTTATTTAATATGGATTTTTATTCAGCTTTCATATTAGTGGCTTTGGCATACTATTATGTAATTAAGAACAGTGATGCCGCTCAATGGGGTAGGTAAACAATAAGGATGCATTAAAGTGTCCATCACATGTTAAGCATACAAAAATACTGACTGGTCGACATTCTTTATAATTCAACTGTTCTTATTTCTCTACTCAGTAATCACCTTTACTAATAAATATAGTAGAAAAGTATCACCAAAAGTAAAAATCATACTAGGTCAATCTCAAACTCTTAGACAGTACCAAGATTCTCATAACAATCACTGAAACTTCTGTCAGTTCCCATTATCTTTGATGTTGATGGAGCAAAGAGCCTGAGGAAGTAAAGACTATGCTCACATCAATAAACAAACTCACTGGACTCAGGGTTCGGAGAAGCTAAGAGAGAAATCAGAAGAAAATTAAAGTTTTGTGAGTTATGCCACTGCCACACACAGATTTGTAAGCAAGAAAGCAGTAATATCATGAAGTCTCTGTGTATTTGTCTCTGTCTGTCTCTGTTGTCATCCTTTCTTCCTAGTATCATAGTTAAAATATTAATAAAAATGTATGAACTCAGTGGAAAACACGGAAAACTATATTGGAATCTGAGAGAAACTCAAAACAAAATATAAAATACGTTATTGGTCAGGATAGCTGAAAACCTTGACAAGGGTCAAGGCAGGAAGGTGGATAACTGTGTTATATATTTAGGGGACAGAAGACTACAACAAATTGCCAGAGTTAGTTTGAGGCCAAGAACATCTATTCTACAAGAAGCCAAGAGAATCCAGATTGAATCGGTCCACTTATAGAGGAGTTTGAAACAGGACAGCTGAGTTGAACAGACAGCCAGAGGTCAAAAAGTTGATGATGACTTCCATATCAGACACACCAGGTTTCAACACACTAACAAGTTAGAAAGTGTTCAATCAATCCAACTTACATTAAATAATGTAGAAGAAACAAAAGTAATTTTAATTTGACAAGATCCAATTGCAATTTCTTCCTGGTCTCCTAATATCTGACAGACTGTTGAAGGCTAGCTTTGACAGGTCAGGGTAAACTGGGGTCGGGTGTAGAGTCAGAAATTAATTATTCAGAAGACTTTTATCTGAGGGAACAAAAGTTGGCTCTCTGAAGCCAGTGAAAATGGTGGGGAAGCAAAACTTAATTCTCTGGGGCCAGTGAAAGTGTGAGAGAACACACACATAAAGACAAACACACACACACATACACACACACACACATGAAGCAAATTTGAAGAAGCACCAACCACTTTACATATATACATACATAAGCATGCATACATTGGTAGATGGAGGAAAGCTCTAAAAACATTATTTTTTCTCCCATACCTTGTATATCCCAATCAAAATAGTTCAAGCAATATGAAAACACAATAAGGTTACATTATTTTTTCCTTAAGCAAATGATTACAGGATTAAATAGAAAACTAAATGTTCCCTAATGCTACCACATGACCAATTGTTTTGTGTATTAAAGATAAAAAATAAAAATTATTCTTAAGAATCCACATACACCCAGCCGATACCCGGTTCTGAAGATATCTGTATTCCCCCTGAACACCCACACTCCAGTGTCATTCCCTTCCCCACATCCTGCCTTTCTGTGTTTATACCCCTGTGTGAATTAATAATGATTTGAGAAAAAATTTAAAAAAAAGAAAAAAGAAAAAAGGAAAAAAAAGAAAAAAAAGAAAAAAAAAGAAAAAAAAGAAAAAAAAGAAAAAAAAGAATTTTGTTTTCTTAAAAAAATAAACCCAGTTCTGTTATGTAGATATGCTTTTATTTTAATCCCAGGTGTGGGATACAGCTCTACTTCAGATTATCCTCAGTCACTAACTATGACTGTCTTGTGTTCTAGGAGGGGCATGATAAAAGGCTCCATTCCTCTTTCCCACTCCCCACTTCCCCCTCTACCTCCACTATACAGCCTCTGTATCCCCTCCCACATCCCTGAATAAACTTCACACGTGAAAAAAAAAGAATCCACATACATTCATAATTAGACAATGTGTTATAGAGTAAAAAAGTTTAAACAAGTGAAGAAATTTTCTGAGCGGGTTTCTCTTGTGGGCAGGCTGGAACTTGCAGTAACAAGGAAAAATGAATTGTTACTATTTATCCTAAAATGTAAACTTACAAATGTCTTCAAAGAATCACAAAACTAAAATTTTATATAAAAAATAATCAGTAATTTTTACTTTAAACTCTCGGGGTGTACATCTACTCATTAACAATTATTTTTACTAAATCATATTAGGAAGCTGAAGGCAAAAATGAATACAAGAAATTAATCACCATCTTGTCACCAGCCCTGTTTTAGCAAAAAGGACAAGTCAGCTGGTACAAGCTAGAAAAATTCTGTAGCTCAACTATCAACAGCATGGCTTTTGCAACTTCAGATTGTTCCCTAACATTTTCTAGATAAAAGCCACTAGAAGAAAAACACCTTAAACTAAATTTATTAACAACCTACAACTCCAATTCTTTCTATGTTTGATGGACATTAGTAACAGTTTAAATTTTACATAGTTTCTGAGGGTGGTGGATGAATCATTAATCTGCTCCTGCAGCAATGATGAAAAAGTCAATCACTATCATTGTAAGGGTGAATGATCCTGCCTAGTCAGGAACTGGAAGTCCCCTTAGAGTTTTCAAACAGCTTGTAGATTAGGAAGGATATGATGTGAAGACAACAAACAGAGCAAAACTCTACAACATTATGAAGTCCTCAAGACATTAAGTCCTCAGCTCATGTAGTCCTTGGGATTCTTCTGACTATCTGAGTCACATCCATCATGATTGTATTGAGTTGTGGACCACATTCCCTGAGTGCTAAAGCTGTTTTGCTGTTTCTTTTGCATGACTCCCAACAACCAACTACTTAACAAAAGAGCATGTAATGCTGTTTTGGTTCCATATACTTTTAATTAAGCTAAGGTATAAGCTAAGGTTTTGTTGAACACTTAAAATGATTTATTTCGTCCTCACAAAGATATTAGAGCAATACAGGATTAGCTATTAAATGGCTATTAAGAAAGTTCTCATGCCAACTCAGCTCTAGACTTGCAACATTTCAATCTGTACACATCATTATAGTTTTAATCAGTTAATACACTTTATAGAAGGGATAGTATCAGATGACAATTTTACCTGAAGATAACTTTGGTTCACATGAATAACAATAATAATACATAATGAACCAAAGATCTCTATTCAACCTACTTTCACATTTCAGGGTTCCTCAAATCAACTTTCTTCTACAATGTGAACACTAACTATTCTGTATGAGGAGATACACAGTCTCCCAGGTATTAACTTAAGGAAAATCATTTTTCTTCTTGCTTGATTGTACCACTATGCATTACAACTAACACTGTGGAAATCTGGTTGCTTGTGAAGGTGTTATACTTTTGTATTTTTTTATTATATTATGCCTCTTGAATGATATTAAACTTGTATTTTGTACTCTTTCTCTACTTGTATCTTAAATCACAATTTCTATTCTTTTCTTTCACCTTTCCTGGAATATTGTACGTGTGTATTCAAATTGTGTTCTGAATATCTTATGCTGAACATCCATAGATATATAATAAATATCACAGGAAAATAGGACCCTATCATCTCTATTAATGATAAGATCTCTGTAGTATACATTTGTTGCTCTGATCCTGCTACCACCACTGATTAGAATCATAATTTTGTATACAGTATGTTTACAATAATGCATTCCTTGGTAAATCATCATCAGCTGTCTCTAATAGTTAACTAACTTTTCTATTGTATACTGTCACCAGCCCTTTTCTTTGTTACCTGTGATGAGTCCTTGTCTGACAAATTTTAGCTGTAATTGCAATTCTATTCTCCTAAAGCAGTTAACATGATCAATAACATCAAACACATGCCAGATTCGTGTCTAAGTTTTACATTAATTAACTCAATATTATCTTAGCATTCAGTATGACAGTAAGATATTGGTCTAGCATTTTAACATATAAAGACTGCTCCCAAAATTTCGTTTGCAGTGTCTAATCTCCAACTTCCATTAATGATAGTTCTAAATATTTAATTTTCTATACTAAATGGAATAAGGTTCTAAAAAGGAGAAGTTAGTAGAAGAATTGTATGTTTCATTTGTAGATTTATGCACCTTTTTCTCAATTAATGGATACTGCTGGTTATATTGGCATGACTTCAAAATCTACTACAGGAATTATTTCTGTTATTTGAGCTTATGCAAGTTTTCCAGAGATGTATGAACTACTCAGAAGGGACTAAAAGTATGCGCTAATTAAACTGATTAATGAATGGAGAATAAACAGCTCCAATAAAAATAGATTATTCCAACTGTAAAGAAAGCTTCCTCACTTCAAAATAACTCATGACAAGTTAAAGTGTTTTGTGGATTGCATATAGAAGTTTTAAATATACCACTGCGAAATGGAGAGCCTGGGTTTTTTTTCCCATGGTTTTCATTGGCTGTGCAACGAGTTTGCAAATTTTTAGAATAAAGAGAAAATAAATATCTTTTCAAACTATCTCCTAAATTTAATACACATATATTCCCAAATAATAAATGTATTAAGCTAACAAGCAGCACTCTCATCAAATCCACCACTGTTTACACACCCAGTCTAGACTTTTCATACACTAAATAGAGAAGCAGTGCTTATATGATTCAGTGCTGGAAGGAGCTGTTGGCTAAGCCTTTAATATGTTTGGGATCAAAAGTAGGATAGCAAGTCTCTGAAACATGAAAGGAGGAAAAAGTATTATCCCCTAAAATGATCTGGGGATTTTAGAAATGTGCTTTTGTTACATTCTTTCTGGGATTTTCAGATAGAAGAGACAGAGAGTTTTAGAGAAAAGGCAACAGAACTTGGAAGACAAATTGAATTGCTTTCATGCTGTGACCTTGGCAAGAAAAAGACAAGCTCAGATGATGTAATGTTTAAGTTTCCTCCTAACTCTAATGTCCCTTGAATTGAATAATAGCCACATGTTCAAGCTAGAGAAAAATCATTAGATGACTTACATGTTTGAGTGATTTGTATGTCTCTGTATGAGTGCAGATAAAAAGAGAATTGGAGTTTCCATGTCTTTTTCCCCATTTATTCTGCAGTTTACTGTTAAAACTTGGTATTAATCTAGTCTATTGAATTTCAGGAAAAAGAAATTACTTCCTCAAAATTCTATGTCCTCATGGTAACTATTGCATACTATTGACAATATTTTATTTTATTCAAAGCTGTGTTTACCTACAACAGTAAATAAGTAGCTTTCACAGGTCAACTTATTTGCTGTGTTAAAATTACTTATATCAATACGCAGACATTTTTACATGGTATTCAAATATTTTGATATTTTGTGATATTACTGTGATATTTGGAGGAAGTTTAAATAGTATAAAAAGTTTTAAGATAACTTGAATTTAGAGATAGAGTCAGCCATTATTTCATCAATATTGATAAATTAATAGTTATTTTAAATGATAAAAGTATTTATAAGTTACTATTAATATTACCACAATTCAGTGTTTCCTGTAGAAACTACCAGGATATAAAACAAGGCCAGGTGGTCCATAGGGTGTCCCATAACTGGAAGAAATTTAACAAAATGACATAAGCACAACAGTCACTGGTAACTGAAGATCAAACTGTTTTTTTCTCCAATCCATGAATATTTGCATATACCACGTCTCTAGTTCACAGTTGTGAACTGTTAATCTAAGTTTTCAGGCATATATTTGTAGTGATTTGTTGATTGTAAACTTATCATTTAGAAATCCTTATCCTCCCAAAGTAGAAATTTTCTAAGAGTGAGTGAGCAAAGGAATTTTAACAATGGTCTAAAATCGATTTTCTACTAATGTAGAAACAAAAGTGACATAGAGAAGCTTAGATTCTGTATTATTGATCATAAGTATATAACTTGTTGAGCATTTGTATCAAAAAACCCCGTGGTCTCAGGACAAATGATGTATGCTGCTGGCTTACAAAAACTTTTGCATTGCAAAATCATAAAAGAAGAAAGTTTTCTTTAATGTTGCTACTGTACAACATCTTCAAGAACACATGTTCTCTCTCTCTCTCCCTCTGTCTCTCTCTCTCTCTCTCTCTCTCTCTCTCTCTCTCTCTCTCTCCTCTCTCTCTCTCTCTCCCTCCCTCCCTCCCTCCCTCCCTCTCTCTCCCTTTCTTAGGTGTTTGTGTGTGTTTAGACGTTCCTTAAATGTAGCAGCACACCCTACTGCATTTCCAACAATTTCATTTAGTTCTCAAACACTATTGTATATTTAATTCTGACTTCAAGGCTTTAGAACTACCACTGTTTTTATTTTGAAATACATTTCATCTCATGAAAATCAATTTTGTTTTTTAAAAGAGCAAACCTCTAAAGACACGAGCAGAAGCATGTTTCCATAAGTTATTTAAAATTCAGACCATTTTATAACTAACTATAAAATAACTACCTCTCTCCACAGTGTTGTGCCAAATATAAATGGAGTTATTACTTATATTGTTTAAAAACATGAGAAAAAGCAAAAAGACAGAAATTTTACCTCCTTTATAACAGTTAAACAATGTGTTTCTAAAAAAACATATTTCTTAGAGTATATGTCAAAAAATCCTTTCATATATTCATCATAAAAGAAAATAAAAGTATATTTTACCATGTTTATTCAGTTCTCAGATGAACTTAAGAAAATTTTGTAGTTCTGAGTTATAGAGGTGGCTTAGTGGGTAAAGCACTAGCAGAGAAAAGCAGGAGAATATCAATTCTAACAACCTGAAGTCATATAAAAGACAGGTATGACATTGTGATTGCCATCTATAATCGTAGAGGGAGGTGGCACAAAAGACAGGAGTTTGACTCTGGATCAAAGGCGACAGGTTCAGTGATAGACACTGTTAGGAGCAAGAAGTGGAAAGTAATAAGGGCATGACTTCCAAAGTCTCCCTCAATCCTAGACACACAGCAGTATACACAGACATGTGCAAACAGTATAAATAACACACACACACACACAGAAGCACATGCGTACGCACACGCACACACACACACAATCTACTGAATCTATTTTGTGGTGCTCATAGGCATAAGTGGGCTGCTTCATTTATAAACTCAGATTTCTCTTGACTACTTATTTAGCATTGCATTATGAGCATGCTTAAGTATGTAGAAAATGTCAGGTTAGTAACCCTCTGTTTATTTCAGAAAACAGGATTTATTCCTGGTCAAAATATAGATAATATTTTAGTTGTTTTTAAAAAAGTATTCACCAGTTATAAAATCTTTACTATCCTTTACTATTTATCCAAAGATAAACACATTCCTCATAGACTTTCATGACCAGATTCTGGGCACAGCAGTCTCTAGCTTGAGTTTCAGTCAAGGCTCTGCTCTATATTAGAGAATGCTCCCATGGGTATCCCATTGAGTAAGGTGTTCTTCATCCTGAGAACTCCTTAGATGAAAAGCTAAGTAGAGGCCTTTGGACAGCAGATCTGTAAAAATCTCTTAATGTAGGAGGAAAGAGGAAAATATGAAGCTGTCTATGTACTCTCCAACACACTCACTTACTTTATAACAATGTAGAAGACTTTGGGCGGGATGACAGGACCCCTTAACCCAAGTGTATGCTGGTTCACTTTACTCATGGCTTGTAATCTGTAGAACAATGTCATATGGAATTCAGAGATTTCTCCAGTTGAGATATCTATCTACATGTCATCATGTATAATATATATATATATTATTCATCAGTTATAAAATCTTTACTATTCTTTACTATTAATCTATTAATCCAAGGATAAACACATTCCACATGAATATATATATATATATATATATATATAATCATCTAGCTAACTAAACCTCTTGGGCATTATTTTCACTGTGACTTGTCATTTAAATTGATTGCTAATGGCTTAGTTTGTTTTTCTATCAAGTTCACATGAGAAGATACGAATGACAACTGTAGATGTGTATATTAAGGTTTGAGACATTATGGTTTGATATTTTCTTTATTTAAATATCACTTCCCAAACCTCAGCAGTCAAACAACAAAAGTGCAATTACTTCTCATACAAATCACTCACCTTCTTTTTGAAAGTGAGAAACTAAGAATGTTCTATATTCAATTAAACACCAATTAGTTGTTGTGGCTCAGGTATGGCACTCATCCTTTCTGTTCACACTAATTAGTGTTCTAATTAGAGGCTTCGTTAAATTCTAACGGGGCCCAAGAGTAAAATCCCTTCATGTTTCTATAATTTGGGAGTTCATATTATGTGTTAGACAATTCTTAAGAGGAGACATGTGAAAATGGCTTTGAAATTAAATCCAATCCTCTCCCTGAGAACCCTAACAGTCTGATTCTCACATTTCACTGCCACCCCCTAAGTGAACACGTCCAGTGGTTCTCACACATAGTCTGGTTAAACAGGAAGTACTCTACTGGCAAACTGAGCCTTCTGGGCCTTCCTAATCTCATTCAGAATCAGCAATTGAGACATTCTCATCTTGATCATGTCAGGAAATATTTCTCTCTATTTTTTCGCAGTCACTTAAAAAATGGTATTTATTAAAGTGAGGTTGATATATTATGAATTCTTTTTTGTCAGTTAAATTGAATTTTCCTACTTTCTAGACACTATATAATTGTTAGCAGGATAAAAGATGACTAGTAACATGTCTTTTTCAATGTTAAATTTTTTAAAATAGAAACAGATGATTAGAAAATGTAGTCAAATATAAGCTGTTAGAGTTCATGGAAGGAAAAAAATTGGAAATCAGTAGGCATACCATTGCTCTATAATTAACAAGACATACCTGATTCTGTTGGCGGGATTTGTGTTTGGTGTGCACAGGTTGCTCTGAATGTCTTGTTCTCAAATGCTTTCACTTCTTATTCCTTTGTTTATGGTACAATAGTTTAGGACTCTTCTTTACTTTACAAGATATCTGCATATGTACATAACAAATGCATACTGTACACTTTATATGCATATATGAAATATATATATACATATACATCATATACATATACATCATATACATATCATGATGTAATTAAAATCATCAGGTCTGCTGGGCAGTGGTGGTGCTCACCTTTAATCCCAGCACTTGGGAGGCAGAGGCAGGCGGATTTCTGAGTTTGAGTCCAGCCTGGTCTACAGAGTGAGTTCCAGGGCTACACAGAGAAACCCTGTCTCAAAAAAACAAAAAAAAGAAAAAGAAAAAAGAAAGTCATCAGGTCATCTTATTGATAGTATATTAATTATGGCTTGAGAGTAGAGAAAGAGATTGACCAACTTCATCTTACAATAGAAACATCTCAGGTTCTTTAGATTCCTACCTTGTAAGGACAGGCAATTCACTTTTAATTATTTCAAGGTTATACAAATCAAGAAACAGAAACTTTGTAAACCAAGTCAATTATAGAAATGTGCACTGAAAATCATCAAATAGCCATTGTTACAGAGAAATCAACTTAGCACAAGGTTGACAAGTAGAAAATTTCTCTAATTTGTTTACTAAACATGACCCAGGAAAAAACATTTTATATGACCTTCATTTTTCTTTTCAGTTGTTAAAGGTGCCATGAAGGAAGCAAATATTCTACAGGAAATTCTCCATACCCTTGAAGGCAGAGACTGTCATGCTCAGGTTGGTATTGTCCCCTGTGACTTGCTCACTGACTAAATTCCTGAGCCAGAGTCATTTCCTATGATGACAGTAGGTTACTGGCAAATCTCCAGAGAAATATCATCACATTGAAGCTAATAGTAAATTAGAACAATGCTATTAAGTTTGATGGGAGTCAAAGCAAATTTTTCTGAAATACAACAGATCTCATATCAATAGCCGTAATGAAAATGCCTTAAAGTATCAATAATAGGGTTTTATAAACCCTGCCACAAAATGAACTGTTTAAAATTTTTAAGAGAGAATTATTCTTACATTTAAATAGGAATTGTAGTCTCACATTTCTTATTAAAGAACAACTAAAGAATAGACTTGCTCAGAAAAAGAATACCTTGGTATTAGCGTGAATGAGTACATAAGCATAATCAGAAATTACAGATTTAGGATGGTTTCCTTTGGTTTGAAAGGTACTATGAAATTTCAATAGTCTATAAAATTCCATGAAATATGCTGATTATAATTATGTGTAGTCACCTCAATGAGTTTTAAGAGGAGGATGCTGATTCCTGGAGGACTGTCTCACTTGATACATAAGTGAGTCCTGACTCAATTGAGACTTTACTGTGCTTTACCATCTGATTTGTTGTTTCATTGACGTTACTCTATAGCAAAATGGTTTGTCAATGCATGCTGGGACATATGTCCTAATGAAAAACATCAGTGTTTCAATTTGAACAGGGTAACTAGTAACAATGTAACACTCAGAATCTGAAGTAGGGGAAAGGCTGAAAATTGTCACCAACTTCTCCTTTATCTCTCTCTCTTTTTTTTATTTTTTCTTTGATAGATTTTGAAAATGCATTGACACATAAAAAAATCAACTTAATGTTTGAGAACAGATCTTCCAAAACCCAGTATCAGTCCCTGAATCACTAAAGCTTCAAAATCATTAGATAAATATCTTCTAAAGATTTGTACTCTAAGTTTTTACAATAACTATGCAACCCTTATTTGCAAAACACATGGGTGCAAGGAAATGAGGTCTATAAATTTCTTTAATGTGTCAGACTGTGTTAATTAACTTGATATATACTAATGCAAACACCATCGCATCCTAATCTTGATGGTAAAGGTCTTGACTGTTACTAAGGTGACACACATTAACAGAGTTTTATTTATTATCTAGTTACAATGCCTATTTTTTAAGTTTGAAATCAAATGAAGCTTATTTAGATAATATGTTAATTTTGTACCAAATTCAGATAGAATATTATGTCATTTTTTATGTTAAAGAAATATGCATTGAAGGTCTATGGAAATGGCTCAATCTGTAAATTGGCTGCTCTAGCAGCAAGAGAATCTCTTCCTGGATATCTTCCACCCATTAAGAGCTGGTACAGATACAAGCATGTACTGCAGCACTGAAGCTACAGAGAATGGATGACTACCAGGGACTCATAGGCTATTAAGCCTAGAACAGTCAGGAACTACATGTTTGGTAAGAGACCATTTCTTAAAGCAAGTAAGCTATGGAGTGACCTAAAAATACTTGTGACAATAATCTTTGGCCACAATACAGACGTGTGAAACATCTGCCCACAGTTACACACACAAAAATTATACACAAATCTCTCTCTCGTTCTCTCTTCTCTCTGGTTGTGAACCTGTAAAACAAATACAGGTATGGGGTAGGAGGAAGAGAGGAGAGATAAGGAAGGACTGAGATATAGTCATTTTGAATAAAACATTATAGCCATATGTACATTTTTTTTCAATTTAAAACCTGTCCAAATGCTTACTTATCACTAGATGGCACTCTAAATTTAGACTGTGATGTGTACTTCTGCAAGTAGAAGCTTCATAACTTTTGTTTTGTAAAGAAGAATGCATCCAAAGTGATAAACAGTATTGTAGCACCTTTTGTATACAATTATTAGAATACCCTCTTTATCTGTGAACAGAGGCCAAGAAAACATGCAATCCTTAATAAAAAGTAAATCACTGATTTAGTATTGAAACTGAAAAACAAGAATATAAAGATAGCACAATGGATATCATCAAATATTTTCCACTATGAATCTCAACATTTGTTTTTCATGCACAAAACTTTTACATATATCTTTATACTTGGTAACATAGAACATTATAAAGTATTCTTAGTCTTGTGATCATAAAATTAAAGGTTTACACAGTTTCTACCTATCTCCCTCTTTATTAAGTTTTTTTTTTTAATACTGAAAAGTTTTTGTTTTTATTTCCAAGATCAAATATTACAACAGGACATTTACATGTATTTATAAAAAAATGCAGCAGTTGAATTTATAGATCAGAGATTTCCTTGAGTTTGGTCCCTCTCTCCGCACAGTGAGCTGATGTTAAAAGACTTCATTCCGCTCCCCTCCCTCCCCCACCCTGCTGCTCCACCCACCCACCCCAACTCAAGTTGCAGTATTAATATAAAGCAACTAGGTACAACACAGCGAGTATTCACAATTTGGTACAGCCCAAACCAGTAAATAAATCTTCAACAGAGAGATCCTCACTGCAGAAAGCACATGCCTATAGCCTATATATGTTCATGGAAACATCATAGGGAGGTGTCTAACACTCCTAGGTTCAGAGCAGTGGAGTCCAGGGAGTCTTAGCCAGGAGTCATAGCTCTCCTGCCTCTTTGTGTTCTTTTGGATTCAGGCTCCCCCAGCACCTTTACAATAGATATTCAGGAGGGTCTATCCAGAACCAAACGTAGACAATTATAAAGAGAATGAAAAGAAATGCACCTCGTTAAACTATTTTTCTAAAGTCAAATAAAACTGAACAATCATCCTCAAATATAAGATGATAACTTGTGTGAGCCCCTGATCTCTGAGGCCAGAGGCTCTCCAATTTGTTCATTTCTGAAGGTGATTTTCAGGTTTCTAAGTAGAGTAGGAATTTTCTTGTCTGACTTCCACTTATAAGTGATGACATTTCATATAAGATGATCCAAATGAAACTTTGGAAATGTGATCTCAATCATTTGACAAGTATCAGGGCAATGATCCTATGACCTAGCGTAATTGAAACAATCAACTCTTTTCTATCCAGGGACTTCAGCCCAGATGGTTAGCATAAGGGGCACTGTGGTGTCTGGGCCGCTCATTCAGACTGTCAATTAGACTACATTAAAGAGCACATCTAGCAGAGAAAAATGCCACGGCTAGAGAAAAGAACCATTTAAAGATGGGCAATGCTTTTAAATGTTCTATATAAGAAGCCATCAGTTTTCATGGATGAAAGTTTATATGTTGTTCTCTTCTTCTATGGTAAGGTCATGATTCCAATTATTATGTAAAATAGTTACTATGAATGCTTGTGGAATCAACGATGAACTCGAGCTTTTCTTATTCTAACCCAGTGTTAAAGCTTGACTTTAATTCTTTGGGTCAGATATGTTGGGAAGGACCTTGTATTCTTCCTTTGTATATCAGGAAATGAGACTGTGAAATAAAGTATCCTCTGGATAAATAATAAAAAATATAATGTTGCTCTACTACACAGTTCCATCTAAACAGTAAGGGAGACAAAATACATTTACACTAATGTCAGTAGCTGATTAGTATTCAATAATGGCAAATGAACCTGGAGTCTCACAAATGGCAAACTAATGGTTTAACCATTAGGTATCTTCTTAGCCATTAAAATTGTTCTGTTTCTGTTTCTGAACGGGGAAGTTAAAATACTATGCTACTTTAAAATACACATTTCAGAAAGAGTACTGTGCACTGGAAATTTATGAATGTCGTGTTTTACTAAAGTGCATAAAAATATTCTAATATATTACTCTACATGTTTAATAACTTAAAATTTTAGGAGGTTACTACATTTGAAACTAACAGCAGCTCTGTCACTATTGACCATTTATAAATAACTATGTAGTAAGACCAAGTTATGAGAAAAATACATTTCTGATCTTAGCCATAATGACTGGTATAAGGTAAAAAATCTCATGGTCATTTTGATTTGCATTTCTCTGATCACTAAAGACTTTGACCATTTATTTAAGTGCTTCTCTGGCTTTTGAGATTACTTTGTTGTAAATTCTCTATTTAGTTCTGTCCTCATTTTTAATTGGGTTGTTTAGTTTTTTGAATTCTTGAATTCAAAATTCTTAAAGAATTATTGAATTCTTTATATATTTTGAATATTAGCAGTCTGTTAGACATGGGATTAGTCAAGACATTTTTCCCAATCTGTAGATTGATGATTTGTCATATTGACTATTTCCTTTGCCTTAAAGAAACTTTACAGTTTCATGAGGTCCCGTTTATTGATTCTTGATCTTAGAGCTGAGTCATTGGAGTTCCGTTTAGGAATTCTCACCCCCAGTTCCTGTGCCCATGAGTTCGAGGCTCTTTCCCACTTTCTCTTCTATTAGATTCAGTGTATCTGGTTTAATGTGAGGCACTTGATCAACCTGGACTTGAGCTTTGTGCAAGATGACAATTATTGATCTATTTTCATTTTTCTATATACCAACTGCCAGTTAGACAAGCACCATTCATTGAATTTGTTTTCTTTTTTTCATTGTATATTTTTGGCTTTTTTGTCAAAGATCAAGTGTCCATAAGTGTGTGATTTCTGGGTCATCAATTCTATTCCACTGATCAACATGTCTGTCTCTGTGTCAATACGATGCATTTTGTTTTTTATCATAATTGCCCTGTAGTATAACTTAAGGTCAGGGAGAGTGATTCCCCCAGAAGTTCTTTTATTGTTAAGAATTGATTTTGCTATCCTAAGATTTTTTTTACATGAATTTGAGAATTGTTCTTTCCAAGTCTTTGAAGAATTGTGTTGGAATTTGATGGTAATTGCATTTGAACATGCATTGCTCATATCAAATTAATGGATATTGTATGCAGGATTCAATAAAATATGAAATGTAATACATTAATAATTACTAAAACATTATTTATTCCAAATAATAGCAATACTGATAAAAGTAAGAGAAGAAAAATTTTGGAAAGATGCTGAAAATAAATACTATACTTGATCCTGTTTCTCATAGAAAACAAGGTGGTAATGATAAGACCTGAAAAGAATGCATCATTGAAACCATACTCTTCCAAAACCCTTAGACATATCTGTCAGGAGAATAAAGCAGTTGGAATTACCTCATCTGAATCTGAATCCAGAAATTTTTCATCCAGAAATAGAAAACTTAGAAAAAATGGTTGAATTGCTTTAAGACTAGCATTATTCATAATAAAATAATAAAATATATGGCTAAGCAAGATTACTGATAATTATCTACCTGAAAGACTAGCTAGAAATGAAATTCCTGGGAACCATGACCAAATGTTCATTATATAGATTAACTCTAACTTATATGGGACATAATTGCAATTTTATGCTCTTTCCAGAAATTTATGGACAGTCACAATATTAATTGTTTCCAATAGTGTAAATTATTTTGGTTTGAAGCAAAACAATCAAAATCCAGTAAAAGTTATAATGCATTGTCCAATACTCAGTGATACATCTGCAGCACAACTCTTGGATCTAAGAGCCAGAGAACATGGCTGATGAGGTGGTAGAATGATTAGATGTTCAAGAATATGAAGATTGCTATACGACTGCACATTTATAAAAATATTAACAATATGACTGCATGAAAAAGAACAAAATAAGAATGATACATATAAACATAATAATGTCATAGGAACTCTCACAGAACCCCAAACATAGAGAAAGATCTACAGAAATCTATAGAATCCTGAGAGTAGGAAAAATAGATTTCTCCAAGGAGATGCCCTGCTTTTGCAAGACCAACTGGTCAATATATATATTGACATATCTATTTATGAATCACATACAAATAAGCACACACACATATAATATATATACAATATATTATATATAATCACAGTTAGGAAAAAGGATATTATGAATTTGAGAGAGATAAAAACATAAATATAAGAGTTAAAAGAGCCATGTATCTTATAATTAAAGCATTCATCGGTGCTATATTTCCAGTGCTCAATATTTATGTTCATATGGCTATGACTGGTGGTTACTGTATTGGACATTTACATATATATTACAAGGTGAAACTATTGACCATATGGAAAATCTTAAATACCAAGTATATTGAAGAGGGAGACTGCTAGTCAAACATAAAGAAGGAATCTAGATCTTTTCCAAGCACTGCGTAAATTGGCTTTGGAGACCAGTAAGTGCAATACCCCTCAGAATTCTGGAAGTGAAGTAGGGTGATCAAAAATCCTGACTGAAATATACATAAATGAAGACAATTGGAGGAAAGAAAGAGAGACAGAGAGGAGAGAGATAGGTAATAGGTAGATAGGAGGGGGAGAGGGAGGGAAGGAGGGAAGGAGGGAAGGAGGGAGGAAGGGAGGGAGAGAGAGAGAGAGAGGGAGGGAGGGAGGGAGGGAGGGAGGGAGGGAGAGAGAGAGAGAGAGAAAGAGAGAGAGAGAGAGAGATCAAACCACATTAATCTCAATTTTTGTCTTAACCCTAAAGAAAATTCTGACCAGCCTCCCTCTGTTCTAAACAATGAATGATATTACTTTGTAATGTATCCATAAAATGTTTCAATTTTCTGTTCATCAATAGCTATTTTTGGTTTTACTTCTGGAGCAACTATAATATAATCAAGATTACTAAAATAGTTTTTAATATAAAATTAGTTTCCAATTGATCTCTCAGTTGTTTGTAATTTAATATATAGCTCATTGCCCAACACTGCAAAACTTTGTTCTTTGTAGCTTATTGAAAATTGCATTATTATCCTAAATTAACTTTCAGTAAATACTATCCAGTAAGAATGGCATGATACAATCAAAAGTACCGTTTAAGCATTATTAGTTACCAATGAGCTGATTATCATTTTTTTTTCTATATTAGTATGGATGCTCATATTACTTCAGATTTGTTGAAGAAAGTACAATTCTACAAATCTTGGGTGACTTTCTTAATTTTGAATCTTTTAGGAGTTTCTAATTTTAGGAAAAAAAACTTAACTTCTTTTAGCTGCTGCTATGCTAACAACTAGAGAATTCTATATCCTAAAATGATTGAAAATATAATAAATTTATTTTCATCTCTGCATATGTTAAAAAAAGATTCAGAAAACATTATATTGATTTCTCAATGTTTTTCCAAAAGTATACCATTTGGGGAATATAGTACATAAGTATTATATCAGCAATGCAGCTATTATAATTCTTATTGCATATTTTGTAAATTCCTTTGAAATTACTGTTGACCATTACCAGTATTTGTCCCTTATCTGTGTTTATATTCCTAAGCATGAGCTTATCCCTCTATAAAGAGTGAAGTAATCCTTATATTTAGTTAACTTTGTCTTTGGGAGGAAAACCAGTGGATGAAGAGGATAAAGAGTAAATAGAATGATAATTCTAGCTAATACAATGTGATAACAGAAAACAACTTGACTAGTCTGTCTAAATCATGTAAGTTTAACATACCCCATGTCTCATGGTGGACTTCTTCTAATCTTGTGTTATTTCATCTGCAGATGTCATAGAAAACATATCTTTTTTTTCTTTTTTTCTCAATCTACTTAAAATATAGCATACAAGGAAAACCTCAAGATGAAACTTCTAATGAATATGTGTTTTGAGTATAATCCTCTTGTTTATCCTATATCAGTTGTTCTGGAAGGAAACATAAAACAACACACACAAAAATATATATATATGTACATATACATATATATATATTTGTGTGTGTGTACACATACATATATGTCCTACGTAGTAAAAAATGATAAAAAATAATATGTGTGCATAATTATAGAAATGAACATTCCATGGCACCTGCATGCACCTACACATGGCAGCTATAATCACCTCCCTAAGGCCCGCAAAATATCATGGGTTGGGATGTTGGTGAAGGGGGAAACCGAGAGGGGGCTATCATTTGAGATTTAAATGAATGGAAAGAGTAATAAAAACTTAAAAGATAAAAGGTGTCAACATAAAGTAAAACATTCTAAACCTGACAGAAGAGAAAATGAGCTATTTGGCACAAGAAAAGCACTTCTGAACAGAGTAGAGTTAGCGTTGGCACAAAGATAAAAAAAAAAAAGTAAGTGGGTCCTCATGAAACTGAAAAACTTTTGTAAGGCAAAGGACATTGACATTTAAACAAATCTGCAGCCAATGTAGTGGAAGTAGTTTTTTTCCCGACTCCAGATAAGAAACAGGGCTATTATTTATAATATATAAGGAACTCAAGAAACTAGACATTAAAAAACAAATAATCCAAGTAAATAATTATCAATACAAGAAACCCAATGGCTGAGAAACATTTAAATGCTCAGCACCCTTAGCTATCATAGAAATACATATCAAGGATATTTTGTGATTCAGGTTTTTCATTTATTTTATTTTATTTTTATTACTTTTAGTTTTTAACATTCTAGTCATTAGCTCCCTCCTGGTCTACCCTCCAACAGTTCCTCATTGCATTCTTCCTTCACCCTGTTCCAAGAAGATTCCACACACACCTCACCCCATTCCACCTAACCCCACCCCAAGCCTACCAGACCTACCCACTCCCTAGGGTCTCAAGTCTCACAAGGTCTAGGCTTATCTTCTCTCACTGAAGCCAGACCAGGCAGCCCGGTCCTGTATATGTGTGGGGGCCTCATATCAGCTAGTGTATGCTGCCTGGTTTGTGGCTCAGTGTATGAGTGATCTCAGGGGTTGGGGTTGGTTGAGACTTCTGGTCTTCTTATGAGGTCACGCTCCTCCTCAGCTTTCTGCAGTCCCTAATTCAACCACAGGGGTTCCTGGCTTCAGTCCATTGGTTCAATATCACACTTGTCAGAATGGATAAGATGAGTCACAGGTGACTCATATGCTGGTGAGGATTTGGAAGAAGGATAACACTCATCCACTACGGGCTGGAATGCAGACTTGGATGGAAATCAGTATGACAGTTCCTTCTCAGATAGTTGGAAGTGGATGTAGTTCCAGGCCCAGCTATACCATTCCTGGGCATATACCCAAAGGCACTTCATCATATTACAAGGAAACTTACTCAGGCATGTTTCTTGTTACTTTATTCATAATAGCTAGAAAGTGGAAACAACCTAGATGTTCAACAATAGAGGAATGAATAAAAATAAGAGTGTCACAGTTACACAAAGGAGAATTACTCAGCTATAAAGAAAATGACATTATGAAATCAGGAGACAAATGTTTGGAATTAGAATAATCCTGAGTGAGTCGATCAAGACTCAGAAAGACAAACATGGTATGCATTTGCTGATATGTGGATACTAGCTTTTAAATACATTTTTAATACCCACGCTACAGTTCACAATCCTAGACAGGTCATATATAGAGGTAAGGATGAGGGATGGAGATACAGAGCTCTCATTGAGAGGGGGAAATAGAATAGATTTTATTTGTAGTCTGTGCACAGGGAGTCAAAACCTGGAGTATGTGGTGGGGATGATAGGAGAGATGTGGTTTAAAGAGGGTACTACAGGAGAAACAGAATTGAGGGAAGGTATGGACTCCCAGTGCAGTAGAAACTTCTGAAGATATATGAAGGCAATCTTAATTATATCTTCAAAGAATGAGGAAGACAAAGTATCTAACTGGCATTTGTCTGTCACCAAATGAAACTTCCTGTACTCAACTAAGTTATATCTAATAGAATAGTTCAACAGAGAGGTCCATGGAATTTCCCAACCAAATTAGGTAATTGTCAACATAAAAGAATGTTCTCTGCAAATGTACAGAAAAGCCCAATTACTGAAAATCATACCAAACCAACTCACTGAACATTTAGATGGTAAGCTGGTGCCTACAACTTCATCCATATGTTCTGGTGTTTATTGCAGGAAACTATTCTGTAGGCTACCCAAAGAGAAACAAAT
The DNA here is from genome assembly GCF_004785775.1 of Grammomys surdaster. Classification (NCBI taxonomy): domain Eukaryota; kingdom Metazoa; phylum Chordata; class Mammalia; order Rodentia; family Muridae; genus Grammomys; species Grammomys surdaster. Next base: position 7,949,102 of record NW_021604567.1, on the reverse strand, counting down.
CCCAGTCTATCCATAATTGCTTTGATCTATACTCTGTCCTGCATGCAAAATATTCTAGCGCAAAACTAGTAGGAATAATCAACCAGTATCTGATTTGATTTAGGGCCCATTCTGTGAGATAGAAACTATACTTAAAATTGATTGGATAACCAAGAACAAGAGATCACATAGTACAGAAACCTAGGGTAAAAACATGTTTAAAAAAAAAAGTAAAGCTAAATGATTCCTAATGTTATTCTGATATGCAAATAAAACAATACTTGATCCAGTCATCATCAGAGAAACATTCTCCTGTAGCAGAACATATAAAGAGACTCACAGCCCAATTTTACAAGAAAGACATTGGAAAACACACCTCTCAATGAAATATCTCCATGAAATCACTTCTTTCAGAGATCAGGGTTTTCAGCGGAAGAAGAATGCAAGAGCTAGAGGGTATGAAAGATATCAGGAGAACGAGGTCCTCTAAATCAATTGAGCAAAGGTTTATATGAACTTTCAGAGAGTAAAGCAACATGCATAGGGCCTGCACCGGATGTTCTGCATATGTTATAGCTTTCCGCTTAGGATTATCATAGGACTTCTGGCTGTATGAATGAGTGAGTCTGTTGTTCTTGTGACTTCTCTTGATATATTTTTTTTCCTTCTATTGTTGGACATGTTGCCTTGTCCTACTTCAATAGGATGTTTTTCTTTTATCTCATATTTTTTCTTAAGAAATGTTTCAGAAAATAAAATAGTTTTGAAAAAAACAACAACAAAAGAAAACAAAAACATCAAAGAGAAGAAAAATGTGAGGACGCACAGATTCTTTAGGTTGTTTCAATTGGCATAAAACAGATGCAGTTTGTAGAAATGCAATAGTGTTTCCACAAAGTTCTTGTGCTCATAAACTCCTGCCTTCTTTGAGAATGTTCTTAACTTTCCAACATGCTAGATAATCCATATTTCCAACAGCAAGTACAATTTTCACTACTGTGTGAATATTTAGGATAGAAAAAATATATCAGAAATAAAAGTGGACCATCAGAGATGTTGATGAGTTGATGACAAATTTTATCTTTATCATTTTCTCCTTGTTATCATATAGAAGTAAATACTCTGAGGATACTTATGAAGATATCAACATAAAAGTTTAAGTGAGGAAAGTAAATGTGCCATGAACAAATACCAAATCAAAGAAAGATGAGCAAAAACACACCTCCCTTGTTTGCTGATCTTCAACTTCCCTCTTCTGCTCCTACGTCTTCCTGTTATGATGGACTACCCCTCACACTCTCAGCCAAAATAAAATTTCCCCAGCTTCCCTTCATGTCGCCGTTGTATATTTTACTGTAGAAATGAGAGAAGTAATTCCTACAGAGAAATTAGAGCGAGGGAGCTGAACCAGCAGCAAATGGATGAATTTGAGCAAAATTGATCGTATGCCTGTGGGGAAAATGTAAAAAATAAATTACTTACTTTGGACAATTAATGTGTATTAATAAAGAGAATCACTGTCACTAATGTGAATAGGTTTGCACAACAATTGCCTCAACTGAAAGGGTAAAACTTTTAGCGACTTCTGAAGCTATAGGCAGTAAAGAAATTGAATCCATTTGCCTTAATAGTATACAAATCATTTTTCACAACATCTGATTAAGTACAGCAATGTTCTATTAAAAGAATAAGAAAACTTTAAGATGGGTAGGTGGCCCCATCCCTCAACTGGAAACCATGCCTACCTACTGTAGGTCATCTCTACAGGTTCTACATCCCATTCTCTGTGCATTTCAGCTAATGGCATCCTTGTTGGGTTCTGGGAACCTCTCTTTCCCTGGTGTTTGGGATGCTCCAGTGGCTATCCCCATTTCCCCACTATTACATATTTTTCTTCAATCCATGGCTCTAGATAAATATGTAGCAGAGGATGTCCTGGTCTGACATCAATAGGAGTGAAGGCCCTTGGTCCTGTGGAGGTTTAATGTCCCAGCACAGGGGGATGCTGGAGCCGTGGGGCAGGAGAGGGTGGGGGGGCACCCTCATAAAGTCATATGGGAAAGAGGATAGGCTGGATGTGGGATGGGAGGGTTTGTGGAGGGGTAACAAGAAACTGGGATATCATTTGTGATGTAAACAGTGGAATGATTAATAAAAATTGTACTTGAAAACAAGAATAGGAAGAGTGGGAATTATAGTTACAGATAACAAAATTATGGTAGTTGATAAAATAAGTAGATAACAGATAATACTATATAATTGAATACTTATAATGTAATTTGAGTATATGAATAAAGTTTAACATAAGAATCAGAAATTATGACATATGGTGTCAGTCACATAGGCCAGGTTTGGCAGTAAATCAAGGTCAATAGGAATATCTTATACTCTTTCAGAAGTTTCTTGTAGTTCATAAGTAAGACCAGCAGCAAAGGACTTGGAAACCTATTTGGGGAGAGGTTATATAGTTATCTAGATAATTATCTAGCATTAATCAATGTTCTGAAAGCTATCAAAGTACAAACACTATTGAGATGATACCTCTATCTAGATTTGTGCCAATAAACAATAATCAGAAGAGTAAGATGTCCTCAATAGTACAGTAAGAACAATTTTTATTTAAAGGGAAACTGACAGTAGTGTAATTCATCCTAAGGTATTCTCTAGAGGATGAGTCAATACTGTCTACTGGAAACCTAGTCAACTATCCATATCAGGTGTGACTATGAAACTTAGAGGAGATCCTAATACTGATATTTTCCAGACCAATAAAATTTCTAAATTTATTCTAAATATATATCCTCATCACCACAGAGAGACCTCTCACTCCCTATCAAAGAAGCTTCTTTTTGTGAAATGCAGAAGTTTTTTGTGGACATACCAACTAGAAAAATAGATAAAATAAGTGTCAGTGGGATTCCAATTCCTAATCAGCTTGTCAACTGTGTAACCCCTGTATCTAAGGTACAGGAAATATCATGAAATAAGATAGCAAAAAATAATTATTTGTTTCAGAGGGCCATAACACCTGATGCAAGATATTGTCCTCTAGATATATTAGGACCACTGACACCATGAAATATCAACAATATAATTGACAAAACAAATCTAAATAATGATATCAAGAGTCAACACGACAGTATGAATGGGAAAATTGTTACAGGGTCTCACCAGTAGATGAAGAGCTCATCAGCTTATGGATGCTGAGGGAGGGAGAATACATTTTGTACAGAATGAACACTCTGGAAGGTTATCTGAACCCATGCAATTGGCCCGAAATATATGTGTATAGAAGCAACACTAAATTAATGGTCTACGTAGGTTTTCTATGTTTCTGTATCCATGTGTATCCATGCGATTTTGTGTGTGTGTATATGTGTGTGTGTGTTTGTGTGTGTGTAAAATAACAATATATTTTTTAAAAGAAGTTGTGGATTTGATAATGTATGAGACTGACATTGAAGACATTATATTTATTGTAGGTCACATATATGACCACTTTGCAATGTCTGCCTTTGGAAGGTCAAGGATAAGGTATAATTTCACTGTCTTACTTTAAGGTTACTTGACTGTACATTCATTGCATTCCTTCTAGAATAATAACTGTATTTCAAAAAATCTTCCTTATCTGGTTAAATAACACTGATATAGGAGAGGAGAATTCTCTTTGCAATGTTAAAGTTCACAATTCTTTGTGTACACTTTTAGATTTACCCATTCTCTTCTTTGGGGAAAATGCTAAATATAATCAATTTTCATTATTTCTTGTAGTTGTGTTCTATAATGTTTCTTTAAGAATTGAGTTAGCAAATATTGAATAATTGTTCCTAGGAGAAATGTTGGGCTAGGTTGAATGGAGCTTTTGCTCACACATTTTTCCCAAGCACTCAATATATTACTTTGTTTTATGTTTGCTTCTTTATAATATATATTTGCTGGATTAAAGTTGAACTCATAGTCAATAGTACTTTAATTCAAGCATGAGAAAACTTTCTTAAAACATAACATTTTCCCCCATAGAAAGGCACATGACATGCTTCCTGTACTTAAAAACAATGGGTAACACTTCACCCTTAGTCTTCTGGGAAATTTTAGACAATTCAATCATCAATGAAAGATATAAAAGAAACGTTAGACAGTACCACAGCAAGAGAAGAAATTTATGGTATTAAAGCTGAGATAGAACCAATTATTTTTTTGTCTCACCTCGACTGTGAACACAATCTGCATCAGGCAAATTGGACGGTATCTAAGATTGTTTCCTGACCTTTATATGCAAATATGCATATACTTGTGCATTGGCACACATAGTTGTGCACATAAACAGGACAGAGTCTAAAGAAACCAAATAAAAAGTAAGATTAAGCCACCTGTGCAATAGTAGGTTGACTGTTGTGGGGAGACAAATTACTCTCAGATCAGATTTCAAGCCTACTCTATAGGGATGACAGAGAATGCCCCATACCTGAAACTTGGAGTCCATATAAAATTGAATGTGTGAGGAAGTTCTAGGCCCATTCAGGGAGCTTATTGCTGATGATTAATTAAATTGACATAGCCCAAAACTGCCTTCTAAATATGTATGCTTTCCATTTTTTTTAGATTTTTTTTATTGGATATTTTATTTACATTTCAGATGTTAACCCCTTAGCTCATTTCCCCTCCCCTCCCGCCCAGGGACCCCTTATCCCATCCCCCCTCCTCCTGTTTCTATGAGGATGTGCCTCGACCTACCCCTCCACTCCCACCTCCCCACCCTCGAATTCCCCCACGCATGGTGTCCAGGCTTTATGAGACAAAGGATCTCCTCTCTCACCTATACCTGACAGGACCATTCTCCATTGCATAAACAGCTGGACCCATGGGTCTCTGCCTAAGTGCTCCCAGGCTGATGGTTAGACCCTGGGGGCTCTGGTTGGTTGGTATTGTTGCTCTCCTCATGGAGTCTCAAACCCTTTCAATTCCTTCAGTCTTCACTCTAACTCCTCCATTGGGAACCCCATGATCATTTCAATGGTTAGCTGTGAGCATCTTCCTCTGAATATATCAGAATCTTGCAGAACTCTAAGGAGACAGCTATATCAGGCTCCTATCAGTATGTACTTCCTGATATCCACATCAGCATCTACCTTTGGTGACTGCAGATGAAATGGCTACCCAGGTGGAATGGTCTCAGGGCCCCTCCTTCAGTCTCTGTCCTACACTTCATCTCCATAATTGCTCCCTTGAGTATTTTGTTACTCCTTCTGAAAAAGACCGAAGTACCCACCACACTTGGTCTTCCTTCTTCATGAGCTTCATGTGCTCTGTGAGTTGAATCTTTGGTATTGCCAACTTCTGGGCTCATATCCAATAATCAGTGAGTGAATACCATGTGTGTTCTTTTGTGATTGGTTTCCCTCACTCAGGATGATATTTTCTAGTTCCATCCATTATCTAAGAATTTCTCGAATTCATTATTTTAATAGCTGAATAATATTCCATTGTGTAAATGTACCACATTTTTTGTATCCATTTGACTGTTGAAGGACATCAGGGTTCTTTCCAGCTTCTGGCTATTAGAAATAAAGCTGCTATGAACATAGTGGAGCATATGTTCTTGTTATATGTTAGAGCATCTTCTGGGTATATGACCAGGAGTGGTATAGCTGGATCCTCAGATAATGCTATGTCCAATTTTCTAAAGAACCACCAGACTGATTGCAAGAGTAGTTGCACCATTTTGCAATCCCGTCAACAATGGAGGAATGTTCCTCTTTCTCCACATTCTCACCAGCATCTACTATCACCTGAGTTTTTGATCTTAGTCTTTCTGACTGGTATGAGGTGGAATATCAGGGTTCTTTTGATTTGCATTTCCCTGACAACTAAGAATGCAGAACATTTCTTTAGGTGCTTCTAGGATATTCATGTTTCCTCGGTTGAGAATTCTTTGTTCACTTGTTACTCCATTTTTAATAGGGTTATTTGATTGTCGGGATTCTAATTTCTTGAGTTCTTTGTATATATTGGATATTAGTCCTCTATTGGATGTGGGATTGGTAAAGATTTTTTTCCCAATCTGTTGGTTGCCATTTTGACCTATTGACAGTGTCCTTTGCCTTACAGAAACTTTGCAATTTTATGAAGTCCCATTTGTCAACTCTTGATCTTAGAGCATAAGCCATTGGTATTCTGTTCAGGAACTTTCCCCTGTGCTTAGGTATTCAAGGGTCTTCCCACCTTCTCTTCTATTAGTTTCAGTCTATCTGGTTTTATGTGGGGGTATTTTATCCACTTGGACTTCAGCTTTGTACAAAAAGACAAGAACGAATCAATTTGCATTCTTCTTTATGTTGTCCTCCAGTTGAACCAGTACCATTTGTTGAAAATGCTGTCCTTTTTCCACTGGACAGTTTTAGCTCCTTTGTCAAAGATCAAGTGACCACAGGCGTGTGAGTTTATTTCTGGGTGTTCAATTCTATTTCATTGATCTTCTTGCTTGTCTCTGTACCAATACCATGCACTTTTTATCACTATTGCTCTGTAGTACAGCTTGAGGTCAGAGATGGTGATTCTTCCAAAAGTTCTTTTATTATTGAGAATAGTTTTTGCTATCCTGTTTTTTTTTTTTTGTTATTTCAAATGAATTTGAGAAGTTCCTTTTCTAACTCTGTGAAGAATTGAGTTGGGATTTTAATGGGGAGTGCATTTAATCTGTAAATTGCTTTTGACAAGATGGGCGCTTTTACTATATTAATCCTGCCAATCCATAAGCATGGGAGATCTTTCCATCTTCTGAGATCTTCACCGATTTCTTTCTTCAGAAGCTTGAGCAAGAATACTCAATAAAATTCTAGTAAACCAAATCCAAGAACTCATCAAAACAATCCTCCATCATGATTAAGTGGGCTTTATCTCAGGAATGCAGGGATGGTTCATTATTCAGAAACCCACCAATGTAATCCACTATATAAACAAACTCAAAGGGGAAAAAAACCACATGATTATCTCACTAGATGCTGAGAAAGCATTTGACAAAATTCAACATCCCTTCATGGTAAAAGTCATGGAGAGATCAGGAATTCAAGGCCCATTCCTAAATGTAGTAAAAGCAATATACAGCAAACCAGTAGCCAACATCAAACTAAATGAAGAGACTTGAAGCAATCCCACGAAGATCAGGGACTAGACAAAGCTCCCCGCTCTCCCCCTACCTATTCAATATAGTACTGGAAGTCCTGGCCAGAGCAAAAAGAAGTCAAAGGGATACAAATAGGAAAGGAAGAAGTCAAAATATCACTATTTGTGGATGATATGATAGTATACTTTAGTGACCCCCAAACTTCCACCAGAGAACTCCTAAACCTGATAAACAACTTCAGCAAAGTGGCTGGTTATAAAATCAACTCAAACAAATCAGTAGCCTTCCTCTACATGAAAGATAAACAGGCTGAAACAGAAATTAGGGAAATGACACCCTTCACAATAGTCATAAATAATATAAAATCCCTTGGTGCGAATCTAACCAAGCAATTGAAAGATTTGTATGACAAGAACTTCAAGCCTCTGAAGAAAGAAATCGAAGAAGATCTCAGAAGATGGAAAGATCTCCCATGGTCATGGATTGGCAGGATTAATATAGTAAAAATGGCCATCTTACCAAAAGTAATCTACAGATACAATGCTTTCTATTCTTATTTGAAAAGCTTCCTCCTATGGTTAGTAGTGGTGAACGCAGGAACTGATAGCTAGCTAACCCATGTTGATAAGTATAAGCTGTGAATGTGGGTACAACCCTAAGTAAGATACTTAGACCACACCCTATAGAGCTCAGAGAATATTTTGGAAGAGAACATAGGAAGTACAAAAGAACTTGAAGATAAGACAGAGCTATAGAAGGAAAGTTTCAAATATTCAAAATTTCAATTATTCTGTGTGTCTCAAAAATTAATCTCCTATGTATTTTATGTACTGCCTAAAGGATCCCATGGATATTTTTGGTAGGAGTCACACTCCTAGAATTAATAAAACAGGTATATCCACTCCATTGCCTCTCTTATTAGCCTTAGAATGACTACGTTGAAAATTTAACTTTGCTGTCACTAAAATGTTCTCGTTACACATTTATTTTAAGTCAATTTGATTTTCAATGCATGGTTTTGGAGATGACATAGTATATAAAAAATTGTTTAAATGAGATTTTAAAAATGTACGTATATTTTAATTTATTATTACTATCATTACTGTTGCTGCTCCTGCTCTGTGGTGAATGTGGGCATGCACCACATGCATATGATGCACATGGAATCCAGAAGAATTTTAACTACCCTTGTGATGAAATCATACCATGCGGTTAGCTGCCTGACGTTTGGAATATCAGTATGTGTTCTTAACTGAAAAATTGTTTTTTTCAGTTCTAAGTAAAACTACATTACAGGGTATAAACCACCAAGCAAAGAGTAAACATGGAGGGACCCACGGCTCCAGATACATATATAGTAGAGGATGGCCTTATCTGACATCAGTGGGAGGAGAGGCCCTTGGCCCTGTGGAGGCTTGATGCTCTAGCATAGAGTGAAGAGGCAGGAGTTGGTAAGTGGGTGGAGAAGCACGCTCATAGAGGCAAAGGGGAGAAGGATTAGCAATGATGGGAGTAAAGACTCAATAGAGAGGTTACCAGAAAGGGGAATATCATTTGGAGTGTAAATGAATAAAAATGATTAATAAAACAATTAAAAGTAAACCATAAAACCTACATTAAATTGTTTTTAAAATTCTATCTATCTATCTATCTATCTATCTATCTATCTATCTATCTATCATCTATGCATTTATTTATCTATCTATGTATTATAGCATATCTAGACAAGTATCTTGTTGCACTTCTGGACATCAGAGAATATCATTTATTCATCATCATTTCTTAGCATATTAGAGTATCAAAATCATGTTTGGCAGCAAAATTATCTATATACTAATATATCTGGAAGGCTTCCATATATTTAATAGTAATAGATGATGTCTCCTTTCTGATGAGACTGTGAGAATTTATTCCATATGCATAATATATTTTTCTATATTCTTTAATATATCTGTTTGTCATAGATCATCAGAACTCAGGGAACGGACTATGATAAAACACAAATTCTAACATTTCAAGTCTGTCTCACTGTAGTTGCCACTTGAATAATAATAATAATAATAATAATAATAATAATAAATATAAAATAATAAAATTATGAATAATCTTACACAATTAATTATGAATTTGTGTTAAATAAATGGTGAATGCAGATTAATCTTAATTGTAAAACAGATTTGATATATTGTAGTTTGTCATAAGTTAATAAAATGAATTATTTTATCTAGTACATACTTTTGAATACAGCATAAACAATAAATAAATGTTTTCCCTTTTTGTAACAAGTGTATGATAGTTGTAAAATTGTATAACATTCCATTTCACCAAGGAATATACTGTGTTCTTTTGAAAGGTTATAAACTTTAAAAAAAATGGCTTACTCCTCTTGAGAATAAAGATAAAGAAAGAAAATTTTGTTGTTTTCTACTTGCTTTTCCAAATGTGATGATTTAATGAGTGAACTTTCTTGAGTATAGCATCTTTACTTGACATTATCTAAAGCACCTCAAATTACAGATTATGTTTCCCTTAAAATCAAAATGAAGTAAGGAGTGATTATTTTACACAAAGTAAAAATCTTAGATTCAACTAACTTGGCACTGCAATCAGGGACATATTATAAAGAGAAATAAGACTGAAGAATCCATTGAAATGTGTGAAAAAAATACTAGGAAACTGAAATATTTCTTCAGGGAATAACAATTTTACAACAAAGATTTCTCAATCTTATCATTTGCCAATAAATCAAAGCAGATATTTAAGACTAGTATTACTTTTATATGTTAGTAATCTGTATTGTTTATGGGTTTTAAAAATATAAATAGTAAAATAAAAACGTTTAAATACAAATATATTCCCATTATGTTAGGGAGCACTGAACCTATGTTACATAAACAAATATCAAGCTTATGGATATTTTAATATGCAACATTTAATAATAATAAAGGCACATTTTATAAAAAAATTATAATTTTACCTTGGCACCATCCTTTATTGAAGATCATTTCAATTTACTTGCAAAAATATAAATAGAATATCAGGGATTTTCTTATGCCAATGCAAGCACTGGATTCAATATTTTTTTCTTATTGATTTAAGAGATCTAGGAGTAAATGAATGGCATTTTTTGCTAGCTGCCATTTCCATACTTCACATACATGACAAAATAAAAGGGTAAAATTGTGACAGAAACAAAGAAAGCAAAGCCAACAGAGTAGAGTATGTGGGTGGTCTTTGTTGATAGTGTTTTAAATCCCAAATATGAACTTCTTAAATGATTCATATTAAAGAAGATAACTCAGAAATGCATATGGAAAATATATAGTTGGGTTTTTTGTTTGTCTTTTTATTTGTTTTTAAATTTTGTTTTGTTTTGTTTTATCTCTGTGTTTTTCGGTTATACTTTGTTGAATCTTTGGATTGATTTTGTTCCTTTACTCTTGTCTGTCTCCCTTCAAATCACGTGACTAAAAGCATTTCTAGAGAAGCACAGGTTTCAGTATTATAGCAGTTCCATTCTTTGATGCTTTTTTTTCAGGTTGCCTAAAGGCTTGCCATGTAAAGATTCAGAAACTTCAATCTAGGTAGGAATATCAAGTATTATGTTCAAACAAATTCTCTGTATTTCCACCAAATCACATCTCAGCTGTGGTTATTAGGCAAAGGGACTTCTCTGTAGGAAAATGTGCAGAAGTCAGAACTCAAATCAGAATGTTTTTAAAAGATCTTTCAAAAGCATTTTTCTTTCAGCATAAAATGGAAAAAAATTGATATTAAGCTGGCAACTCTAATTGAGCCTGTGTATGTCTGCCAACAAATGTGTGTGTGTGTGTGTGTGTGTGTGTGTAAAACAATGAACTGAGCTTACTGTGTTTTATTTTTATTAAAAATAAATTCGTCTCTCATACAATTTATATCCTTGTCACAGTTTTTCTTCCATCCACCCCTTTCCCCCTTCCCTTTTCCCTCTCTCCCAGGTATATTCCCTCTCTGTTTCCTCTTCAGAAACATAGCAGGCCTCCAAGAAAGGACAATCAAAAACAGACAAAACAAGATACAATAAGACAGGGCAAAATCCCTCATACTGAGACAGGGTAAGGCAACCTAGTAGGATAAAAAGAGACCCTAAAACCAGCAGACAAGACAGAAATACACCTACTACACAGTTAAGAGTCCTCACAAAAGACTGCATTAATAGTCATAATGTATATGTATAGGACCTGATGCAGACCCATGAGGAGTCTCCAGTTGCTGCTTTAGTCTCCTCAAGTGCATTTGACCATGCTTAGTGGATTTGGTGGACCAGGTTCTCCTGATATTCTTCATCCCTTATGAGTCCTAAATATTCCCAGCCCCCTTTCCTGTGAGTTTCTCCAATATCTGAAAGTTTAATATTAATGTGAACATTTGTAAACCTGTGTAATTGGTCAAGGTTTTTAAATTGTCCTCTTGTTCACACACAATCTGATTGTAGCATATCACATCAAAATCATATAATAACCTATATTTCTATATCTCTGAAAAATCTGTGAAATAATCATTTTTAAATAGTTTATATTTACATAGTTGAACCTATGTTTTGTCACATAACCTTGCATAATGATTCATTGTATTTTTTTCTTTTTTTATTGGATAATTTATTTATTTACATTTCAGGTGCCATTCCTTTTCCCCATTTCCCCTCCCTAGAAACCATCATTCCATTCCCACTCCTCCTTTTTGATTTTATATCATTTTAATTATATACAAGTATTAAGGTCAGCTCTAGGTTGAGGATCTAGCATTAACAATAGATGCAAATAATCAAGGAACAATCAAGGCAATAAACACAAATAGACAAAGAACAGGCAAAGCAACAAGCAAAATTCCATGAACACTCCCATGATCACTGTTTCTAAGGACTTATCAGGATGACCAAAATATCAAAGCCAACTTCCATGTCTTAGCCCAAAGTCATTTTCATGTCTGAAGACTACTTCCATGTTGTAGCCTAAAATTAGTATTCCTGCCTGAAATTACTTCTTTATTCTAGCCTAAGATTTAGATTCCTGCCTGAAGCCCACTTTGTTGTCCTTGGCCAATATGATATTACTGTCAGGAAGCCGATTTCTTTGCCTTTGGTCCATGTCAGCATTTTTGCCAAGCAGCCCCCAAAGCTTTCCCCGTCTCCTTTTTATTTCATAAATAAGACTGAGCCTCATGGCAAATCTGCTGCTAACTTCCCTTGGCACCACCGAGACCAACAAAACTTTGCCACAGATATGGGGAAGCATCCTCTTACCCTTAAAGGGAATGGCCCAGACCCAATTCCCTTATGGGGCCAAGGACTGATATGCCTGTCTGATACCACAGAAGGCACAGCTAACCAGCTACCAAAAAGATTAATGAAAAACTAGATACCCCCACAAAGCCAGGCCCAACCATAAATATGATGAATAACAATTTACATCCACGGAAGAGAAATCTCCCTGAGAATCCCTTTCTTTTTCCTTTCCAGGTAAAAATGAATCATCCTTGATGTATCTTGTTAGAAGTTCTAATCCAGATGCTGGCTTCCGAACTTATACTACTCAGACCTTTGAAGGCCACTGACAAGAACATCAGACAGCCGGAGATTGACATCACTAATCTGAAGAAATCCCTCGTTTCACTGCCTGAAGAGACCTTCTAAATCGCAAAGATCCTTATTGGACTTGATTTACTCTATTACAATAGAAAAGGCTGTGTACAGCTCTTGACTGTGTACAGCCCTTAAAGAAGAAGGTTGTCTTTACATAGACAAGACAAGGAGGGTTAAAGAGAGCATGAAATAGGTAGTGAAGGCCCAAAGAAAAATCAGAGAGAGAAAGAGAGACAGATGAATGCTGGTACAAGAATTGGTTTTCAGCCTCTCCATGGTTGTCAACCCTATTTCCTTCCATCTTGGGACAATTATTTGAGCTCTTTTTCTTTTTTCTGCTGGTCCCTGGCCCTCAAATAGATAGACTAACTCTGTGATACAACAGATAAATAATTTGGTAGCAAAACCTACTCAGATACATTATCATAAGTTAGCTATGGAGGACCACAAGACTCAAGATGAGGTTGTTACTTTATACAGGGTGTTTCCAAAACCCATCTCCACCCAACCTAAAAGGGGGGACTTCTGCCCTTAGACCAAGCAGAGAAGGGCCACCCAGAACCCCCTCTGACAAGCGATCTGAATTCTTGCTTAGGCTGCGAGGCTAAGCACTGCAAGGGAATATAAATGAAAGATAAAAAATACCTATCTGGGTTCCCTGAGGGACAAGCCTGACTGCATAGGGGTTGATGTCAAAAGTATCCCCTCTCCAGCAAAAAGACATTGGGATGGGTATGGCCCTCATGACTCACTGGACAACGACAGGGGGACTGGAGCCATTACAAGGTCCCCTTCAAATACTAGAAATCAGGCCTCTATCCCCACCTTCGCAAGTTTAGAATCGCCACAGCCCTTCTATACTTAGAGAAGGGAGGAGATGTCAGGGGCAGCCCTGCTTACACACTGAAGGCCTAAAATCAGCTATAGGCCTAAAATCAGCAATAGGCCTATCTATACATGTATACTAACACCAAGTCTTGGGTCTCAGTGGAAAAACATTGAAACAGATGGCTATAAGCTAATGTCAACAGGCAGCTTTTGTGGAAATTTACAAGCCTGAGTAGTCATAGACCTTGTAAATAGGTAGCCTGGGCAGAAGATACCAACTTAGATAAGAACAAGTGAGTCATAGGCAGAGCCATAGTGAATTGTCCCCTGAACCTTCATCCAGCCAATACCTGGTTCTGAGGATATGTGTATTCCCCTTGAACACCCCCACTCCAGTGTCATTCTCTTCCACACATCCTGCCTTTCTGTGTTTATAACCCCTGTGTGAATGAATTACGATTTGAGAAAAAATAAATTAAAAAAAAAGAAGACTTGAAAGTAAAATAATGTTTCAGTAATGTTTTCCAGGAGATTGTTTTTCAAAAATCCAGCAAAAATGTTGGATTTGTACTATGTATAGAAGAGTTTAGGCCATGTTATGAATTTTTTGTATAGATTTAGGGAACTTCTTTGTTCAGAAAGTTTCTTATTGCATAAACATCACATTTTGGATTATCTCTTGTTTTCATTATCTTCTCTTTTACTATGACTAACATTTGAATGTTTATTTGATGTAAAAACTGTCTTTTTGATGTTAAAAAAAAAAAACTGAGCCTGTCTTAGGTCGTTCTGCCAAGAATGCCTTCCTTACTCTTTACAAAATGTAATCTGACCTTTCCTGTCTGCTCCTAAAATCTGTAGCAGCCCTAAAGCTTCAACTCTGCACCCAACCCCCCAAAACCCAGAGTAGCCTGAACTTCCAGGAGATCTAACACACCCAAGTGTGTAGGATGCTGAAGGAGCATGGTGGCCTCCAGAGCAATAGGTGAGACATGCTGATGTCAGGACAAAGAATGATGCTGATCTGTGACCTTGCTGAGTGCCCTTACAATGGTGACTGGGAAGCTGTATTGGACATAAGTTCTTGACACACCATTGCTTACCTATACCCCTGATGGGACAAGCTGACTTGCTTTAAGGTTTTAGACCTTGTGGAACAGAGAATCAGAAAGAGAAGTTATAATGCCTTTTGTATTGTTATTAAATGTGACCTGTTATCCAGAGTCAGTCATGGACTGGTCTAGCAATCAATTCAATATTGGAAATAACATTATTCATTTGGAAGGCTGATTCTGGACATTTTCAGAGATATATATGGAAATTAGCTGTAGTTCTCTATTATGTTATGTTAGCAAGAGCTAAATTTGGGACAAGATCTGGATTTCAAACAGGTGCTAGTACATGTGTTAAATCTCTTTTAATTTTCAAGTTAAAATACTTTTCTTTCTTCTACAGTATTTAATGTAATTTGCATTGATTGTACACCTTCTAATTGTGTTTGTATTTTGAAATTCAGCATGTCAATTATGGAGGTTTATCAACCAGCTTTTGTTTTAGTGGCATGAGTATCACAGAACCTTGGTATTCTAAAAATATCTTGCAAGTACTGGAAGAAATGAGTCAGGCTTTAAGCAGAAGCAAGAGGGTAGTGGGCTTGATTATTGCTGGTATAACAGTTTTAATTGCATTAATTGGTAGCACAACTGCTTCTGCAATTGCTGTGACACAAGAAGTTAAGACAGCTACTTTTGTTAATCATTTAGCATAAAATGTTACTAATATGTTGACTATACCAGAAGATTTAGATAGCATTTGAATAAATGGATTGATGCTCTTTATCCTATTCAAATTACTGGAATGAGATTCAGAATTTAAGGGTCAGCAGCCATCTTGAATGTCATGCCAAATACAATTGGATTCATGTTTGTTCTAAAATTTACAATGGTAGTCATTATAATTAGAAAGATGTTTAATGACACATGCAGTGTATTAGATATAATTCTAAAAACTCGCAGGATGTTTTAACAATACATAGGGAGCTTATGAATTTCAAGAATGCTGCTCTGCTGAGCATTGAGGTGGGAGATACTGCTAATAAAATTACCCATGCCCTGAGGTCAGTATTTCTATTTTGGTCAAGCTTCAAAAATGGCATATATAGCTTGATCATGCTAGCCTTTTTTTCCTGGGAATACTTTTATTCCTTCCTATTGTGTTAAAGCTTTTTTCAATAGCATCAACATGTTGGCAGCCAAGTACATGGCTTGAACCTGAAAATTGACCCCCCCCCCGACAAAGTTATTAAATTAACAGGCTGGCAAGCCAAGAACGAGTAAGATTCTACACAGAGATATATCAACCTAAGACAGAAGTGCATTGCTTTTGATAATGCACATTTCATGACAGGTAAGGGAGGCATTCTTGTCAGAACAACCTAAGACAGGTTCAGTCTTGTTAATGAAGTAAAAAGAGGGACAGGAGGAGAGCCTTTGGTGCTGCTTGGCAAGAATCTGACATGGGCCAAGGACAAGGAAATCGGCTGCTTGGCAGGAATATGACATTGGCCAAGATCAAAGAGTAAGCTTTGGGCAGGAATCTGACATCAGGCTAAAACAAAGAATTAATTTCAGGTAGGAATCTAAATCTGAGTCTAGAACAAAGAATTAATTTCATGCAGCAACCTAAATATTAGGCTAGAACAAAGAAGAAATTTCAGACAGGAATCTTAAATTTTAAGCTAGAACAAGGAAGTAGGCTTCAGACATGAAAGTGACCTTGAACTAGGACAGGGAAGTAGGCTAAAATACTTTGGTCATCCTGATAAGGCCTTAGAAATAGTCATCACATGAGTGTACACATATTTGTGTTTACTGTCTTGCTTCTTCCCTATTTGCATCTATTGTATTACTAGACCCTCAATCTAGAACTGACCTTAATACATGCATGTAATCCAAATGGTATAAAAACATAAAAGAGTAGGAGGGATGGGATAGGGGGTTCTAGGGAGGGGAAATCTGGAAAAGAAATGACACCTGTATAGTAAATAAACAAAATATCCAATAAAAAAAGGAAGTCTTAGAAGGAACATAGCTTTAATGTCTTTCAAATTGAAGTGGAGTAGCCTTTATGAAAATGAATTAAATCCAGAAAGCAAAAAGTGAAACCTGGCCAATAGCTGTTTAATTTGCTGTCTTGAAAACAGAGTAGATAAATTTGCAAGTGAGAGTCAATAATAAATGTCAGTTGTTCATGGCAGGGTTCAAATCTAATATACTGGAAGTGAAAAAAAATACAGAATATCCAACATATGAGGACATGAAAACTTGTTGTGAATGCCAATGTACAATGAATAAAACAGCATAGTAATAGCTGTATCTTGAAAGACACATATATTTTCAATTTCAAAACAATAGAAAATGATTGGTTATACTAAGTCTAATAAATTTAGTATTTTAAGGACTGAAAGGAACTGTATACCTTGAAATATTATTTGAGCTCACAAGGGTTCTATGTTCCATGAAGATGGATTATAATCAAGGAGTTGTTGATTAATTGTGTTTCAAAAAAAGTTACTTATGAGAACATTTATAATCATGTCTGTAAAACAGATCAAGGTTATTTTTTCTTGTATGAATTATATACTTCAATGCTTAACTTCAGTTCTTTAACTCATATTCTAAATTATAATTTTCAGTTAATTCAATGGCAGTCTATAATGTTGTGTCCCCTGCAGTTTACATATAAAGAGCCTCTACTCCCTCATAATTTATTAGCTGGAATTAAGATTATCATAACTTTGAAATTAGGTAATATCATGAGTGTGGTGACTCTTTTCTGGAATTGCTAATGTTAGCAGAACAAGATTTATGAGCTTCAACATGCTAGGATGCCAGGTGATGGCTATAAGCCTAGAAAGGTTTCCTCAATTGGAACTAAATTTCCAGCTATGGTGATTTTAGCCTTCTCAGAACCTTGGACTATTAGTGACAATCCTCTGTTGTTTAAACACAGGTTAATGTGTTTTGTTTTCTCAATCAGAGCACAGTGACACACTTATAATAGTTTTTGATATGACAACTGCTTTCTTTCTAAGTTGGATAAAAATGTAATCATTTTTGTCATGCCTATAAATGATGTAAGGACCTAATGTTATAGATAAAACACTGCCTCTATCTGATCATTCAAGAAGTTCCAATGCAAACACATATTAAAAGAGGGGTAACACAAATTTTCAACATTAAAATGTTAGAAAAAGCATCATAAAAGTCAACATATGAATTTGGTAATAAGTACACAAATTAAAATTTATTGCTCAACAGAGTGATAAATGTTGATGCTTATTCTGGAAGAAATGTTAAGGAGTAATCCAGTCTACATGACAGCAATTCTTTTACCTAGTTTTATTCAATGTAGTCTTGAATGTGTTGAAGTATATAGGATACAAATTCCTTATTATGTGTAAGTTTACTTATACAAAGTTGAACACCAAGCATACTACCTGACCTACTGAACAATGTCAATGTAGAAATATATGGTCAAAACGGAGAGATTAATGGGGATTTAATTCATAATGTTATTACTTACTGTATGTGTTATGTGTGTGATTAGCCTTCCTAGAGAAATTAAATATCCTAACCTTATTACGTTGTCAATATTTCTTCCCGAGAAGATAATCAAAGATATTGAAAAACAGATATATTTAGTCACAGAACAAACAAAGTCACTCTAAAAAAATTTTCCACCAAAAAAATAGTTACACTCACAGGGATTCTGAACCCTTTTGGAGTTCCCCAGAATCAACTAAGTAAAGAGAAGCAGGCACCAATGAGCTGTCAAAACCATGATATTTGACATGATGCAAGTCACTGAGAAAGTCAAGGTAATACTTGTGTTGAAGCACAAATGGTTAATATAAAGAAGACAAAGAAAATTAGGAAATGGTATTAGTTTAATGACATAAATGGAAGTATAGAAATGAGGAATAGGGAACATGAAAGTGAAGATATTGTTAGATGACCGATTTCACTTCTTTTAACATATTAGCAAGAAGATAGACAGGATAAGTCCCATGGACCCAAACTCTGACATTAAGATTAAACTCGAAAATCTTACAAATTTTAGGAGGATCTTAAATCAGTTAAAAAAGTTTTAAAAATAATTCATGAAGTATTTTATACCAAGACTATTATTCAAAAATAGTTTTAAATTTAAATCTTAAAAATTAAAAATTATGAAATATTATGTCAGAGTATCTTAAGAGTTTCATACTCTTATTTAGGAGACACAAATTTAGATGATACAAAGGAAAACACAAAAAAACAATGGAAGGTGATACTGTAAGATTTAGACAAGATAAAATACGGTGGATGGAAAGGGACAGAAGCACTCTGGCCTTTTGAAGATATAAAACACATGAGAAGAGAATTATCAAGTATAACAGCAAAACATTTATAATGAACAAATAAAACAATGTAAATACTATGAGAGGAATGTGCAAGATTGCTTTAACTCATGTTTGATGAATACTCAGATCTACATCAAATGGTTATCAATGAGGATATGTCAGAAAATAATTCCACAAGCAGACTTGTAATGCCAAAATATATATTCTGGCCATAGATACACTTAGCATATACAGAGTAATCAAAACAGAAATATATACAACTATGCTGTCTTAATTCTAGAGCAGACTATGTAACACTTTCTGGCATTTCACACAATGGCTAGCAGGAAGAAAGTTTCCACTGTGTTCCAGATTGATTTATCTGTACCTTTCCACAAGTTGTGTATAGCTACAGTTTTCACTGGCAGCCAAAAGGAGCAAAAAAACCACATGTATTATATTTGGAAACCATGGGCCTTCCACGACCACCATTTCATATAGAGATCTCTCACACCTGGCATTAGGTTTTTATTAAATTCCATTGGTTTTCAGGAAGACCCTTACACAAGCATGCAGTTTATTCTACTTTTGAACCTCTGTTTTTCTTTTACAAATATTTTAAAATTGGCTTAAATAGAATTAATTTCCTTTTGGCTATTGTACACATCTAATTACGTTAATCTGGACTCCTTCCCCAGTGACAGGGCCTGCCTCCACCTCCATTCCTTCCTAAATTTATCACCATAAATAATTCTCTTTTCTCATGACCTATGTTCTGCTTTCTGTCCTCTGCTCATTTCGTTCACCCCATCATATAGGTCTTTTTTTTAAAAAAATTCTTTTCATTTACATTTTAGGTATCCTGGGTTGGCAAATACTAGCCTGGAAAGTAGACATTAAATAACTTGCTGTCTAGTGGTAAGTCAACTTGACACAAGTTATAGTTATCTGTAATAAGAGAAACTAAACTGAGAAATGCCTCCATACGATTAGGCTGTAGGACATTTTGTCAATTAAGTATGGATGTGGCAGAGCTCAGCCCATTTTGGGTAGTGCTTTTCCTGTGTTCTATAAGATACCAAGATGATCATTTCATTATAGCAAGCCAGTAAGGAGCACTTTACTGTGACTTCTGTATCAGCTTCTGCCTTCAAGTTTCTGCTCAGTTTCAGTTCCTGTCTGACTTTTTTTTCACAGTCAACAACAATGGGAACTCTAAGTAAGGCAAGACCCACATATGAGAAAAAACACAGTGTATTTATGGTTTTGAGGCTGAGTTATGAAGAGAAAAATATTTTGTGTACTGTATGGATGCATCCCTTGACAATTAAAAAGCCTATGGCATCTGGCTTAGAAAAGAGATAGAGGTGAGGCATCTGAGAGGGAGAGAGGATTATGGGAGAGAGCCAGGATAGGGATCAATCCTGGAAGATGTAACTAGATGAACACATAGCACCTTAAGCACAAGTAACCAGCCATGTGACAGAATCTAGAATAAAATAAAATGAATTATATTTAGTTACAAGAAAGTCAGAGTAGAGCCAAGCTATATGGCCAAGGCTTTTGTAAATATATTTTGAGTCTGAGTTTCATTTCCTGGAGCATGGGACTGGGAAAAAGAACTGAACCTTATCTTCATCAGGGTTACTTAGCACATTATGTATTTTTGTTAGTTTTATTCATTTACCTACAACACATGTGACTTCTTTTTTTCATACCTGAATAAAATGTAGTCATGTATATTTCACACGTTTTCATTACTAGTTTGCCAACTGATCAGTATCTAGGTTGATTACATTTCCTTGGTATTGTGAATACAGAAGCAGTGAACATGGGTGATCAACTCTCTCTGTAGAAAGATGAAGTCTTTTGGGATCCAAGAAATGATACAGTGGGCTCATGACTTTTATAAGAGTAAGCAACTGATCTCACTTTGGTTTTGAGGCATCCTAAACTAGATATAATTGATATTTAGTACTCTACACATGTTAGTAAACCCATGACCAAAAAGGTTATACCAGCTGACAAATGATCCAGACTCAATCAGAGAAGAATTTGCTTGCAATGAACATCAATGAATTGCAGATATGCATAGCTGCTCAAAGTATTTACAATAGTTAAGTCTGCAGGTGCAATGTTAAATAAGACACTTCATTTGAGGCTTAGGATTCAACTCCCAATAAGAGCTAGAAAAGAACCCGACAGCTGGAAGATAGGGAAAATAGCTGTGAAATTCTATCTTCTGAGTATTGAACAACACATGAGGTCATAACATCATAACATTTACCTACGTGCACTTGGCTTACATAACACTGAACATATCACCAATAGATAATGGATCATGAGTGGTCTCATGACACCCTATTCCTCACTGATGAACTACTTAATTGTGATTGGTTCTTTGGAAGGAGCTGCTATTGTTGTCCATCCCTATAACCACTGAGAAGCACACCAGACTATAGTAGATAGTGCCAATTCCAGGGTTTTGACCAATTGATACATTTACAACACAACTCTTACACCTAAAACTCAAGGAACCATAATGGAAACTGGTGAAAAGGGTTGTTAGATCCATAAGAGCTGGACATTTTGCTGTGAGATTTTTTTCTCCTAAAAATATCAGAAAAATCCGGTTTTTTTTTAGATTTGTTCCTCTCTCATATTATTTCATCATTACTGCAGATTACCCTCCTTCCTCTCCTAGTCCCTTCCCAATACCTTTCTCCTTCCTTTGATACAGTCCTCCTCTGTTTCACATCAGAAAAGAGCAGACCTAGCAGGGATATCAATCAAACATGGCAAAAAAAGTTATAGTTAGATCAGACACATACTATCAGATTAAGACTGAACAAAGCTTGTGAGTGTGGGAAAATGAGACCCAAAATCAGATAAAAGAATCAGAGACTACAGGCCCTGTCTCTCACTGTTAGGAATCCCACAAGAATACCAAGCTGTACAGCTGTACCATCTATGACTTCTAATAAGAAAACATGAATATGTTAGAAAACATAGAGAGAGAAAGCATTAATAATATGGTTTAGATAAGAGTGTAGCATACAAAGGCCATCAGAATTAATTGCACATATGTATGGAATTGTCAAAGAGCAAGTTGTGAATATTAAAAGGCTAAGAGCCAAATGTAGCAAATATCTACATATTTGAAACTCTGCAATAAATGAAGATAATTTGAGAGAGACATAATCTAGACATACTGTATAAAAATTATATCAAATGCTAAAGAGAACAAAATTCTATATCCAGAAAGTAAAATAAGCTTCATGGAGGTTTGAGTGTTAACTCCCAGACATATCACGGTGAATCTACTGACATTTGTAATACAACTCAGAAAGGTGAGAGAATATCACTTGCCAAAGAGATAACTTCAGAGTAACAGGGTAGGATGTCAAAAGATACGTGATAAAAGACTGAAAGGAAAATCATTTCCTTATTTCATTGTTTCATTAAATTAAATGGTGTTAAAGATTTTTATCATAAAATTACAAACCTTAAATTTTTACAAGAAAATGTTGATAAAAAATAGTTTAAAGGAATGAGCCACTGAGAAGATAAAGTCAATTGATAAAGACATAACAAGTCAGTCATTTTGTAGTAAGTCTTGAAATAATCAAGAATATATGGAAGTGACAAACCCATCTCAAATTCATAAAATTAAAAAAATAAAATCATATTCCTCAAATAATAATGCTTGTCCAAGTCTTTGTGGAATTTTCATTAAAATTTATAATTTTTTAACATTCTAATTAATAAATCAATAAATAAATATTTATTGCAAGTGAACCGGAGGCTTTTGGTGGAGTTGAGATAAGAAAACTGCAGTGAGAGGCAGAATTTTTGCAGAAATGCACCTCAGCTGTAGTTGAAGCACATTGCATGTCAGCTCAGTCAGAAGCCCTGTGGAAGAATGTATGGAACCAAATCTTAGCATTTCAGGTTTATTCAATACTTCATAACTCACCAGTTAGAGAGAAGGAATGATCTCAGAAAATAGTCAACCTGATTAAAGGTAGAAAAAATGTAAGATGAAAATATAGGACTGTATGAAAGGATGTGGAAGAAAGGGAATGGGGTGCATTCCATCAAAACACACTATAGGTCAGTATAAAACTTCCACACAATATGCTTTTTTGTCATGGAAGTAAGTTTCTCCTCTTTTTTGTCCTCCTATTTCTACTCTTCATCTGCCTTTTTGCTTCCTCTTCAAAAAACTTTTCTAAATAACCAACAGTTCTGTAGAAACATTCACTAAGATAAATAAAAATGCCCAAGAAGTAACTTTTAAAGTGTTCAACATTCTTAGTCATTGGGGAAGTAAAATTAAAACATCTTTGAGATTTATTCTATCCTAGTAAAGCAGCTAATACCAAGAAAAAAAATGGAAATAAATGCTGGTGAGAATGAAGGCAAG
Organism: Grammomys surdaster; assembly: GCF_004785775.1. NCBI lineage: Eukaryota > Metazoa > Chordata > Mammalia > Rodentia > Muridae > Grammomys > Grammomys surdaster. The sequence goes on along the minus strand of NW_021604567.1, from coordinate 7,925,743 downwards.
GTAGAACCCTAACTAATTGATGGTAGGTTTACAAACTATAATTACTATGAAAATCAATATTGATAATTTTCTCAAAGCTAAAAGTATATCTACCCATATCACCCAAATATACCACAATTTGTCATATATGCAAACAACTTGGAATCCTTTTTACAGAGATAAATGCACAGCCATATACATCACTGTTTTATTCACAGTATTTAGGATATTGAACAATCCAGATGTTCTTCAGTAGATAATAGAAATATGTTACTTTCGCACAATGAACTATAAAAGAGGTATTCTATTCACATATATAAGAGAATGAAATCATGAAGTGTCCAGATACAGTGATTGAACTGGAAAGTATTATCTTGAGGCAATCCAGACCCATAAAAATACATATCTTATTTTCCCTCCTATTTGTGGACTCCAGCTCTGGAACACTAGAACTGAGTGCATTAAATAACCTACATAATGCTGGAAATGGAGACTGGAAAAGGAAATGAAAAATGGAACTCTAGAGAGAGAAATTGTAGTGCATAGAAGATATGAATCGGGAAAGAAGAAAATTAGGAAAAGGTGCACACAAATTATGGAGGAATGAAGATAGTACATATAAAAGAAGAGAAAGGAAAGACAAACAAAACTAACGGTACTTGAAAACAATGCAAGTAATTATGATATTTTATAAATTTACTTAAAATATGTTGGGAGCCGACTCCTAGTGGAAAAAAGCTATCATCTTTACAGCCATCTCGAGCCATATACCCTGACAAGAGACTTGTTTTCAACAGCCTGCAACAGCTGAGCACACTCTGATAAACATCTTGTTATACTGTTTAGTGCTCCCAGCTGCAAGGCACACGTAATATCCATGGCTACAAGGCACGTGATGTAGTGCCTTCAGTTGAGCTTTTCCATGAGGGCAAGTCACGTGGTAAAGGGAATAAATACCCAGGATTTCCTTTCTATAAAGGAGAATAAAGGAGAGACTTGACCAGACTCTGTCTTGTATCTATCTTTTGCGGCTCTTGCCCCTCCTCCATCCCTACTCTCTCTCTTTGCTAGACCCTGACCTGTGGACCAGAGCAGCAGAATGGGCCATTACAACGTAGCAGCCATTACAAAAATATATGTCAGACATAGAAATTCTTCTTTCCTTTTGTTGCTTTGGGGAATCTGAGACCCTTCAAAACCATGTAGCTGTTTTCCAGTGCCTTTGGTTGACTCCTAGATTTAAGGTAAGACTCTGATGCTGAAGGTATTATTACTCATGCACAGGACTTGGAACATTCAACCTGGAAATGAGCTGAAAGTTTATTCCATAGGGAATAGCTCCTGTAATATGAGATGTTGCTATGTAAGGAGTCCAGGGGTAAAAACATTCAAAAAGCTCTTCTCAGTAATAAAGCCCATGAATGACAGTGGTCAGGTCAGGAATATAGTCCCTGTACTTCAGTGGTACCTATTTTAGTTGAATGGGTAAACATAGTTGCCCAAATAAACTTAGGTTTTGCTCCCTAGGAGGAAATCCATGCCTGATTCCATAAACATACCCAACAAGCCATGAATAGAGAGCTAGCTCAGTAACCCTAGAAAAGAACCTACTCTTTACTTCAGTTAAATCAGAATAGATAATTTATTCTAATCTGAATACTGGCCCTTATATCCACTGATAAAGGTAGCTCTACATTCTCCTCAGAGAACCATAACTGTTCAAAATGCAGAAAACATGTGAGCTTGGGGTACAGGACTCAAACTGGTACATTCGATATAATTCATCCACAACATCCAAGATTTAATTTACGGATATTGGGCCAGTGGATTGGAAACTGATTTAATGTTTCATGTATATTAGTTCAATTTAATTCCATGATTTCAGTGAAACTTATTATGACTACTGTATTATCATTTTGATAATACTCTTGATACTGGATTATTAAGGTTATGTATGAAAAAATAATAAGAAGCCATTAAATTTCTTTGATTTGGTTCCTTTCCCCATGTCAGGTTTAGTAAAAGGCTGATGAATTGTAAGTGCATTTTGTTCAGCGTACAACTAGCTCTCACATATGCAGATTCATCAACTAAAAAACCAAAATATTTATGGTCATTTTTGTCATTATTCCATGATCAATATGATTTATTAATTAATTACATCAGAATTGCATTTTAGTATATATTATATATAACATAAGATGATTTAAAAGATTCAGAAATATATGCCAAATCCATGAATCTACAAAATCAATTTGCATTAGAGAATGAGAGTCTGCAATGCCCTGAGTCCTGGAAGGAACTTAAGGAGTAATAACAATAGCTCTTTAGTGGAGAGGGGTCAATTTCCTTAAAGCTAAGGAGATTTCAGTCACTACAGTAAGTATCCTGATGTTTTCACATCTACATCCTACAATGAGAGATACAAAACCACACCGTTTTAACTCCTGTCAGATTTTAATTCTTTTGTCTGTCCATTGCTTTCAGAAAGGTGATTAAGTATTGTTGTAGTAATTAATTAAAATCGGCCTCTGGCTCAAGCTTACTATCTAAGGTGTAGCTGCTCTGCCTAGCTCAGCCACCATGTTTCTCGGCCAGAGGCCATGTGTGCACAGCAGCTAGAACCAGCCTGCCAGAAAAAAACATTTCTGCCACCTACTAGATGCCAGTGTGAGAGATGGCTCTGCCAATCTTCCATGCTGTCTCCACAAGGCAGAGTATTGCCCAGACCGTTTAGTCATCTATGTGGGCCCAGTAAGAGAATGAGACTCTAATTATTATAGATTAATCAGAGGCTTTATATGTTTGGTAAAGCTCAATAACAATATGTCTATATAGAGAGTTGTTTCTCAATTAGCTAAACTAATTAAAAGTAGTTACCTGCACTGCACTCCATACCTGAGTGGCTTTCCATCTTCCTACATCACTGTCCTCTCCAGCTCCTCCTCTTCCTTTTCCTCTTCCTCTCCTAACTCCTTCCAACTTAGCTCCTCCTACAAATAATCAATAATATCTTGCACATGCATTCATTCTGAACATTTGAAAACTTCCCATTGTGTACAGGGAAATTTTCTGTGTCCAATTCACCCCAAGTGACAATACTTTCCCCACTAAAGCAGCATAACTGTTAACTAAATGTACAAGTGAAACATGAGACTTGGAATTTCAGAGTAAAGAATTTACAAATAATCTACAACTATATATTTGTTTTACTAGTATTGACTTTTTTAATGATCCCCAACATAATATCAAGGAAGATATTGAGTGTTCTACAGTGTAGCTGACAGCCTTTAATGAATGTTTAGTAATTTCTGTAGAATTCTGGGGTTGTAACGTATCATAAAAGTGCTGACAATGAATCAGAATTACACAAATGATGGCTTTTGGGGACCATAAAAGAAAGTGAAACATAGAACACACAAACACACACACACACACACACACACACACACATACACACACACAAACACACACACACATACACACACACAAACACACACAAACACATACACACCTCTCAAAATCAATATGATCTATTTATATGGAAAAGAAAATAAATAACTAAAATAAAAAGTTATTCATTCATTTCAATTTTTACTATTCATGTTTCATATTCAGTGCATTTTATAATATAATCACACTTAACAATTAAGTCTGAATGTTATATGTGTGTATCTTTAATAATACTAACATAATAACATAATAGTAGACAAAACTCACCTCAATATGAATTTTGCTCCATTAATATTTGGAGTTTTCCTAATAGAAAATAAACCTTTTAGGATGAGTGCTTAACATTTTCTCGTTTTCCTTAGTCAGTACATTAAATCTTCACCTCGTACCCTGTATCATGGGAATATGTCCAGAGTCACTTGGTCTAACACTGGTGATTTATCTAGTCTGGCATTATCTAGCCTAAAAATATATTTTGAAGATCATTCTACCCACTGTGCTTATGAACATAACATGGTTTAGAATTTACAAAAAGGGTAGAGATTTATCTTAAGCAAGAGTATGCCAATTGCTTGTGACATTTATCCTCTAAAGCCAGATGGCAGTGGGATGGAATTTGGGTCTTCATTTTCCCTTCATATATTATTCAGAAACTAATTCAGTGTGTAAATTGTAAAACCAACAACAAGTCTCATGTCTTAACTCAAGTCCTTCTATGAAATAATGATTTCCCATCTATTATAAACATGTATATTATATTTGACTAGTGATTTCATCATTTTTAAGTGGTTAATCATTAATGATCAGAAATAACAAATAAGTGTGGGATACAGGAAATTTTTCATCCTGTGTTATAAAAATTTAATATATCACTAAGAAATTTGGGACTGGCTTATTACTTCTCCATTTCCTTGTGTCTTTTTAAAAAAGAAAAATAGCTGATAATATCTGGGCAGTTTGAAAGTTTAAGCAATGGTATGGCTTTAACTCTAGGATTGCTGATTTTGTATTACTATTGAGACCCAAGAAATAGAGATAAACTAAACAGTATGATGTCTTTACATTGCAAATAGTCTTAGAGTACAGTACAACTTGGTAACAAAAGTATCTTGTCAGTGCAAACTTTTTTTAGAAAGACTTTATTTTTACCCTAACTAGAAAATGCAATTTTAGGTACAGTAAAATATTAAGTTATTAGGAAATACTGATCTAATCTATGCTTTTCAATAATGTACATTTAATAAAAGTATACTTCTTACTTAATAATTACAAATACTTGCAAACTCTTAATTAGTTTCAGTTGTATTTTAGGATATTTAAGTTTTTTTAGTTATAAAAATATGTTACTTACTTTAGGGCTATATGGCTTTAAATGTAGAAATCACACTTAAAGGCTCAGAATCTGTTATGAGCACAGATATTGGAGTAAGTACCTAAATTCACAAGTTACACAATTCAATCTTTCAGTGAACAAAAACCATGTATGTATACAAGGCCCATGAGTACACTGGCCCTAGGATCCTGGCTAGATTCTCATGTTAAATGGGACTTCAGTCCAATTAGACAACTATTCGTTACCACTGCAATGAGTTTTACTATTGCACCTGTATAAAGATCTTGTGTTAAAGACCAGCTTTGACAATGTTCAGCCATCCATGAAAGGGTTGTAGATTCAGCCCTTGCTCTCACTGTCAGGAATCCCATAAGAACAAGCTACTCAGCCGTAATTTATAGGCAGAGGACCTAGGTCAGACTATTGCAGGCTTCCTGATCTCTAAGAAACCCCATGAGCCCTGATCAGTTGATTCTGCGGGCACTGTTCTCCTCTCCTCCTGGTATCCCTGACCTCTGGCTCCTTTGATCACTCATGGCCCTCGTCCACAGGACTCCCTTAAATCTGACTAATGTCTGGCTTTGAGACTCAGTATTTGCTCCAAACAGCGACTGAATGAAGTCTCTCTGATCTCGTTGATGATGATTCAGCTAACTTGATCCCAGAAAACTCTGCTGGCAATGTAGGAGGAAGGTTTTGCGGTTGGGTTGGCATCCTAATCCCTCCACTTGTGGCCTTACCTGATTTCAGGAGATCGCTAGTTCAATATCTCTGTTCCCATTGCCAGGAGTCTTCGCTAAGCTTACTGACATAGATCCCATGGGGTTTCCATTACACTATTTTTTCATTGGTTATTTTATTTATTTATATTTAAAATGTTATCCCTTCCCCAGTTTCCCCTCCACAAATCTCCTATTCCCTCCCCCTCGCTCTGCTTCTATGAGGGTGCTACCCCATCCACCCACTCTTACCTTACTGCCCTAGCCATCCACTACACTGGTTCATGGAGCCTCCACACCCCTCCCATTGATGCTAGATAAGATAATACTCTGCTACATATACAACTGGATTCATGGTCGTTCCATGTGTACTTTTTTGTTGGCCCTGAGAGTTTTGGGGGTTCTGTTTGGTCGATATTGTTGTTCTTCCTATTGGGTCGCAAATCCCTTCATCTCCTTCAGTTCTTCCCCTAACTCCTCTACTGAGGTCTCCACACTCAGTCTGATTGTTGGCTGCTTGCATCCACATATGTGTTGGTAAGGCTCTGGCAGAGCCTCTTAGAGACAGCTATACCAGCCTCCAGTCAGCAAGCACTTCGTGGCATCAGCAATATTGCCTGGGTTTGGTTTGTGCAGATATGATGGATCTATAGGTGGGGCAGTCTCTGGATGACCTTTCCTTGAGTCTCTGCTCTACTCTTTGTCCCTACATTTCCTTTTGACAGGAGGAATTTTGGATCAATATTTTTGAGATGGGTGATTGGCCCTATCCCTCAATGTGATGGTTGTGGTCTCTAGAGGTTCTTTTTCCCCTTTGGTAGGTAGTTGGGCTAATGTCATCCTTGCTGTTTCCTGGGTACCTCTTGGATCGCTGGCATATAGGACTTTCTAGTGGCTATCCCCAGTTCCTCTCCCCCACTGCTACACACTTCAGTTCAAATTTCTAACCCTCTGTACTTCTCCCCTGTCTCCACCTGCATCTAATCCTACCCCTTTTTGTCTTACCCTCTTCTCTCCCTTACAGATTCCTCATTCTGTCTACCTCCCATGATTATTTTGTTCCCCCTTCGAAGTAGAACTGAAGCATCCACAATTCGGTCTCCTTCTTCTTGAGATTCATATGGTCTGTTAGCTTTTCAGTTTCATAAGGTACCATATATTAACTGTTGATCTCAATGCCTACGCTATCAATGGTCTGTTCAGAAAGTTGTTTTCTGTGCCAATGCATTCAAGGCCATTCTGCACTGTCTTCTATTATGTTTTAGACTGTCTAGCTTTCTACTGATGTCTTTTTTTCCTGTGAAGTTGACTTTTTACTAGTTGCTAAATATGGATCTATGTGCATTCTGCGTATTGGACATCCAATTAGATGAGCAGCATCTGTTGAAGAACCTTTCTCTTTCCCATTGTGCCATTCTGACTCCTTTATTAATGAAAAATCAGGTATCCACCAGTGTACTTATTTATTTCTGGTTCTTCAATTTGATTCCATTGATCAATTATGTTCTTTATGCTACTATCATGTGAGTTTTATTATTATATCTCTATTGTACAAGCTGGGAAAGGCAGTCGTAGAGAAAAAGACAACTGAAGAAATGAAACAGGAAAAAGAAAATACAATCAAGACATTAACCTTATTGTTGTTAATAGATCCAGTCTTGGACATGGTAGGCAGTAGTATGAGGAACTGGGATATAACTTTGTGTTTTTGAGTGTAGAAAATATTAAAAGGACAGTTTTAATTTCATTTTTAAATTTCTTTATTCATATATTGTTTCATAGTTATAACAAGAAAAACAATAATTTTTTTCACAAAAAAGTCTAGCATTTGAAGATTCTTTGACTGTGAGGAAATTCAGCTACACAGCTTTGTCACAAGAACTGAGTAAATGAAAGTAATAATTGATTAATTTTCACATATTTATAATGAGTACTGCTTACATTATTAGCCTTAAGAAATTTAAACTTTTCTTTACAAAATTAAAACTCTTTATTTTAATTTAATTGTGAGCTGAATATAATTATTTTGTTTGGTGAGTGCCTCATCATTTGAAAAAATTTGACCACACTGTCAAATACACACTCTTCATACTTGTTCATCTGAGACAACCAGGGAAGCTACAGCAAAGTACAACAGGCTTAATCATTTACAATATTCTTCTTACTATATGGGATGTGGAAATTCTAAGATTATCAGGATAGGATCTATTCTCTCACTTTTAATAGTCTTTTCAGATTAGGCTGCTATAAATACAAAGTTGTTGAAATGTGTTTATCTCTCAAAGCTGTAAGACACAGGCAAAGAACTTTAACAGAAGTGATTCTGGGATTAAATTCAGGTAACAATTTGAAAGGATTTTAAAGATATTATAAACATTTAAAGACATTATAAAATTAGTTACATAAATAGAGTGAGCAAAATATTTTAAGTACAAATACCTTAAAGAAATATGAAGAAATATTGTTTAAAGAGCCTGAGGACAGAAGAGGAGGGAAAAGATAGAAAGAAAAAGTTTGAATGGGTTCAGAACCAAGATTTTGTCGATTTTCTCATTTAGTTATAAACCCTTACTTGACTTCTAAGTGAAAACTGTTTCTCATTGGCTAATTTATATGGAAGAATGTTGCAATCTAATTTAAGTTTTACAAAGAATACCTCTTAAATAACTATGATGAAAAATTTTGAGGGCATAACTCAAAAGTAGGATCTGAGACTGGCTAGTATTCTATGAAATAATTCAGCAAAGGGAAAATAATATCTTACCAAGGTAGTAGGTAGGCATTTCTAACTCCCTTGGAGGTGGAAGAAAGTGTTGAAGTTGTAGATATATTTTGAGGATAGTGCTCATGAAGGATTTATAAATTAATTTTATAGACATAATTCAACACCCAAGTACATGGTTGATTAAATTTATTATAGCATTTTCCTAGCATTTCTCAAAACGATTTGATCTTAGTAGTTCTGAGACCCAGTCACTAAACACTATTCTGTAAAGTAAATATAACAGTATATATAAGGACTCAAGATCAAATTATAAATCACTATGATCTAGTGAAAAGGCAAATTTAGAGATATGAAATGATTGACTAGTCACATGTGCTGCATATATGCTATAATTTTTCGTAAGGAGCACTAATAACCACAAACACATTTCCAGTATGTTTATGTGGGCCAATAGTTGTGTCATGTGTTCTGTTACCTCAAAGGAACTTAAAATTGAATCATTTGATGATTATTTATAATATGTGTTACAAGAGTACTGCAGAAGCACACCTAGTGACGTTTAGCAGGTTTTAGGATAAAAATCTCATTTCAGAGATCCTTGTGGTTTGAAGTTACACCAAGGTAGCTTCAAAGTTTCTACTGATTAGAATCTAATCATCTTCTGTGCTACTTACTCCTATTCTATTTATAATATGAGATTTAAAGGTTCATTTCAGCTTTCAAATAGGAAATATGTCATTATTTCCAGGTATATATATATGATACAGTTTTGTGTGAAGATTATGATTGTTATATGAACATTGAAATTGTAAAATTGGCCATGTAATGTTCTGAGAGATTTTTTTTTTCAAAGAGTGTCTGGCTAGCTCCCAGCTTGCATGCCAGCTCTAAGTTCCCTCACTAATAGTAGCAACCGCAGTGCAAATACGACCACTGGCTCCTGGTTCTAGCACTACCTTGGCCCAGTCAGGTGTTCTCATGTCAACTGGCTTTCCAGCAAGTCATGCTAGCCTCACTCCATGATGGTCCAGAGCACGATAAGCCATCACACCACAAAAAAACTAAGTAAATCGAAACTCTAGATGCTTAAAGATTAATCAAATAGATTTATATATCAGCAAATACTCGATATACAAGATGCCCACATAATTAGAACTGTTATCCAAATTATCTAACCTTGATATGAATAACTACCTGAGAATCTTAGAGACAGGAATGTAACATCTGTCTCTATCTCATCTCTCCTCCTGTTCCTCTTCCTCTCTTTCCTTCCATTTATTCCTCCTTCTAAGTCCTAGCTCTGCCTCCCTCTTCTCTATCCAACGACAGAGTTTCACTGCAAATACATTGGCAGAAATTTTCTGCCACATTTCATCTTTTCTGTTAAAATAAAAATATAACTTTTCTCAAAATATAAATTGAGCACAACTATAACTAATTCATACTTGTAAGGTACAAGATACACCTAAAATACCCAGTCCAACATTATTGCCAATAAAAAGACCAATGTCATGTATCCTAACTTAAAAGATTGCATCTGGTTTAAATCCTGGCCATAGAATGAATGTCATCTGAAAACCATCCTCTCAAATCTGTTCTTTCAAAGTAAATAGTCTAGATTGGCTATGAGACAATACATCTTCAACCCCATCAGAAATCCAGAATTACTGAATTAACCGAAAATATGGGAAACAAAAAGTTGTGGCTTCTAAAACTTAGCCAATTTATAGAGACTACTGATGACCTTGACAGTCCCTTTTACTTCACAATGTTGTAGCATCTTCAGCCTTCTGGTCCAGGATCATCTGACAGACCTAGTAATGAACTTTTTTTTTTTAAGAGCTGATCACTTTGTCTTGGCAAAGATTATCAGTTGACTATTGCACATAGTATGTCTTTTTCTGGAAAGCATTTTATCTGTAGATGAAAAGAGGCAATTATTGCCTAGTGGCTCTATCACCACTACTAGAGTAACTCCAAAGATACTCAATTTCTTCTTATATTTTTTAAATTTTTATTGGATGTTTTATTTACATTTCATATGTTGTCTCCTTATCCCATCCCCCACCCACCCAGGAACCCCTTATCCCCTCACCCCTCCTCCTTCTTCTCTGTGGATGTAACCCCTACCTTCCCCCCCCACTCCCACCTCCCCACCCTCAAAATTCCCAACTCCTGGGGCCTCCAGCCTTCATCAGGTCAAGGATCTCTTCTTCCACCTATGCCCAGTAGGGACCTCCACTCTTAAGTATTCAGCTGAAGCCCTGGATCCCTCCCTAAGTGCTCCTAGGCTGGTGGTTTAGACCCTGGGAGCTGTGGTTGGTTTGTATTGTTGCTCTCCTCATGGGGCCGCAAACCCTTTCAGCTCTTTCAGTCTTGACTCTAACTCCTCCATTGAGAACACCATGATCAGTTCAATGGCTAGTTGTGAGCATCTGCCTCTGAATATGTCAGACTCTTGAAGACCTCTGAGGAGACATCCGTATCAGTCTCTTATCAGCATGCACTTCCTGACTTCCACATCAGCATCTACCTTTGGTGACTGCACATGGGATGGATACTCAGGTGGAATGGTCTTCAGATGGACCCTTCTTCAGATTCTGTCCCTCACTTTGTCTCCATATTTGTTTCCTTGAGTATTTTGTTGCTCCTTCTAAGAAGGACTGAATTACCCCTACTTGGTCTTCCTTCTTTATGAGCTTCATGTGGCCTGTGAGATGCATCTTGGACATTTCAAGGTTCTGGGCTAATATCCAATAATCAGTGAGTGAATACCATGTGTGTTCTTTGGTACAGAGACAGGCAGGAAGACCAATGGAATAGAATTGAAGACTCAGAAATGAACCCACACTCCTATGGTCACTTGATCTTTGACAAAGGAGCTAAAACTGTCCAGTGGAAAAAGGACAGCATTTTCAACAAATGGTGCTGGTTCAACTGGAGGACAACATGTAGAAGAATGAAAATTGATCCATTCTTATCTCCTTGTACAAAGCTCAAGTCTAAGTGGATAAAGGACCTCCACATAAAACCAGATACAGTGAAACTAATAGACGAGAAGGTGGGGAATACCCTTGAACACTTGGGCACAGGGGAATAGTTCCTGAACAGAACACCAACGGCATATGCTCTAAGATCAAGAATTGACAAATGGGACTTCATAAAATTGCAAAGTTTCTGTAAGGCAAAGGACACTGTCAATAGAACAAAACAACAACCAACAAACTGGGAAAAGATCTTTACCAATCCTACATCTGATAGAGGGCTAATATCCAATACATACAAAGAACTCAAGAAATTAGACTCCAGACAACCAAATAACCCTATTAAAAAATGGGGTATAGAGCTTAACAAAGAATTTTCAATGGTAGAAACTCGAATGGTCGAGAAGCACCTAAAGAAATGTTCAGTATCCTTAGTCATCAGGGAAATGCAAATCAAAACAACCCTGAGATTCCATCTCACACCAGTCAGAATGGCTAAGATTAAAAACTCAGGTGATAGTAGATGCTGGCGAGGGTGTGGAGAAAGAGGAACACTCCTCCATTGTTGGTGGGACTGCAAGATGGTGCAATCACTTTGGAAATCAGTGTGGCGGTTCCTCAGAAAATTGGACATAGCATTACCTGAGGATCCAGCTATACCACTCGTAGGCATATACCCAGAGAATGCTTGAACATGTAACAAGGACATATGCTCAACTATGTTCATAGCAGCCTTATTTATAATAGCCAGGAGCTGGAAAGAACACAGATGTCCTTCAACTGAGGAATGGATTCAAAAAATGTGGTCTATTTACACAATGGAGTATTACTCAGCTATTAAAAACAATGAATTTGAGAGTTTCCTAGGTAAATGGATGGAACTAGAAATTATCATCCTGAGTGAAGTAAGCCAATCACAAAAGAACACACATGGTATTCACTCAATTTCTTCTTAGAATCCAAGAAAGGGAAGCTGTCAGGAACAGACAAGTCTCTAGTCAGATGAACCTTAATAAATAAATGTCTGTAACACCAATTCTGTGTACTTCTGACGTTTTTGAAAACCAAATATCTATGTAACTCAGTCTGGACTGCTGTCCATTAATTAGTCTCAGTTATTTGTAATTAAAATCTAGAAAACACCCTAACAATAAACTCAGATCCATGAATTTGATATTAGGCCCTTAACTCACAGTCTAAACATCTCAGACCAGTTTAAAATAACAGTTAAAGAAGGACTGGGTCTAACCCTTGTACTCACAAAATTTTTTATCAATAGAAGAAATTTATACCAATAGATCATGGCTATACCATCAATTCTAGCTATTCCTCCATGTTCCAATAAAGATCATTTCTAAATTTCCTAGAAAGAGAACCTAATAATAACCACTTCCAGCCCCAATGCCCAGGGAATTGGGACGCCGACTCTTCATAACTTTTTCAAGATGAATATGGGCTTTGAAAGATTTCGAAGTAGGGATGGGGAAAAGAGTAGATAGGGGAATTTACTGGCCTTAAGAAGGTCACCCCAAGGACTGATTTATTCTCTGATGTCTGTGTCTTAACTGGATCCAGCTGGAAGTCTAGGATATCAGTAGTTCAAGCAGGTAGTTCAGCATTCCTGATGAGGAGATTCATTCATCAAGGCTGTATATTCTGTAATATACAAATTTCAAACCAAATTTTAGTATTATCAAGTTAATTTTTTGTTTCATTCTCTGGAATATAGTCTTCCAGAGGCCTACCTCTGTCATGTCTGATCTATGTAATTCTGGGAGTTGTAAATACCTTAATCAGCTTTTCTAAAAACACGAAGTCAGAACTCTTTCCCAACTCAGAATATCCTTGAGCCAGTAATCAAAGAAACCTTTATATTGACTTCTCTGCCAGAACAACAATATAACCACAAAACTCAAAATCACACCCATTTTGAATGTTAAAGCAATCTAAAATAAATGAAGCAAAACAAAGTGCTCTTTGTGCCTATTATTAGGCCTTTCCTATTTTACCAAGCAAGATAAAGAAGACACGATTCCCATGCGGCCCACTTTGACAGAATTTGAGTATCCTCTGAGGTGTATTAAAGTAATATCTCTTTATACCAACTTCAAGACAAATTATTAACACTTCTATCTATCCCTACTTATAAGCAGGCAACAAGTCAAAGCAGGATTTAGACCCCAAATTTCTGTGGACCCCATGCTAGACAGAACCTGAGTATCCTGTAAGACAAATTAAAGCAACATATCTTCACACCATCTTTCTGTTTAGCTCTCTACCTAGAGCAGCCTTCTGGTTATACCATCTATTTGTAGGTCTCTACACAAGGAGCTATAGACAAATATTTAATACCTAATAAAAGCAGACAAAGGTTATTACAGCACTCTCTACTCTGGAGTCAGTGACTAATTTTCCCTATCCTAGTTCTGAACTGTGGGGAAAATTCCTCAAGTGATTCAGGTGGAATCTCTGTATAAATCTTTCCTAAAAGTAAATAATCCCTATATTATAGCTTCACAGTTAAATCAGTATCTGCCCCAAGATGAGACTTATTCTTACTCCTGCTTTCTGACTCAGAGCAGCCAACTTGTTATACCTTCTGTCTGTTGGTCTCTGCCTAGAGCCACAGACAATTATTTTAATACCTGTACATAGCAGGCAACTTCATTCCTTTCCAAACAAAATGCAGCCTGTGATTCACCACAACAGAGGAACTCAGCCAGCTAGCAGTTTCTTTTGTTTCAAAGTTCCCATGCTTGAGTCATGTAACTTGTCCCAGGACTACTTAGTTACTCACTTTTAAAAAAAAAGAAAGAAAGAACAAAAAAACTCTAACTCTCAGGTTAATTATCTTAAATTTCTAGTGAATTCTTGCCTGACATTGGTTCACCACCTGTTGAGGGAAGTATTAGAAAAATGGGGCTCCTCCAGCTACCTCCTAGCCTGGCAGCCATGTTCCTACTCTAAGTTCCCACACTAATGACAGCACTAGCTGGTCAGGGGTGCCAGCCCGGGACCCCTGAGACTCTAGAATGACTGTTGCCTCCCCTAATCAGCTCCTTAGTTTCCATGGTTCTAGGCATGGGTCTTGGGCCAACTCTGCCACCCACATGCAGTAGATATATAACAATACCTAGTACCTGGTAGCTATAATATTCTTAATGCTTAACGATTAATCAAATAGATTTATATATCAGCAAGTACTCAATACACAAGACGCCCACACAATTAGAATTGTTATCCCAATTATCTAACTTTGATATGAACAACTACCTGAGATTGCTAGAGACAGGAGGGTTACATCTGCCTTTATCTTGCCTCTCCTCCTGTTCCTCCTTCTCTCCCTCCTTCTGCTTTTTTTCCTCCTTCCCACTCCTAGCTCTGCCTCCTTCTTCACTATCCAATGACAGGGATCCACTGCAAATACATTGGTAGGAAATTTCTGCCACAGTTTAAGACTCTTGAAAAATCATTTCCTGACTTTTCACAAGTAATTACATTGACAGTGACCACTCCTGGACTAGAACTGATGCTCATTCGTGATAAAGTGCAGAGCACTAGGTCATAGTTTTATTTATTTATTTATTTATTTATTTATTTATTTATTTATTTATTTTTAGTTTTTAATTAATTTATTTATTTTAAACTCCAAATTTTATTCCCTTGCTGGTCCACCCTATGACTGTGTCAATTCTGTGGCAAATACAGAACAACACTACTAGAATAAAACAAGTATCATTCAAATGTCCTCAGATAGAAAATAAAATATAATATTAAGGCAATACATAATAAGCCAATAATAATGATAAGCCATAATTAGAGGCCAATGCTAAAGAGATGGCTTCTTTAGCCAAACCAGTATGTTATATGCTACACTATTTGACATCTAGAACCTGTACATTATGGGAAAAAAATAAAAGTTTTATCCTGTCTTAAAAAGAGATGTTTTCAGTTCAAGCTGTTGATTTCGGCAAATACTGAACACAAGGGAAAACTGACATAAGGAAGCTGTATTAATATGACAGCATGGAGAATAGCAAAATGTGAACTCTGAAAGGCTTCTGTTTAAACTTCCAATGTTGTCTGATGATTTTACCCAGCTGTGTCCTAGCAAACAAGCAGACAACATGATATAGATCATAACCTGGGACAATGTCACAGAAAGTATAAATAGTTTTTTTTTTAGAAGAAGAGCATCACCTAGAGCAGCAAAAAGCATAGAGAAACCTGGGGATGGAAGGGATGTTGTGTACACTGTGTCGTAACCTCTCAGGTAGTCACACATTCTGAAATAAGGCATGCTTGTTTGGAATGAACAAGCAATAGCTGTCAGATCACATTATTAAGTATAACTTAACATTTATATCAAAAGAAATACAAACTTTCCTATATATTATGAAAAAAAGTCTCAAGAGTGAAAGAGTTAAGACAGTATAAGAAGGATGAAATTAGGCAATAAAATTGCACTCTCTAAGAAATTTTAAAGACGAAAAGTATATGTTATTCACAATCTTTCTCTGTAACAGATTGTTAAATAAACTATGTTCAAGGTTACAGAATATATACTTCACCCAATAAACAACAAACTATGATATCATAGCTTCCAGATACCAGCATATCTGAGGTAAATTTTATTATTGTGCAATCTTATAAGTGGGTTTTATAGACTTCCAAATCTATCTTATCTAAAGATAATCTAGTCATTTTCTCTGCTCAATATGACTAAATATCAACTGTTCAATAAAATATTGCTGTTGTTGTTAAGATGGGGAACATATCTCCCCTGTGTTAATATTCATTTCAGTAAAAAAAGTGTTAGATTTTTTAAAAATCGGGACATTGAGTTTTTGTGTTCTTTTAAACCCATATCTTTGACAGTTTAAAAAATATCTAAAAAAAATCAAACAGAATCAAAAATATATGAAATTAGAGTAGAAATGTTTGGTCTGCTGACAAAGGTTATAAATAAACATACAGCCTTCCAGTCTGCAACAGTGCCCTGAGCAGACCTAGGGCACAAGCTCTGCACCCAATCCCAGAACAATCAGAGAAGCCTGGACTCCCAGAGGGTCAAACAAGCTCAGGATCTTAGCTGAGGAGTCTGTGACATCTCCCCAACCCCCACCTCCCAAAAAACTAACTGGGACCCTCAGGGACCCAGGAACTCCCTCCTGGCTAATGATATGGCTTTGTTCCAATTTGACCTGGTACCCTGAGAAGACTTAGGGCCCTAGCTCTGCACCCAATCCCACAACACCCAGAGTAGGCTGGACTCCCAGGAGCTCTAACACACCCAAAAACATAGGATTGTAGTATCACCAGATCTCTGGAGATTGGTCACACCAGTATTTCAGGATCCCAGAAACAGCCTGACTCCTAGCAGCTCTGACACCCAGGAGCTCAGGATCACAGAGACAGCTCAACTCTGAGGAGTCTGACAAAAAGAAGAAAACAGGAAAGACCAGCATCAGTCAGAGACAGTGAGTGCAGGTACCACTAGAGATAACCAGATGGCTAAAGGCCACCATAAGAACATAAGCACCAGAAACCAAGGTTACTTGCCATTATCAAAACCCAGTTCTCCCACAATAGCAAGTCCTGAATATTCCATAATACTGGTAAAGCAAGATTTGGATTTAAAATCACTTCTCATGTTGATTATAGAGGACTGCGAGAAGGGCATAAATAACTACCTCAAAGAAATACAGGAGAAAACAGGTAAACAGGTAGAAGCCCTTAAAAAGGAAACACAAAAATCCCTTAAAGAATTATAAAAATACACAATCAAACAAGAGAAGGAATTAAACAAAACCACCCAGGACATATAAACAGAAGTAGAACAATAAAGAAATCACAAAGGGAGACTACACTGGAGATAGGAAACCTAGGAAAGAGATAAGGAGTCATAGATGCAAGCATCACCAACAGAATTCAAGAGATAGAAGAGAGAATCTCAGGTACAGATGATGCCATAGAAAACATTGACACAACTGTCAAAGAAAATGCAAAATTCAAAAAGCTCCTAAGCCAAAACATCTAAGAAATCAAGGACACAATAAGAAGACCAAACCTAAGGGTACTAGGTATAGAAGAGAGTGAAGATTCCCAACTTAAAGGACCAGTAAATTATCTTTAACAAAATTATAGAAGAAAACTTCCCGAATAAATAAATAAATAAATAAATAAATAAGATTCCTATGAACATACAAGAAGCCTACAGAACTCCTAAATACACTAGATCAGAAAACAAATTCCTCCTGACATATAATAAACAAAACACCAAATGCACAAAACAAAGGAAGGAAATTAAAAGCAGTAAGGGAAAAATATCAAGTAACTTAAGAAGGCAGACATATCAGAAATACACCAGACTTCTCAACAGAGATTATGATAGCCATAAGAATCCGGATAGATGTCATACAGACCATAAGAGAACACAAAAGCCAGACCAGGCTACTATACCCAGCAAAATTTTCAATTGCCATAGATGGAGAAAACAGGATATTACATGACAAAACCAAATTTTCACAGTATCTTTCCACAAATTCAGCCCTACAAAGGATAATAGAGAGAAAACTCCAAAACAAGTATGGAAAATATACCCTAGAAAAAGCAAAGTAATCTTCATTGAAAGTCAATAGAAGATAGCCACACAAACGTAACTTCACCTCAAATAACAAAAATAACAGGAAGCAACGATCATTTTTCCTTAATATCTCTTAACATCAATGGACGCAATTCCCCAATAAAAAGACATAGACTAAGAGACTGGATACTTAAACAGGACCCAGCATTTTGCTGCATACAAGAAACACACCTCAGTGACAAAGACATAGAGTACCTCAGAACAAAAGTCTGAAAAACAATTTTCCAAGCAAATGGTCCCAAGAAACAAGCTGGAGTTGCCATTCTAATAAACATAAAATCAACTTTAAACCAAAACCTATCAAAAAGATAAGAAAGGACATTTGATAGTAGTCGAAGAAAATATCAACCAAGATGAAATCTCAATTATGAACATCTATGCTACAAATGCAAGGGCACCCACACTCATAAAAGTAACTTTAGTAAAGCTCAAAGCACAGATTGGAACTCACACAATAATAGTAGGAGACTTCAACACCTCATTCCATCAATGGACAGATAATGAAAACAACAACTAAACAGAGACACAGTGAAACAAAGTGACGTTATGAACCAAATGGATTTAGCAGATATCTGTACAACATTTCATCCAAAAACAAAAGAGTATACCTTATTCTCAGTACCTCATGATACCGTCTCCAAAATAGACCATATAATTGCTCATAAAACAGGACTCAACAGATACAAGAAAATTGAAATAATCCCATGCATCCTATCAGATAACCATGAACTAAGGCTGGTCTTCAATAACAAAAAAATAAATGAAAAGCCCACATTTACATAGAAACTGAACAATTCTCTACTCAATGATAACTTGGTCAAGGAAGAAATAAAGAAAGAAATTAAAGACTTTTTAAATTTTATTGAAAATCAAGACACATCATACCAAAACTTGTGGGACACAATGAAAACAATGCTAAGAGGAAAACTCACAGCTCTAAGTGCCTACAAAAAGATACTGGACAGAGCATACACTAGCAGCTTGACAGCATACCTGAAAGGTCTAGAACAAAAAGAAGCAAATACACCCAAAAGCAGTACATGTTAGGAAACAAACAAACTCAGGGATGAAATCAAACAAGTATAAACAAAAAGAACTATACAAAGAATCAACAAAATCAACAGCTGGTTCTTTGTGAAAATAAACAAGATAAATAAACTTTTAGCCAGACTAACTCGAAGTCACAGAGAGAGTATAAAAATTAATAAAATAAGAACTAAAAACGGAGACATAACAACAGAACCTGAAGAAATTTAAAAAAATAGATCTTAATACAAAAGGCTATACTCAACTAAACTGGAAAATCTGGATGAAATGGATAATTTTCTAGACAGATACCAGGTACCAAAGTTATATCAGATTCAAACAAACTATTTAAAAAGTCCCATAACCCCTAAAGAAATAGCAGAAATCATTAAAAGTCTCACCCCCCAAAAAAGTCCAAGACCAGATGGTTTTTGTGCAGAATTCTATCAAACCTTCAAAGAAGACCATTGATAATATTAATTCTCTTTAAACTATCCCACAAAATAGAAATAGAAGGAACACTACCCAATTTGTTCTATGAAGCCACAATTACACTCATACCTAAACCACACAAAGACCCAATAATGAAAGAGAACTTCAGACCAATCTCCTTTATAAGTATTGATGCAAAAATACTTAATAAAATTTTGGCAAACCAAATCTATGAACACATCAAAACAATCATCCATCATGATCAAGTTGGCTCTGTCCCAGGAATTCAGGGATGGTTCAATATAAGGAAATTCATCAAAATAATCCACTATATAAACAAACTCAAGGGAAAAAAATATCAGCATGATCATCTCACTAGATGCTGAGAAAGCATTTGACAAAATTCAACACCCCTTCAATGTAAAATTCTGGTAATGAACAGGATTCCAAGGCCGAATACCTAAACATAGTAAAAGCAATATACAATAAATCAGTAGCCAACATCAAAATAAATGTAGAGAAATTTGAAGCAATCCCACTAAAATCAGGGACTAGACAAGGCTGCCCACTCTCACTCTACCTTTTCAATATAGTACTCAAAGTCCTAGCCAGAGCAATTGGGCAACAAAAAAGATCAAAGGGATATAAATTTAAAAAGAAGAAGTCAAAATATCATTATTTGCAGATGACATGATAGTATACTTAAGTGACCCCAAAACTTCTACCAGAGAACTCCTAACCCTGATAAACAACTTCAGAACAGTGCCTGGATATAAAATAAACTCAAATCAGTAGCTTTCCTAAGTAGACTGAGAAAGAAATAAGGGAAATGACACCCTTCACAATAGTCAATAATACTATGAAATACCTCAGTGTTAATCTAACCAAGTGCGTGACAGATCTACATAAGAACTTCAATTCCCTGAAGAAAGCAATCCAAGAAGATCTCAGAAGATGAAAAAATCTCCCATCCATGCTCATGGATTAGCAGGAGTAATATAGTAAAAATGACCATCTTGCCAAAAGCAATTTACAGATTCAATGTAATCCCCATCAAAATTACAACTCAGTTCTTAGTAGAGTTAGAAAGAGCAATTTGCAAATCCATTTGGAATAATGAAAAACCCAGGATATCGAAAAATACTCACAGCAATAAAAGAACAACTGGTGGAATAACCATCCCTGACCTCAAGTTGTAATACAACACAATAGTGATACAACAACTTCATGGCATTGGTACAGAGATAGGCAGGAAGAAAAATTGTATAGAATTGAAGACCCAGAAACTAACCCACACACCTATGGTCACTTGATCTTTGATGAATAAGCTAAAATCATCCAGTGGAAAAAAAGACAGCATTTTCAACAAATGGTTCTGGTTCAACTGGAGGTGAGCATGTAGAAAAACGCAAATTGTTCCATTCTTATCTCCTTGTACAAAAGTCAAGTCCCAGTGGATTGAGCACCTCCACATAAAACCAGATACACTGAAACTAATAGAAGAGAAGGTGGGGAAGAGCCTCGAATACTTGGGCACAGGGGAAAAGTTCCTAAACAGAACACCAATGGCTTATGCTCTAAGATCAAGAATTGACAAATGAGAGGCATAGGACACTGTCAATAGGACAAAATGGCAAACAACTGGTTGGGAAAAAAGCTTTACCTACTTCTGATAGAGGGCTAATATCCAAAATATACAAAAAAAACTCAAGAAATTATACTTCAGACAACCAAATAACCCTATTAAAAATGGGGTACAGAGCCCAACAAAGAATTTTCAATTTGGAATATGGAATGGCCGAAAAGCACCTAAAAAAAATGTTCAACATCTTTAGTCATGAGGGAAATGCAAATCAAAACAACCCTGAGATTCTACCTCATATCAGTCAGAATTGCTAAGATTCAAAAACTCAGGTAACAGTAGATGCTGATGAGGATGTGGAGAAAGTGGAACACTTCCCCCATTGCTGGTGGGATTGTAAGCTGATACAACCACTATGGAAAGCAGTCTAAATAGATCAGATAATGGAACTGACTATTGCAGTGGAGCATTGGAGACTTTTTGTCAACAATTTAACATTATTCATATTACCAGGATTCCTTATTTTTTTTCTCAAATCATAATTCATTCACACAGGGGTTATAAACACAGAAAGCCAGGATTCCTTATAATCCTCAAGGAGAAGGTATTGTGGAATGGGCCCATGGATCTTTAAAACAATATCTTCATAAAATAAAAAAGTAGGAGATCTATTTCCATATACCACAAATTTATTTGAATCATGTTCTTTTATTTTAATTTTTTTAAAAAAAATTTGGATGCCAAGGAACTTTCTGCTGAGTGTGTATGGCACTCTATACCTAGGCATACTTATGCCTAGGTGAAAAGGAAGGATCCACTTACTGGCATAAGGCATGATCCCAATCAGTTATTTAATATGGCAAAAAGACATGTTTCTGTTTTTTCGTCAGGAAGAATTAAAAACACAGGAAGCATTGTGGCTGTAGGAGCATTGTGGCTTCCAGAGCAATGGGTGATACATGCTGATGCTGGGACAAAGAATGATGCTGAAGTGTGTTCTTGCTCAGTATTCTGACAATGGTAACTGGGAAGCTATATTGGACATATGTTTCTGATCCACCTTTGCTTATCTATATCCCAGATGGGACAACCTGCCTTGCTTCAAGTTTTTAGACCTTGTGGAACACAGAATCAAAAAGAGAAGATATAAGTACTCTTGTAGTTTTCTTAAATGTGACCAGTTATTCCGACTCAATCGTGGACTGGTCTAGAAATCAATCCAATATTGAAAATAACACTCTTTATTTGGAAGGCTGGTTCTAGACATTTTCAGAGACATATTTGGAAGTTAGCTGCAGTCTATCATGTAAATATCTGGTAAAGAATTCAAAATTATTTCCTTTGTGATAAGTCTATCATTACCTCTGTTACAGAAGATTTGGGTATTTAGTCACTGGCTTTATTTACCTGTTACTAATTGAAAAAAAAATCTGGTTGTTGGGTTTTGGTTTTGTTTTTTTGTTTGTTTGTTTTTGAGAATAAAGAGCAAAAATTTTAGGGACATAGAGTTAAACCTTTATGCTGTACGAGTGTGTGTAATTCTGAAGTACTTAAGATGGAACCTACTAGACACAGGTCCCACGTACAAGGATAGGAGTTCATTCCCATTAATACCATACCACCACCACCACCTTGCTATTTCAGATGGAGGAGATGTCCTCCATGTGGATTTTTCTCAACAGGTTTTGTGCCTAGTGTATCTAGTATATTACACACATTGAACCAACTCTGCTGTGTGGTCAAGAAAGAAATGTGGTAAATATCAGTGTAATCTTCCTAGTATAGTGCATGAAATGGGTTATTATTTTCATGTAGATATAAGTGATTTTTCCTTGTTTCACTTCATGTTGAAATTTAAATACAACATTAGTATTTATATGTATTTTTACATGTGAGTTGATTAGTGTATAAATTATTAATAAACACTAATTGGCATCTAAGCCTACAGTATGAACTTAGGAGGAATGGTTCCCTTAGTAATCATTTAGGTAACTTCACTTGGTGACATTTGTCAGGGACATGTCCAATTATGAACTTTTGTAAGTAGAATTCTGAGTGTTTGTCAGAAACTCCCAGAAAATGAGAATAGTATTACGATGTCAGTTTCTTCGAAAACATGGAGATGTTCTTGGAGGTTGTTATCATGCTCCCCCAGGGAACAGCAGATGAATGAGTTTACTACAGGTAATTCATCATGGCTGCCTATTGATACTTGTTTTATACCCCTGTGGAAAAACATGTTTTTTTTTTCCCATGTGCAGACTGTCTACTATACGTGGCTGGCCCTTATTATTGTATACTCTACTTTTGTGACTCCTCTTAACACTCGTAGTATAAATTGTCTTGTTCTCTGAATAAAGTTGGGTACTGCATTAGATTTTAGTCTGCTACAGTTTTGGACTCCATTCTTCCAGGTCTTACTATGGCTATAGTGGTACACAGACATTATGAAAGCTGTTCTCTTAAAAACCTGTCATCAAGATTTCTTTCTTAAAATCATAAAAAGAGACATGCGTAAATAGAATAATGCAATTATTTAAGACTAAACTTCTTGATTATGTCGTTAATCAATTTTTCAATAGCAAAACATTTTCTGTATTGTATATTTGACCCAACACTTTGAGATAGTAAGTTCAAATTTAATGATATCCCAAGGTATTTAAATTATTGTTTTTATGTTTTCTTAAGTAATGAATGAACCTTATCTAGATTTAGGTGAAATAATGTTTTCTGTATAGTTTTTTTCTATATTCCTGTTACATTATTTTGTTGCTTACTCCTCACAGTTTATTCACATGGTGATTATTGTATATCAAAGTCATACAGCTTAAAATGTACTCATATTATCTCTACTGCCTATCAGCTTCCATAATAGTATAAGCTCACAGAGTTAGAGCCAACCGGTGCCTATTCTGATATTTGTTTCCCCCACTTCTTATATGATGTCTTATATGATGTCAGAGATGTCTCATACAGGCTCGACTGATGAACCTAGCTAGGAACTTTTTGAAATGCAGGGTAAAGATAAACTATACATTAAAATGCTGTTTCTAATTGAATGCTCTTGGAGAATATTTTATCACACTGTGAACCCTGAGATTTCATTATTTAAAAAAAATATATAAAAAGACAAAACACCTTTCTCGTTGCATAGCTCAGCCCTAGCACAGATCTTTAATTTAAGAGCTTTCTCATTATTGTAAGCAGGATTAACTAAAGTCAACCATAGGTCAAGGGGCAGAGCAGCAACCAGTTAACAGAGTGACCAAAGATGGGAAAAGCATCAAGAGTATGAGGATAGGAGGATATAGAGACACACAGGAAGTAGAAGAGAGGGACATTCCACTTTAAAAGTTTTTAGAAGGCATGGAGAAGGAGAACATTCTTTCGTGATATCCACTGAGAAGGAAGGCCAGCTAGGTGCTTTCTCTGACTCTCTGAGCTAGTAGCCTTTTCCTCCAGCATCTGGTACCTGAGCCTTTATTAAAAAAAAAAAATTAAACGTGAATTTTTTAAAAAAACAACTGAATTAAAATAAGCTAACATTTATGTAATTCATAGTGTTTACATAGGTTCAGCGTTAGAAAACACAAACTAGTTTAATTGTTCATATAATGCATAGAATTGTATAATTACTTGATACCAATATATGAAATACTCTACTAGGATTTTAATTGATCAATGTATTTAAATTCTTTTTGCAGATAAATACTATTGATTTAGTCTAATTCTACTTACAAAAGTTACTTATTTCGTGAAATTTTTGTTTGTTTTGTTTTGATGTTGTTTTTTTTTGTTGTTGTTGTTGTTGCTGTTGTTTTGGTACAAGGTGTCCTAACTAGTGTTTCATTGCTGTACCGAGATGGCTAAGGCAATATTTAACTGTGGCTGGATTGCATTTCAGAGGCTTAATTCATTATTGTCATGATGGGTAGCATGGTGGCATGCAGACAGACTTGGTGCAGACAAGGTAGCTAATGAGTTCTTAGCTTGTTCTTGATCCGTAGAAGGAAGAAAATGTCACTAGCTTATGAGACCTTAAAGCCCACTCCTAGAGACACATTCCTCCAACAAAGCCAAACCTACTCCAATAAGGCCATAGCTTTTAATAGTGCCACTCCCTATGAGCTATGCTTAGGGTTATTCTTTGTAGCTCTAATTGTCCTGGAACTTGCTTGGTAGACCAGGCTGGCCTTTAACCCAGGGTTCTCCGTCTTCCAAGTGCTAGAATTAAAGGTATTCAACACAACAACCCAGCTTGTGTTATTCTTCATCTAACTATAGCAGCTGCATTTGATTATTTTGTCTATTTTTTAGGCACCCTTTTATAGAAAACTTGCACTTAGAATCTTCTTTTTTATTCTGAGGTTTGTAAAATGAAAAACAATATTTTACCTCTTAAATCATATTTGATGTGAAAAAAAGATAAAATAAACTTAGTTATCTTGTTACTATGATTATATTTAGACCGTTGATGATGTGAAAAAATAAATTTTCATGCATTACATGTCTTTAATACAAAGAGAGCTATAGCATTTTATACTTAATATAACTATTTGATAATAACTTAAAAATACACATGGGATCATATTTTGAGGGCACTAATTTAGTTTTACTTAAAAACAATCTAAATTTTATAGAAGAAACAAATTAAAATCTCAGTGTTTTACCATTTTATAATTTAAAAGATGCATTATATCTAGTGTTGACCAGAAGGTGTATAAAATAGAACTCTTACAAACTCCTGTTGAAATGTGACACAAAAAACTGCTGTAATATTGTAGCTGTTTCTACAAGTTTAGGACCACAGATGCTTTGTTGTTGTCTCTCAGCTAGCTCCGAGGCAGTAACTCAAGAAAAGAATCACTTGTACTCTGCAAAAGAGTTACACTTCACTGTTCTTAAAAATGCAACTTTTAGTCAATTTTCCAATGATAGAACCATTGATTTTTATAAGATCATATTTTTTTCATTTTGTGAAAGTGGAAAAAAGTATGTCAAGATAAAATTGAGATGTCAAATTATAAGCAAGTTACATTTTCAATGTAAGGATTTAATACATATGGAAATTTGATAATGTAACAAGTATCATTGTAGATAATAAGTACTGTGTATAAACATAGCAGAAGCCATCGGTCTGTGCTCCTGAATTCTAATCATACTGTGTACTATAGAAGAATATGTCTGTGTTTACATTTTTCTTGCACTGTTCAAAATGATACACACAAATAATATGATTTTGGTAAAATATAAACACCATATGCATTTTCAAATTCATCCACTCAGATACCATCATAGAACATGTTGATTATTTTTCTACTAACTTTTTATCATGTGACAAATTGAATTTTCATATATCCTGAAGTGAGATTTTATAATTACCTTGTCATTACAAGGCAAATCATCACATACAAAATACTTTCGATATTGACTTACTTGGGTCTAAAATCCATATATTGTTATATTTTGTCCTGTGTTTATGTTAGTGAACCTGGTCATACTCAGGATGGGTTAATGCATATTTACACAATGATGTCTAATTTACAGCAGGTGATTCAAACAATCACCTATTAAACTAGAAAAGATAATTGATTGGTTGTATTATTCCAAGCAAATAAAATATAAGTCAGTTCATTTTAGGAAAGATTGATGTAAGTGGATATGCAGAAGATGATTGGTTAAAAACTTTATTCATTTAAATGATCTTCTTTTGGCCATTACAAATTATTCTATATGCTTGGGGAAGATTCTCAAAATGTATGCATGTCCCTCAATGTTATGAATTTTAGGCTTTAAGTCTCTTCAAGCAAGTAGACATTTTAGACATAAAAGATGTATTAAAAGGGATGCTTATGTTTATATTAATACTGGCATGTGATAGATGTGGTTCCATATGAATATGGCCAAATAAATTATTTGAAAGTGATGACATAAGCATAATAAATCATGATCTAAATGAGTATTTTCTAGGAAGCATTTGAAATGTTGTTACCGTGGAAGAAAATTCATGATATATCATCTCTCTTGAATGACTTCATGAATACTGAGATGATTTTAAATATTTCATCCTAAGGATTCTGAACATAGTACATTCAGTTATAAATGTAAATTTAAACCTTGTATTATCAATTCAAACTTCAGAAAGGTCCTTTAGTGTTTGCATATTTTGAAATGAAGCGATTTCTAATTTCCTCTTTTTGAATAAGGTGTGTATAGTGTGATATATTGTCATTATCTGGCCAACTTTTATCAAATAAATCCCCTTTAAACTACATGAATCAAACTAGTCCTTTCTAAGACAGTATTTTTTTCATTATGTTTTCAACCTTTGCATAGTGTGAATATCCAAGAGTTGTGCTTGGCATATCCCTACCATTGTAATTATAAATATATTCCTGTGTAATTTTTCTTTGCATATCTTCAGGGAAATTTCTAAGAGTCAAGTAGATTGATAAGCAACAATTTCTAAAGAATTTAATGCATAGACTATTTGCAATAAAGATAATTTTTAATCATTAGTTCCAGAAGAACTGAATAGTGGTGCCACCTTCAAATATGAAAACAAACAAAAATCCTAAACAAACTCAATAAAAAACAACTACTGTAATCACAGAAATTTAAGTTGGAGAAATGGAAATCCATGAGATCACTACAAAAAAATAGAATACAGCTTATTCCACAGGTCCATCAGAAGAATCTGTTTTTATAGGATTATAGGAGAGAGAGGGAGAACATGGAAGAAAGAGACAGATACACACAGATGGAATGATTTTCTAATACCAGTCAGCATCTAAGTCTAATTATTACTAATACTTGTAAAGTGTGAAAAATATGCAAACTATAGACCGCATTTGTTTTATTTCAGAAATTGTGCTTTGTTGTTTTCAATCTCCTCTCATATATTACACCCATACTGCAGTTTCTCATTCCCTCAGTAAAGACCAGGCCTCAAATGGACATCAAGCAAACCAGTTTATAAGCTACAATAAGACCAGGTACATATCATCAAGGCTTAAAGAGGTAAAAGAGACAGAGAGAGCCCTTGCTCCCACTGTTCAGTTTCCCACAAGAACACCAAGTTACTCAGCAATCACATGTATGTAGAAGATCTGTGTCAGACCCCAGATGTTCCCTGGTCTCCAAATTCCCATTAATCTTGGTCAGTGGATTCTGTGGGCCATGCTCTTTTGATGCATCCCTTGTTCCTGTGGTTGTGCAAATCTTCCCTCCCCTTCCTCTCAAGGACTCGCTGAGATTCACCTAATGTTTGACTGTGCTACTCTGCATCTGATCCCATCAGTTGCTAGATGAAATCTCTCTGGTCTCATTGATGGCTATTCTACTAGGCTCATGTCCAAGAACAGTCTTCAGGCAGGATCAACTTTGTAGATCAAAGTTTTTGTGGCTGGGTTGATGTCACAATCCATCCTATTGTGATCTTTCCTGGTTACAGAAGATGGGCATCTCAGGCCCTGTGCCCCACATTACTAGGAATCTTTACTAGGGTTACTTTCATAGATTCCAAGGAGTTTACATTGCTTCAGGTTTCCACCTACCCCTGAAATGTGATTCAATTCCAGTCCCTATTAGCATTACATTCTTCCTCCCAGATATTTGCATCCTCCCTTGAGTACTCCTTGTTTCTTAGTCTATCTGGGTCTGTGAACTAAAGCATGATTGTTTAATATCCATTTATAAATGAGTACATACCATGTTTGTCTTTCTTGATCTGAGTTATCTCACCCTGGTTGATATTTCTAGTTCTAATCATGAGCTTGCAAACTTCATGAAGGCATTGTTTTTAACAGCTGAGTAATACTCTATTGTATAAATGTACCACATTTTCTTTATCCATTCTTCTGTTGAGAGACATCTAGGATGTTCCAGGCAGTTATGAACATAGTTCATCAAGTGTCGAGGTGATAGACTAGAGTATACACCCAGGCACTGTGTAACGGGTCCTTGAAGTAGATAAATTTCAAGTTTTCTGAGAATTGGCCAAAAAAAAATAAGAAAAAGAATTCAAATTCAGTCTTTTTCATTAATTTAGGGAAAATAGGATAAAGAAATTGTTCCTGTGATGTAAATATTGGAAATCAAAGGGAACATAAGATAAATTTCAAATATTATCTATGGGTAGGGAAATAAATGATATAATACATTTTTGTATATAGACATTGCAAATTTAGGTGCCATCTTAAACAATGGTACAATTAATTTTCCATCATGCAAATATTTTATTACAAGTGTGCACACACTTTTTACATAAAATGTAATGACCTATGTCCTGTCTACTAATGGACAAAATTAAAAACGCACATGGACACCCCTGTGGCTGCTAAGTCAATTATTTTCTCATTGTTCAGATTCATTCTTTGCAATCTTTGTGTGTGTTATGAATGGACAAACAAGTTCACTGGTTTGGCAGCTTGAGAGATTACCTAGAAACTATTTTTTTGGCATGCATAAAATCTATTTTGAAGAATTGAGGGTACAAGTTTTTGAATTATGTCTTCATTTTTTTTCTTTTTATAGGTTACTTAACGACTCACTAGAACAATGACACCAGAGGAAAGTTAGCTTAAATGACATTGCATGATTGCTTTTCCAACCAAAATGAGTAGAAAATGAAAACACTTTAAATGAAACATCTCAAATAAACATTTCATTTAGGATAAAACTGAAGCTGCATATATACCACCATATTAAATATTGAAAGAACATTTATTGAGGAGCCGAAAGACTCATTTGCAGGAAAATAAATGTAATTCTTCACGTAAGCTGCTGAGAGTAAATATGTAAAACCACAGTTGAACAGCATGCAATTAGCATGAATTCATTCTGGAAAACAGAAAACGATGATGAGATTGAGATTTTGGTGAAATACGTATTTGCATAACAGATTGTCTTATTTATCATAGAATATGAGCCTAGATGTACATGGATACGCTTTGATCACTTGAAAATATCAAACAGAAACTTGCAAACATGTACGTCAGGAAAAGTTAGTTCTGTGTTTTCTCAATCCATTTTATTTCTTGATTTAGTAACCTTGTTACTTTAAAATATATATTTACTTATTTTAATTATGTGTGTGTGTGTGTGTGTGTGTGTGTGTGAGTGTGCATGAGCACACTTGCATGTGTGGACAAGTGCATGTCTGGCATAAGGGTATATACACAGCATGTGTGAAGACGCAGTGCAGAGCAGAAAGCGATATTATTTTCTTGCAATTGGAGCTACAGGTGTGTGTGAGCAACCTGAAGTGACTGACAGAAACTCAGGTTGTGTGCTCTGGAAGATTAGCAAGTTCTCTTCTTTGCCTCTCCTTATTTTTTGCCACAGTACACCCTTACTCTCTCTCTCTACATGGCTGATCCTTCCACAGTTCTCTCAAGAGTTGGTTTCTATTCATCCCCCACATGCAATTTTGCTTTCTACTAATAATGTTTGTTTCTGAAACTTGTTTATTATATAATCTCCATTTTAGATCAACAGGACCCATACTTTTTGTAACTACATAATTTATTTTTGTATAATGTCTGAAAATTACAAATACTTATATATTCACTAAAACTACAACCCTAGCAGAGAGACACATAATATTGCATTGTAAAATAGTGATTTCACAGGAACACTTGTGAAGAGAAAATTTTTATGGAATTCTACAATACAAATCATTATTTGTATTATATTATTGATGTCAGTGCTACGTCAGACAAAATCATAAGCTTTCTAAGTTGTACTATGTATTATAGATACATGACAGATATGTAATGAATAAATGTTAACTGTAGTTTTATTAACATTGCTATAATCTGTATAAGCTCAAAATGGT
Organism: Grammomys surdaster; assembly: GCF_004785775.1. Classification (NCBI taxonomy): domain Eukaryota; kingdom Metazoa; phylum Chordata; class Mammalia; order Rodentia; family Muridae; genus Grammomys; species Grammomys surdaster. The sequence continues at coordinate 7,895,026 of NW_021604567.1, read as the reverse complement.
CATATTTAGTTTCCAATTAAATAAACATCTAACACATTGCTAAATGGCAGAAGTGTCCAAAACTAATGCCAACTCCACATTATTTTAAAAGAATTATTTTGATCAAATTGATAGAAGGTGAAACCAAAAAAAAAAAGATATAGAATAAAAATTGGTGCTGTTGGGAGTGTTTTCAGAGCCAAGACACATTAGCAAAATGGAAATCCCATATGATCTACATTCATTTCCAAATGTTTTCTTGACTAATAGAGGTTTCACAATTTTCTGCTGTCTCAGCATTGTGCAGATCAATTAAAGTTAAAGAAATTGAAATAAGAAATGACAAAATGACTTTAGCTTTTTGACTTGATGTTACAGAGGTCATGGATTACATTTTGTATTTTGCACACCATAAGGACTCCAGGAATGAAATGATTTGTTTCATTTTTACATCTTTCTTCCTAAATAGGCATTTAAATATATGAAATCAAATTTCATAAATATTTTAGTATTTACAAATTAATAATCAATTTAAAGAAAAACATACTATCCTTCAAATAATTCTTATCACTAGTGTAAAATAATTAAAAATAGATTTCAACACAATAACACAATTAGAAAGAGTATAATCAATGCAACTTACATTAAATAATGTAGACGAAACAAAAGTAATTTTAACTTGACAATTAAAAGAGCCTTAACACATGTACTAACACTTGTTTTAAATCCAGATCCTGTCCAAGTTTGTCTCTTGTTAACATAATATCATAGGTAGACAAAACAGAATGATAATGTTCATGATAGAGGGCCTTTACTATTTTTATATTATTTTTGGATTTTCTTTATAGGCTTCTAAAATTTTGATTAAGATAATATTTTTTTAAATTTATGCTGGTGAGATTATGCTATGCAATGGTTAAGAGAATGGCAAGTTGGATTGCAACATCCAATCCAGTGGCTTTAATGCAAGCACCATGGAATTCAACACATTCCGGTATCCGTTGGTACCTGGATACACAGATGGAAACATACACATTTTCACACACACACACACACACACACACACACACACACACACACAACTGATTATCTTTAAAGTGAACCCTTTGGTGTTTTCTCATTGCATACAAAAGGAAATTACCATAGCGAGGTTGCCACAGACACTTGAGTCCATTCTCCAAAACTATCCCATACTCTATCCTCATACACATTCAATGAGACAAGCTCTCAACTACCCTCTCACTGGAGACTGGCTGCAAGTGGAAGGATTTTCAAGAGAGAAAAGAAGAGACAATGAGAGAGAGTAAACCCTCACATATCATTTTCAAGAAAAGTAAATCAGAAAACATGTCTATATTTTCATAGAGCTCATGGTACAGATAGCAAAGGAAGCATTAAGAGATCAAGCTATTCCTCCACACTCATAAATTAATGCAAAGTTGGGAAATTCCTTTGTCCCATAAAAAGAACCACACGTTTTCCCCAAAAACATGTTTAAATGACCTCTCATTGCCCTGCAAGCTTTATTCTCCGTTAGATTCTAAGAATATTCCAATTTCAGGGCATTGAATTTCTGTTATCTAACTGTCCTTTTTAAGAGTCCCTTGGTATTTGTGAAGTTATCTCATTTGACTATCTTTTCTAATGTCAACTTATACAAGATGCTTGCCCACAGCATATTTTCTAAGTCAGGCTGATGCTTTATTTGGTTCACAGACCATAAAGTTACTTGACACTTCTTAGTTCTATTTTTTTTTTTTTTACCATTTTCTATTTCCTTAACTGGAACTTAATTATTTTGAGAATCTTACCCAGCACTTTTCCCTAGTTGTCTAGTATGGTATTTAATAATTTGGGAAGTTTTAAAATATTTATTGAATGAAGGAAGAAGGCAAATGGCATCACTATATCTAGTAGTAAACCATCAAATTCTCGGCAACATTATTCTTTGAAGCATAATATAATTGAAAACCAAACACTTTTTGTAAGGCAAAGATTAGCCATGGGGCTTGAATGCTTTTATTGTGCCATTAAGTTAGTTTTGACTATCTTCTGTTTACTAAATTTAGCAGTTATTACTTTATCAAAGAGAATGTTAATCAATGAGCTTCAGTTTCCAAATCTGTGATATCAGACACCAGTATCAATCTACACTGGATTGCCTTTATATATTAATAAATTTGTAATTTATAGATATTATATATCATAAATTCTTAATTAATAACAGGTACATTAAAACCTATGAAAAATTATACCCAAGGAACTGAGGAGGTGGCTCTGAAAGAAAATTCCTTGATATGAAAGGATGATGAATTTAGTTCAAATTTTCAGTACAAATTTTGAAACTGGGCCTAGTTTCAGAGGAGCCTGCATTTTGAGTAATGTATTTGAATGAAAATATGAGGATTACTGAAGTTTATTGATTACCAGCCTGGTTCAAGTTTCAGTGAGAGACTATTTCATAAGTACAAGTTTCAGTCAGAGACTATTTCATAGAAATAAGGCAAAAGAGTGACTTAGCAAGGCAACAGATATCCTCTTCCATACATACATGAGACATGAACCCATACACTAAAGTGTAGGCAAATATCACACATACATAAGCACATAAATACAAATAAATAAAAAATCTAGAAGAAAATTTATGTACAACTCAGCCATATATAATTCGAAAGTGCTGTTGAACATAAAAATGTGTAACAGTCCTTCCCTAACAGATAGCTAGATCAGTTTTGAATATTTTTTCCTATATGAGTCAGGCAAGTAACCTATGTGAATGAAGCTGGCACTAAGAAAACTGTGTGAAATCCTAAATATATATATAAAATGTCTATGTAATTTTACTTACATGCATATATTTTTAAGGCTGATGATTGAATTGAATACTCAGTAGAAGCCCTCCATATGGAAGACTATTTTTCCCTAACTCAGCATTTGGTAATTACCTGTAGTTGTTTGCCTAAGGTTTAGGGTATATGAGCTTGTCCAGTTCCATAATATGATGTCTGTTGTTGCTGCCATTGTTTAATTCCTAAGTCTTAGGTTCAAGAGTTATCTTTTACATGCATCGTGCAGACTGGGCTCCACAACTTAGGATCTTGATTGGATATGTTTTTGTATGTTATTGTTGGCTTGGGATGTTGTTATTGTGGTTGTCGTTGTTGTTTTTAATTGTCTCTGCTTGCTGCAAAGAAAAATTCCTTGAAGACAGGTAAGAACTACACTTACCAATCACCTACTAAAAACCACTCAGCATTTTCCTATTTTATTAAAAATAAATAAAAGTGATTAAACTATCAGTTGTTTTCACTAGTTTTCAGCCAGGCTGAATGATTCTCTAATTTGATGTATATAATTAGACTTCTCTCAATGCTGTACCGCCTAAATACTTTTTTATTTTGTTAAAAGTTAGTCTTGTTAGCGAGGATGTGGAGAAAATTGGAGCACTCCTCCATTGCTGATGGGATTACCAACTGATACAACCACTCTGGAAATCAATCTGGAGGCTCCTCAGAGAATTGGTAATAAATCTACCTGAAGACTCAGCTATACTACTCTTGGGAATATACTCAAAAGATGCCTCACCATGTCACAGGGGCACCTGTTCAACTATGTTCATAGCAGCCTTGTTTTTGATAGCCAGAAGATGGAAACAGCCCAGATGTTGAAAGACAGAATGGACAGACAATTTGGTTCACTAACTCAATGAAACACTACTCGGCTATTAAGAATGAAGACACCCTGAGTTTTGCAGGCAAATGGATGTAACTAGAAAATATCATCCTGCGTAAGGTAACTCAGACCAAAAGGACATGAATGGTATGTCCTCACTAATAAGTGGATAGTAGCAAAAAAAAAAAAAAAAGTGCCGAATATGCAAGATACAGCACACAGAATTCAAAAAGTAGGAGGACCAGCAGTCTCATCTAACCTGGAACCCCTGTGATCTCTCAGACACTGGAACACCAACCAGGCAGCATATACCAGCTGATCTGAGACCCTCCAACACATATACAGCAGAGGACTGCTGGGTCTGGGTTTCGTCACACAAGATGAACCTAACCCTCAAGAGATTGGAGGCCCCAAGGGGTTTAGAGGTCTGGTGGGATAGTGGTGGGGGTGGGGACATCCTTGTGTATATGGGTCAGGGAGGATGTATGGGATGTGGAAAAGTCAGAGGGTGGACCAGGAGAGGAATAAGATCTGGAGTTAAAAAAAAAGTTGGTCTTGATTTTGCTTTTTCTCTTATGATGTATTTCTAATTTGGTTATTCATAAAACCCTGACTCATGCTCAACTCCTCATCTCACTTTCAGTTTCAATCAAGAAGCTAGATTTTGGTGGCTTTTCTACTTGTCTTTGCATTCTGACTTCCAACAAAGGCAGTAGCTGTAAGAACCCACTATTTCATTTATATATATATATATCCACTATTCAGCTTCATTCTTGAGAGAAAGATAGTTTCTCACGTTACCTGAAAAGGGTATTTTTTCCCTTTTCCAATTTAAGTATCATCAGTTAATATATCCTCTTTCATGACCGAGTTTTAAGGCAAATGTCTTTTCTTAGGAAGTACTGATACAAGGCACTCTGGGTGCTAAATTAAAATATGAAACATGAATATATATGTGATAAATATTGTTCTGGTTCCTTAAGAATTTGATTTCAAACCAAACTTCAGCATGTAAAACTGCATTAACTTTATGTCATATATATTTGAATTTATGTGTTATATCCATCTAATTCTTCTCATGACATCCTAGGAATATACTGATTTATGTTATTATCTGTACTGTCATTATTGCTGTTAACAAAATGGTTATATTTCCAAAATACTCACTTAGTAGCATAAAGTGTCACTTATAATTTCTACAATTCATACACACACAGACACACACACAGAAAGCCCCCCCCACATATACACACACACACAAATACACACACATACATACACACACACTACACACACACATTCATACAAACATACACATACACACACATACTCACACATACACACACACATACATGCAAATATATACATATACACACATACACACAAATACACACATGCACACACACACACACACACACATACACACACACAATGTTTATGACTATCTCCTGAACTAAGAATCTTAATCTATCTCATTAGGGAAGGCACTGAAGCATAAAGAGACAAAATGACTCTTCAATGAATACAGATTGTAGACTTTCAGAACTTGAGTTCAAAGTGGTGTTTGCAAGCAAATGTCTATTACTAAGACTTTGGTAAGAATGCATTGCACACATAGTCTTATTTTCAAGTTAAGAAAAACTAATGTCATTTCAAAATGATGAGTACATAAATAAGGGCATCTTACCCTTAAAGATGCTGTGGGCATGCCCACACAGGTGCACACATGCTCACTCTGTCTTACACACACAATTGGGAAAATATACCTATTTTGTTTCTAGATTCAACATTCTTATAAAAGCTATAGAAATTAAGTGTTTCTGTTTTGATTTTTAGCATAGTAATTTTCTAGAAAGTACCTGCTGAAAAAAAGGTAACTGGTAAAGATCCAGAACTGAAAAATAACTGGGTATGTGGAGCAAGCAATGTGCATAGAGAACCAATATCTATGGCTTTGAAATCCACTGAGAGCATGGGCTATGTGCCTAAAACAACGTGCATGCACCACTTCATTTCTCAATTCATTTTTTTTTTTAGCTCACGGTTAGACATGTGAAGTCCAGTAGGTTACAAAATACAGTTTATAACACACAAATGACAAGCAAAGAGAGTGCCAAAGTTGTTTCCTTTATTTTATTACTGGACACAGATGTTACATCTAAATACCAAATTATTAAAAAGATTCAAAATCATCATTGTGATTTCATTTATGGTGTTTCTATGTTTACTGGGAAGGAAAAAGAGCAGAAAATGTATGTAACCCAATAGGTTACCATAATGGTAATTTACTATTAAGAAATATCAAATGGAATTGTAACATTTATGTTTGATAATAAATAATTCTCCCTTTCTATGATAAATTGTTGACAAAAGAGATAGTAGGCTTTGCACTTTATAGGAAAAAATTCCTATCAGCAGAGGGCAGAAAAGATGAAACTCTCACTCTGAAATATTCCACTGCCTTCACTTAATGCTATGCACATTTTAAGCAATCTACATTATAATAAATATATTTAAAAGGATGTTATGGCAGAAAAAAGAACAACAATTCATAAAGAGGCAAATGTAACAATTGCTGTACTTGACATTTTATGAGCCCAAGAAGAAATAATTCAAACATTTGTACAGCCTGTCTCTAAGTTTAAACCTTTTGAATGACTGTGCTAGTTCTATAGATAAGAAAATATCATAAGCAGTTAGATTCGGTAATAGCTGCTGCAGAATAGTTATTTCTGTCTTTTTCATTTGTTCTCTGACTAGGTCCACATTTACAGATATTGGGAGTAATTTCCTAAATAATATTCATTTCTTTTCTGTACTGTGGAAACAATTTTAGTTTCTGGATACATTTTCCATCTCTCTTTGTAGCAACAGTCTATATACTATACCAAGAAGGAATCTCAGGATTTACATTATACTATTTACTTCCTTTAGTTTGAATGTATGTGTACCTCTCTCTCTCTCTCTCTCTCTCTCTCTCTCTCTCTCTCTCTCTCTCTGTATATGTGTGTATATATATAAATGTGTATACATTTTATGTCTGATGTATAATGAATATATGCATGAGTGAGTATGGGTATGTACAAGCCAAAACACAGATATAGAAGTTAAAGGTCAAAATTTGATGTCAGTTCTCACTTCTCTCTTATTTAAAAACAAGATTTCTTTGTTGTTTTTACAACTGCAAACTCTAGTTTAACTGACCTTGCCATTAACAAAGATCCTCCTGTCTTCATTGCATCTCAGAATAGGAACACTGGGGTTATACATTAATATATATATTCATTTGAGTTTTAGGGATTCAAAGTCTGGACCTAAAGGAAGTGTTTGCAGTGTTTAATGTACCCACTAGTCCATCTATTCAGGTCTGTATTCTATTGATTTTCATTGATTAATATGTGAGATGGCTAGTAAATGACTTATATATTGTGAAGTAGAATATCTGCATATAAAGGGGTGTGTGTGTGTGTGTATGTGTGTGTGTGTGTGCATGCATATGTGTGTGTGTTTGTTTGTGTATGAGTGTGTGCAAACATTTGAAAGAGAGATTACATTCACATGTATGAATCACATATATTCTAAAAGTTTTATTTGTATTCCTTCATTTCCAGAAATATAGTACAGATTCCTTCCTGGCATCCTTCTTCCTCAGATTTATCAATATTTCACTACCTATTGATTATCTAGACTTTTTAGAAGGCTTGGTTATAATATCTTTCCCCATCTGAATTTTATTAAGCAACTCTGTCATACTGCATTTATTTTCTTTTCCAACATTACATTTTTATTGATCCTTTGGGGATTTCACATCAAACACCTCTATCATATTTGCTTGCCTGTTTGTCTCTGTCCTCCTGACTATCCTCATTAACTCCCCTATGATAAAAAATATCGAACTTTAATATAATCTCACTTACATTCTTAGTGACTTATATGCTTTTATTCTAATTAAGGGAAAAAGATAAACTGCCTTTTCACATTGTTAATCATGTTTTTACCCTCTCTTTCTTCCGGGAAGTAAAGAAGAACCAATCTAAATATTCTGCCAAGTTCTAAGTATATCTCTTACAATTAACATTCTAGAATTGGGAGCATTGTTGTCAATATGGTGGTTTCCTAGTGGTCTGCCTTTTAATGACTAAATAGCAGCAACTTAAGCAGCTTATGTCATCACCTGCTGCCACCAGATACATGCATTTTTACTGTCACTAGGAGTTGCTAACAACACATGACACTACCCACCCCCCACCCCATCTCTCTGTGCCTTCATTTCCTTTTCTTGTTCTGAGTCTTCTTCATTCTATCTTGTCTTGTCTTGTCTTGTCTTGTCTTGTCTTGTCTTGTCTTGTC
>NW_021604567.1:7876042-7887015 GCF_004785775.1 Grammomys surdaster | reverse complement strand
TCTTGTCTTGTCTTGTCTTGTCTTGTCTTGTCTTGTCTTGTCTTGTCTTGTCTTGTCTGTCTGTCTGTCTCTACCTCTCATGTCCTCCAAGAGGCCTTTCATCTCCCACTTCCCCAATAAACCTCTTGAATTAGATCTGTTATGTGGTGTAATATTTTAACAGCACATCTTCATCCAAAGCTGCCAAAAGTACCCTATCCCTCACTACTTTAGCCTAACAAAATGACCAAAAGATAAATTCATGGAACCAATAGATGCACTGTGATTAGACATCACCCAAAATTCCATTAATCAACTGAACTCCTTTACATTCCATCTTTAACACAGTAGGTTTACAATATTTCTTGTAGTCTCATGAAATCTGTGTCAGTTAAAAATCAGTGCCTAATACATGTCAGAAAGCCAGCTTTATGGTCTCTGTGATGGTGAGTCCTAGTTTTCAACTTTATGACATCAGAAATGAACTACAAACTAGAAATAGAAGATACACCTATGATCCATGAAGACACATGCTTTTGACCTGGATCTTGATATGGGATGACACATGCAAAATGCAGATCTTGATGCATAGTGTCTGTGAAAAGCTTAAAACCAGGCAATGTATTATATACCTTTAGTCACAGGAGAAAAGGCAAGCAGATCACTGAGTTCAAGGTGAGCCTGGGACAGAGAAACTTCCAAATCCAAGTCATGGTGGTACACACCTGTCATCTGGGCCATACATTCTGCTGGAGGCCTACATAAGGACAATGGAAAAAGGCAGGGTTCATTTTTCTTTTCTTGCTTGAACTTACTTGCCAGGATTCCTATTGGAACCTATTTCTTCAGGATTCCAGATTATACAGGAGATTATCTGAAACATGTAGCCTTACAGGACTGAGCAACTACTAGACTCTTAGACTTCCTACTCATACTGTCCATTGTTAGGATAGTTGATCTGCAGACTGTAAATTATTCCAATAAATCCCCTTAATATAGAGAGACATTTCCTAAGTTGAATGACTCTAGAGAACCTTGACTAATACAGTCTCTAATGAATTGAATCATTAGATTTTATTTATTCATAGCCTTTCCTTCCATTCAACCACTCAGACTCTCCCTCCTTCCCTCTAACACCCTATCTCTCTCGACATTCTTTTTTTCCCAGTGGCCCTTTGCCCTATCTATGTCAGCTTTCAACATTCTCCATCTTTTTTCATATATGTCTCTTTTATTTTTTAGAATATACTTCTTAATCATTTCTTGCAAAATAATATAGCCAGACATACAGGAAGAGGAACATGTTGTTGATATTTAAACACTGATAAATACAATGGACCACTCGTGGTTTGTATCTCATATAAGTACTAGAATATATTTGGCTCTTAGCATCTCCATAAGCATTCTGAGTCATGTATATTTATATCATTTTATGAATTGATAGCTTTTTTGAGACATCATTCATAAGTCTCATAATTAATGAACTTACACTCTTCAAAATATGCCTGTTGAAAGTGATGCCAGTAGGATTAACTCAAGTAAAAGAAGATTTTCTATGATAGAAGTCATCAGGAGATTGTTCTTTTTCTTAATTGAGCACATAAAGGAATGGAAAATTTTTTTAAATGAATGAAAGAAACATGGAAAAGGACAGAGTGTAAGAAACAATAATTAATAATGAGGGGAAATGTAATACTGTAATGTTATCAACAATACTCATGTTTTTTTTCACATCCTACTTTGTTCCATGCTTGGGGTTCAAGACTATAGTCACTGTGGTCCAGGGTGCTAAATGAAGGGGAAATTGGCTTGATTGTCAGTCATCATAGTTTAAAATTCTAGGCTTTAAAATACAATTTCTACTTAAAAGATACCAAGTAAATACTGTTTCTTTAATTAGCTCTAGGTCAATGGTTGTCAACCTTCATAATGCTGTGATCTTTTAATAAGGTTCTCATGTTTTAGTGACTCCCACTCATAAAATTATTTTTGTTGCTACTTCATAATTATAATTTTACTTGTGTTATGAATCACAATGAAAATATCAGGTATGGAGGTTATTTGATATGCAATCCTCTGAAAGAGTCATTTGACTCCCAAAGAGGTTACACACAGAAATTGAAAACATTGCTCTAGAGAAATAAGCAAGAGAAACCAAAACAGACTAGGTATATCCATGTAACATGAGATACTGCAGCTCACACACTCAGCAAAAGAACATTTTGTATTGCAGACTGTGTTAGTGCCACGTCTTAGTGTCTCTCTAAGTAATGTAAAAAGCATGAGGGAAGTTAAGTTGCAAACATTAGGAGAAGTCATAAGATAAATAGAACAAATTAGTATGGTTATTTGTCCTAGGCCTAGAATGCTTTCTTCAAATGAATGTGCATAGACAATTCACAGTCCAATCAACCCAGTAACTGTACACATTCTTCATCCTATTTGAAGTCATCATCTGCTAAAACCTAAGATCTAACATGGTGTTTAAGCTCCTTTAAAGTGTGTATAATGATTTATTTTAGTTTATTAGCCTACAAGTAAAATATTTTGTTTAGCTTTGACAATGAATTTTCATTCACAAACAGATTCCAAGCTGTTTGGAAAAAATTCACCATTCATTTTTAAAGGTAAGCATCATTTCCAACAAATAAAATACTGTAGCATTCATTGTTCCTTTAATGCACTGTTTCATTATTACATACATTAGAATATCTGTTAAAGTAACTATAGAAGGTAGAACAATCATTCAAGTGGTTAAAAATCTTGCTGCTGAAAGTTTTGGGGTCACTTAAGTATACTCTCATATCATCTGCAAATAGTGATATTTTGATTTATTCCTTTCAAATTTGTATCTGCTTGACCTCCTTTTGTTGTCTAATTGCTCTGACTAAGACTTTGAGTACTATATTGAATAGGTAGGGAGAGAGTGAGCAGCCTTATCTAGTCCCTAATTTTAGTAGGATTGCTTCAAGTTTCTCTCCACATAGTTGGCTATTGGTTTGCTGTATATTGCTTTTACTATGTCTAGGTATGGGCTTTGAATTCCTGATCTTTCCAGGAATTTTACCATGAAGGGATGTTTAATTGTGTCAACTGCTTTCTCAGTATCTACTGAGATGATCATGTGTTTATTTTTTCCTTTGCATTCGTTTATATAGTGGATTACATTGATGAATTTCCTTATATTGAACCATCCCTGAATTCCTGGGAGAAAGCCTACTAGATCATGATGGATGATTGTTTTGATGTGTTTTTTGATTCGGTTTGTGAGAATTTTATTGAATATTTTTGCATAGATATTCATAAGGGAAATTGGTCTTAAGTTTTCTTTGTTTGTTGGGTCTTTGTGTGGTTTAGGTATGAGCCTAATTGTGGCTTCATCAGCATGTAGAAGAATGCAATTCGGTCCATTCTTATCTCCTTGTGCAAAGCTCAAGTCCAAGTGGTTCAAAGACTTCCACATAAAACCAGATACACTGAAACAAAAACAAGAGAAAGTGGAGAAGAGCCTTGAACATAGGCATAGGTCAAAAGTTCCTGAACAGGACACAAATAGCTTATGCCATAAGATCAAGGACAAATAGGACCTCATAAAATTGTAAAGCTTTTGTAAGGCAAAGGACACTGTAAATAGGACAAAACGGCAACCAACAGATTGGGAAAAGATTTTTACCATTCCTACATCAGATAGAGGGCTCATATCTGAGATACTCAAAGAACTGAAGAAATTAGAGTCCAGAAAATCAAATAACCATATAAAAATTGGATACAGAGTTAAACAAAAAAAATTGTCAACTGAGGAAATTCAATTGATCGAAAAGCTCAAATTAAAGAAATGCTCAACATTGTTAGTCATCAGAAAAATGCAAATCAAAACAATCCTGAAATTCTACCTCATACCAGTCAGAATGGCTAAGATCAAAAAATATCAGGGGATAGCAGATTCTGGGGAGGATATGGAGAAAGAGGAATGCTCCTCCATTGTTTGTGTGATTGCAAGCTGGTACAACCACTTTCGAAATCAGTCTGGCAGTTCCTCAAAAAATTGGACATAGTATTACCTGAGGACACAGTTATGCCACTCCTGGGCATATACCCAAAAGATGCTCCAACATATAACAAGGACACATGCTCTACTATGTTCATAGCAGCCTTGTTTATAATAGCCAGAAGCTTGAAAGAACTCAGATGCCCATCAGTAGAGGAATGGATATAGAACACATAGTACATTTACAGAATTGAGTACTATTCAGCTATTAAAAACAATGAATTCGAGAAATTCTTAGGCAAATGGATGGAACTAGGAATATCATCCTGACTGAGGTAACCCAGTCACAATAGAATACACATGGTATGCTCTCACTGGTAAGTGGATATTAGCTCAAAAGCTCACAAAACCTAAAATACAGCTCACAGACCACATAAAGCTCAAGAAGAAGGAAAACCAAAGTATGGATGTTTTGGTCCTTCTTAGGAGTAACAAAATACTCAAGGGAGCAAATATAAAGTGTGGAACAGAGACTGGAGGAGGGGCCATTTGGAGACTGCCCTACCTGGGGATCCATCCCATGTCAGTCAACAAATGTCGGCTCTGTTGTGGATGCCAGGAAGTGCATGCTGACAGAAGCCTTATATAACTGGCTCCTGAGAGGCTCTGCCAGAATCTGACTTATATGGAGGCAGATGCTTGCAGCTAAACTGTTGAAATGATCATGGAGTGCCCAATGGAGGAGGTAGAGAGAAGACTGAAGGAGCTGAAGGGGCTTGTGGCCCCATGGGAAGAGGGACAATATCAACCATCTAGAGCTCCCAAGGTCTAAACAGTCAGCCTGGGTAAACAAAAGGAGGAACCCATGGTTCCAGTTGTATATTCAGTGGAGGATTGCTTTGTCAGCTGTTTGTGGGAGAGGAGATCCTTAGTCCCATGAAGGCGGGGTGCCCCATTGTGGGCGAATTTAAAGGTGGATGGGGGGAGTGAGTGGATGGGTGGGGGCACATCCTCATAGAAGCAGTAGGAGGGGGGGACTGGACAGGGATTTCCTGGGGCACGGAAATGGGGAAAGGGGATAACATCTGAAAAATAAATAAGTAGAATATCCAAGTAAAATAAAATAAAAATAACATTATATATTGTGGGTAATATTTTAAAAATGCAGCTGTGCTGGCTGACTACCTATGTGGTAGTGGCTTTGCTTAGTTTAGGACACCAATTTCCACTGCCAGATCCAAGCACACCAGAGCTGTAAGCGGCCATAGGCCATGTGTGGCACATTTAGACCTGTGAGACCTAGGCTCTGGCACGAGATGTCAGCATGGGAGATGGGTCTGTCAATCTACCACGCTGTCTCCACAAAGCTTGGCTGAACTCAGAATACCCTCCATGCCAGTGGTACCCGATAGAATGAAGACTCTTATTGCTTAACTAGTATCCAATATTTATATACTTGGAAATGCTAAATTAACAAGATGACCACAATACCTAACTTTAAGAAATAAATTGTTACCCAGGATTGTTCTGGACCCATAATTGGTTCTCCATGGCTGCAACCTCTCTCCTCTCTCCTCCTCCTCTTCCTTCCCCTCTTCCTCTCCTTGATCCTCCCACATTAGCTCCTCCCCAATGACTGTTCTTATTGGAAACAATGTAGCAGCAGAAAACATCCTGCTATAATTATAGAACTCTAAATTGAATTTGTGATGTGTAACCCCAATTGATACATCTACAGAACAATGCTTACACATAGGTGTTGAAGAAGAGGTATCAGAGAGATTCTAAGAGCCAGAGAATTAGCAAGTAAGTTTTGAGATTTTATCTACTAAATATCTCAAAGCAGCTTCACAGAAGATGTTTCATAAACATGGCTAACTATACAAGACCAGAATAAGACAATGGTAATGTTAATCTTAATTTATGGAGCTGTAGAAATCCTGGGGTGTTTGGCCATGCCCCCAGAACCCAGAGACCTAACACGCAGTGGGTCATATAAGGCACAGGTAGAGGGTGTGAAACAGATCTCTGCCTCAAGATTTACATATTACCTAAAGGCCCTAGCCCCTCCTTTTTCCCCCGCTCCCCAATATAAGCAAGCCCCTCCTGGTATTTTGTGGGAGAGAACCACCATTCAGATGCATCACCATGGTCAATAAAATCTCCATGTCTTCAATTCCACGTGTCTCCTGCAACTCTGGACACTTTTTGTGTAAGTGGGAAACTCGCGACCTTCCCCACCCTCCTTGTGCTCCCTGCTGCAGCCATCCATGGGGCACTCTCCCTGCTCCAGCAGTCTCTCTCTGCACTCCCTCCTCCAGCTGTCCACGGAGCTCCCTGCACCCCCTGCAGCAGTGGTCTGTGCACCTTAGCAGGCTGTCCCGGGAACTCAGCAGCAAACCCAGGACACGTTGTATCCCTGCTCTACCTGTCCCAGCCATCCTCGGGACTCTCTCTCTCCTCTACAACTGCAGTGTCCAGGATGGAGGTATTCGAGGGGTGTGGGCACACATCTGACCTGCCCCACACCCCCACATGAGTTTTGAACCACAGCTGGCGCCAATTCTAGGCACAATACCCACAGACTTCAAGAATGAACGAGCGAGCCACTTCCAACAGGGTCCAGCGTCTAGACTCTCCTGTTTACCCAGCACATTCTGTGCCTGTGTTCCCTTGTCTCTATTCTGCTACAAGTCCACAGATCCTGAGAACAGAGGCCAATATAAGTGTGCTGGCTCGTCCAAGCACAGCCACATGGCCCCACAATCTCTGCCCTGCTGCACTCTCCCCTCTTAGCATTTAGGGCCCACAGCAGAGATTTGAGAGTATTGTGCCCACGCCTGCTGAAATCTGGCTGAGTTCATTCCCGCCGGAGTACCAAGGTTTCTGCGCCTGCTTCTCCCTGAGACATCTGTTCCAGACAGGAGACATGGACAACCTCACGCCCATGCACTCCCAAGGCGCACGGGCCACCATCTTCCCCTGGTTAGTGGTGGACAATATGTACAGTCAGCTCCAAAAGCTCTCCCCGCTGGTGCCTGCGAAAACTGTGAGTTATATCTCCATCCTCCACATCCACTCTCTTGCTCCTCCTCATGTTCCTGGCTAACTTCTCTAATTGTTAACTACAGTCTAACAACTGCCTAGTTCAAAAGACTAGGTTCCTCTCTCCACATGTTCTCTAAAAGGTGGCGGAGACTCCTTAATCTCCACTCTTTACCCCACCCCAAAACATTCTCCCATGCTCTGCCTACCAGCAGAGGTTTTCCCCTCCCACTTCGTCTTTCTCACAAAAGAAAGCACTTGAACTGAGAGCTGTTTGCCAGCTTCTCCCAAGAGCTGCTGGCTCCATGCCTGACTCTAGGTGTCTTCCTCCCATGGCTCAGATCAAACTCTTATGTTTCTCGCTTTGAGCTTTGCTTCAAAGTTGGCCTTTCTTTTCTTTCTCTAAGAAAAACAAAAGGGGGGAATGCCCTGGCTTCTGACAGGCCCCTCCGCCGCTGCTTTTAGGCCCTTCATTAATAGTTTTCTCCCAAACAGGAATACCTACAGTAAGGTTTGTGATCCTCAACCCAAAATTTCCTTGCTTTTATTTAAACGATTCCTTTTTTCCCTAAAAGGAACCTATAAAACAACAACCATCATGATTTTTCAACCAAAAATTTTTGCCTTTTGTTTATTTGTTTTGTTCCTTTTCTCTCTAATACTTGTGATATATGTCCAGCACTTTTTTCAACTTTTTAAAATTTCTTAAAGGTTTGAAAGTCATCTAAATCTACTTGCACAGGTTAAATCAGCATGATGATCACCATCTTTCAACTTTTAATTAACAACTAATTTCCTTTCACAGACAAACTGTGGATGCCTATTTCAGATACTATTAACACAATGTTTTCTCCTTCGGCCATCCAATTTCCTCAAGCACCTTTGCCTTTCCAGGAGTGATTTAATGCTCGATATCCAGGCTTTCCAGACATCTACTCACTGGAGATGCCGCTTCCCTGTGATTACACTCACAGATCCAGCCTAGACAGCCCCACCTCCTGGAACCTGCCAAGCTGCCTTCTCCCAGTCATCTAGTCTGACTGAAGACCCAGAGATGCTTGCTAAGACACAGAAACACACACTGAGATGGAAGACAAACCCAGACCTTCCAGCTGCAGATGAACTCTTGCCAAAGTCACATAACTGAAGTGGTGTGTTAGTGAGGAAATCATAATGTTTATTTAGATTAATCAGATGTGATTACTCTTGAATTGTACAATATGTATTTAATTGATTCTATGACCCTTTTCTTTCCCAATCCAATCCTTAATTCCCATTACTCTTGGCTTGGTTATACTATACCCCCGGCCTGTGTGGTGTTTTCTTTTGACTTCCTCATCCAAAATTTTCACTACATATGATAGCTCTCCTAAGAGAGGGAGTTGTGGGTGGAAAACTATGAGAAAAGGCTGGAAAGCCTGGTAGAAGAGCTTTAGAACCCCGGCACCCTGGGGATACCCACTGGGACAGAAGGTGTTCAAGCTCTTCCTAGGCCTCTAGCTCTCTCAGCTTCAGCCCTTCACAGTCCCTCCCACAGAGAGGCCCACAGTCAGTTGTCACATGGGAGTAACATCTCCACATGTGGCCTACATATATCTCCTACACCTTCAGAGATGCCCCTCCTTGTATGAAAGAAAACAGGGTGAGATGTGGGGCTGTAGAAATCCTGGGGTGTTTGGCCATGCCCCCAGAACCCAGAGACCTAACATGCAGTGGGCCATATAAGGCACAGGTAGAGGCTGTGAAACAGGTCTCTGCCTCAAGATTTACATATTATCTAAAGGCCCTAGCCCCTCCTTTTTCCCAGCTCGCCAATATAAGCAAGCCCCTCCTGGTATTTTGTGGGAGAGCACCATCATTCAGATGCACCACCATGGTCAATAAAATCTCCATGTCTTCAATTCCACGTGTCTCCTGCAACTCTGGACACTTTTTGTGTAAGTGGGAAACTCGCGACCTTCCCCACCCTCCTTGTGCTCCCTGCTGCAGCTGTCCATGGTGCACTCTCCCTGCTCCAGCAGTCTCTCTCTGTGCTCCCTGCTCCAGCGGTCCATGGAGCTTTTTCCCCTGTAGTGGTGAGATTGAACCAAGGACAACATCAGCATTCGGGACGTGGGCACACCTGACATGCCCCACGCCCCCTCGTGAGTTTTGAGCCACATTAATTCAGAAGTGGGAACTCTCATGGAATCTCAGTGCTAGATGAAGAACGAAAAAATGCTGAAATGGACAAACAGTGCTGCTCAGACAAAAGGTTTTGATATCCAATAAGAAGTGGTAATCCCTGTTGATAAATAGGCATGGTGTGTGTGTGTGTGTGTGTGTATGCATACGTGTATATAACAACAAACTAAGGAATAAACTTGAGTAAGAGCAAAGGGATACATATAGGAAGTGTTACAGAGCACAAAGAAAATTGAGAAATTAGTGTAATTATATTTTAATTTAAAACTGTAAATTAAGAACTAGAATGTTTGCTTCTCTTCTAGATGATCTGAGTTTTATTCCCAATACTCATACTACAATACTTACAGGATTACACTTAAGGATGCTTATAACTGTTTGTAATTCCAGGTCTAGGATATGAACCTTCTTTGAACTATTTTACGATATACTTGTATCATTCATACACACATATGCAGATCAGTGAATATAAATTTCAAAAATGATTATTTCTGTAATAAAAGGATGATATCTGTGTTATCCAGAATGTGATATAAAAGTAACAGGATATTTGTAGGTATAGAATAATGTAATCTAATCAGTATAATAAAAGTTTTATTTCATAATATTTATATATTATAAATTTATATTTATATTATCATGTGAGTAATTTTTATTATTTGTATTTTATTACTCTCCTAAGGAGAGTATTTGTGACATAAAAGGTATCATATAAATATGGGCCAAAATATTTATTTACATATGTAATATTAATATAAAGGAAGACTGTATAAATAAACTACAAGTATAGTATATTATATTTATTATTAGTAAATAGTATTTAGCAGAGACACCTAAATTTGTCAAATACAAAGGAGTGTTACTATGCAAATGTTTTTTAAATTATTAATTTCTTGTAATTCAAAATCAACTGCATTAAATAAAAGTATAAATAAATGAATAATTTCTTTATAATAAATAATAAATCTGCTGCATTATTTTCTTCAATGTAATAATGACATTACTGCTATTGGAGAGACCAAATTCTCTCTGATTTAATTTGAGACTCAATTCTGAGGAGGAAATCTATTCCTGGACCTGTAAACAGTCAAAAACATTCAGTGGAGTAGATTAAAGGAATTATATTAAGGGTTCAATAACTTTATGTAAACAGACACAGCATTAAGCTTCCTTGTACATATTTATATTTATACAGAGTCAAATGCTTTTGTTTTCATTTCCTCAGTTGACCATGGTGAATGCAAACATTTATGTCTTTACAAGGTGCTATGAATAAGTCATAGATGAGTGCTCCACCACATATAAATTACTCATACCATCTCATCTAAAGCTTCCAGGAAGAATGCAGAAGACAGAGCTAAAAAAAAAAAAAAAAAAAAAAAAAAACAAAACAAAACAAAAAACAAAACAAAAAAAAGCATAAGAAGGAGAGGGTAAGGACAAGGGCTATGAATCTTCTGGAAAAGACCTAGGTATTGTCATCAGGAATTCAGCACACCAACCACCTGTATTGTATTTGTGTAAGAATTGCCAGGGGTTGAGTAGGGCTTCAGAGAGCCCTACATTTTACTTCACAGCTATTTATTACTGATTGATTCAAGATGAAGAATAACTGTGTTTACAGTTGAATACTCAATAATAACCCTACCAGCCTCTAAAACATAGCTTCAATCTAATGATCCAAGAGGCAACACTATTTAAGCTAAATGTGTCAAAAAAAAACCAAGCAAAAAGAAAGAAAGAAAGAAAGAAAGAAAGAAAGAAAGAAAGAAAGAAA
>NW_021604567.1:7827683-7876032 GCF_004785775.1 Grammomys surdaster | reverse complement strand
AAAGAAAGAAAGAAAGAAAGAAAGAAAGAAAGAAAGAAAGAAAGAAAGGAAGGAAGGAAGGAAGGAAGGAAGGAAGGAAGGAAGGAAGGAAGGAAGAAACTAAGAAAGAAACAAAGAAAAAAAGAAAGGATGAATTTAGGGAAGTTATTGGTACACATTAGAAGATAATAAATGGACTAAAGGGATGTAAAAGAGTATAAGAAAAAAAGGAATTACAATATAATATACACATATAAAATTATCATCTAATAAAACTAATTGATAATGATTTCAAAAGCTAATTCATGTAAAAAGTTATACTTTTTACTGCCTTGCATTTATAAAATATTTTACATATATGAAATGTTTAATTTACAATAATACATTCTGAATTCCTTGGCTGATTTTCACATTTACTTAGTATTAGCTGAAATATGTAATAAATGCCTGAAGATAAGGAGAAGATAAAATACACATAAAATTGCAAAATTGTCACACTTCAGAATTTTCACCATCTATTAATTCATAGCATGTAAGAAGCATCTGAGATACTAATGGTGTTTGAACGAATCTTGGAAGCATATCTTCCAAAACTGGCTAGAAAGAGATTCCTTGCTAATGTTTTGAAATTTGATAATAAATCCTTGCACTGCACTCAGATAGACTCGGCCTGTAATGCACTATGAAATGCATGGCACACCATTTGTTAGATCTAGTTAACTATGATTCATAAAATGTGACATTTCTCATGCCATTTGCAAGGCAGTTAATTTATCCAGCAAATCTCATGATATCCTCTACACTTGAAAAGGTTTACTGTTTAGCAATAAAAAGGAAATGTTTTTAAAGAGGTAGAAGTGGTGTAACTGTATAATGTGGTAAATTCAAGATTGTGCAATAAACTGTAAAAATAACCCATGCTAGGGTGCTGACATATCAGATTTCAGTCCAACAAGGTGCAAAACGTGAAAAATAAAATTTGAACTGTCAGCTGGCATGATGTTTTTATGTAGTAGGTTAAGCTTTTAGTGCTAAAAAAATAATCTGTATATGCTTCTATGGAAAATATCTCTATAGAAAATATAGATACTACTAATACCATTATAGAAGCTAGCTACATCTTGAGTCTTATTTTTATCATAGAAAATATTGAAAATGTATTTTATTAATTTGTAGAAATATCAAATACTTTTTCTCAGAAAGGAATGACAGACTTTTGCAATTCTAGATCTAAAGGAACATGATGATTTCTGAGTTTTTGTGTTTTTTGTGAAATAAAAGATATTATAGTAAAACTTAAACATAGAAAACGATTAATGTGATTTTACAGAAAGTCAATCAACTTCCTGGGCCTCAATAGTCTGGATGGTTAGATGCATCTTCTCTCACTGAGGCCAGACCAGGCAGTCCTTTGCTGTATATGTGTTTGGTGGCTTCATATCAGCTTGTGTATGCTGCCTGCTTGGTGGCTCAGTGTCTGAGAGATCTTGGAGGTCCAGACCTCTCAGAGGGCAGTCATGTCAGACTCCTGTCTGCAAGCTCAACACAGAATCAGTAATAGTGTCAGGCCCCTGGGCCTACCCTTGAGCTGGATCTGAATTTGGGCCTGTCACTGTAACCTCCGGAAGTAGGAGGTGGGGGAACCCTCTAGAATGTACAAGAGACCTGTGAGGTGAGAGATTCTCAGGACTCAAAAGTAGGGTCCTTGGATGAAGTGTTCTACAGTAGGGAGGGGGGACTTGTAGAGTCTACCTCCAGTGGAGGCACAGGACATCAAGTGGAAGGATGGGATTGCCATTCCACAGTCACAGGCTCTGATCCAGAATTGTCCCTGTCTGAAGGAACTGCAGGATCAAAATGGAGTAGAGCGTGAGATATAGAAGGCATATTGCTAGCTCAAGATTTTAACATAGAATATTTTCATTTAATAGTTCTAGTCTTTCAGATGTCTATAACTTACAAACTCTTTAAATGGGAGTATTCTAGTAATTACATACAGGCTATCTAAGAATTACAAGAATGGGCCATCTTAATATGCAATGCTGTCTTTCTTTCCCTTAAAATCACAATGATGTATAAATTCTACAGATTTATAAGTTACCAACCTTTACATTTTTGCCACAAGTTGCTACTGAAAATGTTCTCAGCACAAAGCATTCCTTAAATAATGAGAAGTTCTGCACAATTGGTTTTATGGAAAAAGAATATTTACGCAGACAGCAGGAGATAATGCAACAAGCATGAGATGAGATCTTTGTTAACTGGAGTAATGAATGTCAAAGAAAAAGTCCTAGTATGTGTTTGTATGATAGCTTGAACGTTATACTTCTAAAAGATATATCTTGAGGAAGAACAAACGTTACAGAAAAAAAAAGCAACAAAGATAATTATTCCCAAGTGCTGATTGAATTCAAATGTACGTTATAATTATATTAGTAAAGTGCATGCTGATAAGAGTCTGATATGGATGTCTCCTCAGAGGCCTTCAAGAGTCTGACATATACAGAGGCAGATGCTCACAACTAGCCATTGAACTGATCATGGGGTTCTCAATGGAGGAGTTAGAGTGAAGACTGAAGGAGCTGAAAGGATTTGTGGCACCATGAGGAGAGCAACAATACCAACCAACCACAGCTCCCAGGGTCTAAACCACCAGCCTGGGAGCACTTAGGGAGGGATCCAGGGCTTTAGCTGAATATGTAAGAGTGGAGGGCCCTGCTGGGCATAGGTGGAAGATGAGATCCTTGACCTCATGAAGGCTGGATGCCCCAGGGGGTGGGAATTTTGAAGGTGGGAAAGTGGGAGTGGGGGCTAGGTAGGGGTTACATCCACAGAGAAGAAGGAGGAGGGGTAAGGGGATGGGGGGTTCCTGGGTGGGTGGGGGATGGGGTAAGGGGACAACATATGAAATGTAAATAAAATATCCAATAAAAAAATTATAGAAAATTAAAAAAAGAAATAAATAAAAAGGATATCTCAATGCATATAAGTAGATAAGCACATAAATGAATGACTAATGAAAAATAAATATATATTAGACAATTTTTCTCACTTGAAAATCAATATAGGAAAATGTAGGATTTAAGGTTTACAATAAAATCATATTAGATGAATATTCTCATCAAAAAATAATAATATCAGAATTAATTTATAGGCTAGTTAGCATTCCAAAGGGACTGGGTAAGTAAGATTCACAAATGTATGAGTTCATGAGGGCAGAAAAAACACTTCAAACTGCACAAGAACAATGATAAAAGCTATCTCTAAGGAGATAATCCACACGATGTGGACAGGACATTGTAAATATCATACTCAATTACCATTTTTTTAAATGAAGAATCTATAGATGCAGTTAAATACAGAAAAATGGACTCTAAGCAGGAAAACAATCCATGAAAAATTTAAAAGATATAAATTTTGATATTTAGTTTTAACTGTCACCTTGGCTATCTCATGACATATAGATCCTAGAAGTAAATAAACCATCATGAAAATCATTTCTAGGAAATATTTTGAGGTATATAGAAGGAGCCAGCCCTAAGCACATATTCAAAATCCATATGAAAAGCTAAAGGAACTACAGAGGTTGTATTCACGCATGTATTTGTATACATGTAATAATCATTATGAAAAGGATGTCATGAGTTTGGAAAGGAAGGGACAGAGGAGTAGTTGAAGAGGATAGAGGAGGGGGTTCAAGTAGTATAAATACAGCACAGGTATTTAGGAAAATCTCAAAGAAAAAATTAAAAGAAGTTACTTCAACATGCAAATAAATGAATTGGAAAAAATTATTGCAAGTAACCCAGAAATGAAATAATCCATGAAAACCTTATTGATGTATTGAATAAATCAACAATAGCTGGAAGTATTCACCACCAAATGTTAAAATGTGCTAAAAGTGAATGGGTGACAGTGAAAGACAGAAAGTGTGATTGAAACCAGAGAAAGCAAACTTTTAGCTAAGATAATCTGTAATAGTAAAATATTGTCAATGTTTGCCTTAAAATTGTGAGGAACATAAGTACGTCCCATCTGATCCCATATAATTTTGTTAGACATATCTACCTATGGACTTAAAATAAGTACCAAGATGATGTAATATTTGTATTAAAAAACATTAACTCTCTTTAGTCCCACGCAACATAACTCTTTTTACTACAATTATTTATTTATGTGTTTATGTCTGACACTCATAGGATAACTTGGGGAAGTAGGTTTTCTAGAACTCTTGACTTTCAGAGGTGTTGGAAAGCACCTTTATCGGGTAAGACAGCTCAACAGCTAGTGACACACAACTGTTTTTAAAGACCGTTCTAAACAATCTCGAAAACTGTTTGTAACTAATCTCTGAATTTAGTGATATTGTAAACTTACATAAACTTAGTTTTAGTTATTGTTCTATCACTGTAAAGAGACAACATGACTAAGGCAACTTTTATACAGGAAAACAGTTCATTGAGGGTTTGTATATCTTTTCAGAATATTACCCCATTTCCATGACATGAAGCATAGCAGCAGGCAGAGAGGCATGGGGCTGAGAGCGTACTTATATCATGATTGATAGGCAGCAGACCAAGAGAGAGACTGGGTCTGCTGTGGTTTTTGAAACCTAAATGGTCACTTTCCTAGTGACACACTTCCAACAAGGTCACAACTCCTCAACGAAGGTGTATCAGCTAACCCTTTCTAAACAGTTTACCAACGGAGGAGGAAGCAGACAAACATATGAGCCCATGGGGGCCATTCTTACTCAAACCACCAGAGACTTACAAAACAAACAGACAATGAAATTCAAGAAGAGTGTCACTAAAATGTCTTGAAGTGTCATTTTGGTCTCTTCTGGATGAGCTGCTCGCTCACTTGCTGCACCATCCGTTCACCCTGTTAAGGTACAGAATTGTAAAAATAAAGCACTTAAAGGCCAACAGTCACTAGAAATTATTTTTTATTACCCACTCAGGCTTGTACAAAGCAAGGTCATTTCCTGTGGGAGGAACAGCACAATAGCATCAGGCAAAAGGAAGAAGAATGCATAAGGCCTGCAGTAAAAATAAATATCATATAAGGATTTTTACCTGTCCTACTCAGCAAAGGCAAGCATTTACTGCTTGTTAACCTGACAGGTACTGAGCAGTTCAGCCAAATGTTACTTACTGAGCAGGATTTAAATTGATTTATATACAACATCAAAACATTTAATGTTTTTAAGATACCATTTTAAAGTTTTAAAAGACTTAAATAAAGAAGTAAACTGTTAATGAACTGGAAGACACACTTAAGATATTAGCTTTTTCAAGTTGTTTTATGGATGATCAAAAATAACAATTTTGGATAATGGATTTCCTAAAAAAATCTGTAAACATAAATAATTCTGTCCATCTAGTGCACATCTGGAAAACAATAAGTCATGAGCACCAGTATGCCATCACAATGCCACTGCCTGATTAGGTGTGTGGATACAATACCAAAGTACACAATGGTTCTGCTCATGAACCAATTATGATTTGAAGTTTAGTTAGATTTTCCAGCGGCTGGCACCATTAGTGGTCAAATGTAGACACTAAATCACTGTGAAATGTTTAGCTCTAAGTAGACATGTATATCAGTGCCTGACAGCACCCCCCATGCACACACACAAAAGGGGAGGGGGAAAACTCAGGGAGGATTATGGATGAGATAAAGGAAAGTTTATAAGAGCCAGAGGATGAAAAGGACAGGTG
The DNA here is from genome assembly GCF_004785775.1 of Grammomys surdaster. Taxonomy (NCBI): domain Eukaryota; kingdom Metazoa; phylum Chordata; class Mammalia; order Rodentia; family Muridae; genus Grammomys; species Grammomys surdaster. Next base: position 7,870,330 of record NW_021604567.1, on the reverse strand, counting down.
GGCATCCGTGTCTTCTGCATATGACAAAGCCAGTGGCTATGGATGCACTCCTGGAATCCACACAAGATTGTGCCTGTCACATTTATGGATGGGTGAGGAGTACAGGAGGAGCTGTTGACAGCTGACAGCTAGAGGGAGAAGGAGAGTCTTTTTTTTTTTTTTCAAAGCAATAACCTTTGCACCATTGGATCCTAGATTACTACATGGTCATGTGCACATAGACAACACCCAATGGACTCAGTTGCTTAGTAACAATAAACACTCTGAATTCATGAGGGATTTTCACTCAGGGCTTGGTCTATGAGGAGATGTAAGAGAAGAGAGATATAAATATGATCAAAAGATAATGTACTCACCTGTGAAAATTTCAAAGTATAAAACTAATATGAAAAATTCTCATTAAATTTGTTTTAAGATTACCCTTAGTTAGACGCACTGCAGATATAATATGAAATTTCTCCTCATTTATGTTTGGTGAAGTTAAAATTTTAAAAAACCTTAAATGTTTCATATTATTCTTTAATATAATACCTAAACATTTAATGCTTTCTTTTCTATCCCTGTTACATCTTAGTTAATTATCTGAAACACTTCTAAGCAATATCTCCACATGAACATTTGTGGATGAATTTATTTCTGTCAAAAGTTGGATACTTTTATTTATTTAAGTGACTCATAATCTCTACAAGCCAACTGAAATAGAAACTTAATGCTTCCTTGTTTTTTTTTAAAAAATTTTTTAAAGAAATAAGGAATGTGAACTATTCTGCATACATAATAGAATAATTTCATTAACTTTTCAAATAAATTAGGAAATGTAATGGTAAATGGATTCTTTCAACTTGAATATCTTCTATTTTTAAAAATTACTTCTGTGCAGTCCATGACTCTGTGTGTCTGTGTGTGTTTCTGTGTGTGTGTGACTCTGTGTGTGAATATATATATGTATGTATATACTGCTAATTCTAATGTAGGCATGTATATGTACATAGTTGGAGGGAAGAAGAGGTCATGGTGTCCCTCAGAGATGAATTTAAAGCATTTGCAATATGACTGACATTTTATGCAGCAGCTGCGAGGTAAATGCATGGTTTCATGATTTGACAGCAAACTCATTTAACAATTGGGTCATCCTTCTTTCCTCACTGTGTTTTACTTTCCATAATTCTTTATTATGTACATGATAAAATGTGCTATGGATAACATTAAATATATATCACTTCCAGTATATGAAAGCTCTCTCCAGCACTGAGCTATGTTGCCTATAAAATTTGTTACATGTTCAATAACAGTTTTTAATACTTAGAAAAATCTATCACTTAGCATTGCCTAAGATTTTTTTTTCAAGTGTAGGCAAATTATGCCCAGTAATCTAAACTTAGTTAATCACTAGCTTCTAGTAAGTTAATGGATCTACTGTTGCCTTCCTAAACCATAGTAATTTTTAACTGCTTTTAAACTACTTATCCCTATACTCATAGATACATGTAGATCTATTCCCTCATCAGTAAAGTTTATGTTGCTGCAGATGGAGATCCTGACAGATATCATTACTTGTCAAAATGCAGAGAGCATCTAATAGGAGGTGCCCAGCCTCGACTGATAGACCGACAACATAATCAGCCATATAAAACTCAAGCAAAATCATGGAAAAGGGTGTGAAAAGATTGTGTGGTCAGAGGAACAGGTAGTCTGACATAAGAATGTGTCTCTGTGAGATCACAGGGAGGCTACACTCACAAAATCTCAGTAGTTTGGCTTTTTAAACTAGACCCACACAATGACAATACCAGTTACCTCACAATGAGTGGGGTTATTCTCACAGGGCTCCAGAGATTCTGGGAGAAGAAACATTAGTCTTATTCAGGAAATAGAACCTAAATGGTTACCCAATACCAAGTATTCACCCTAGAAACACATACACGCCAAAAGCAGTAGATAGATTCACTAAGGTGCATTTATAAAGTTATACATCTTACAAAAGACTCCTGAAATCGTGGAAAGAAAATCGTCGGTATAGGGTGCTGTGATGTAACACCCAAATTAGTTTGTAACATGTAAAATAACCAAGCGAAAATAGCCAATGAATTAATTTAAAAATTACACATTAAGTACTTTCATAAGAGATGCATATTTTAAATTCATAAAACCTGGAGAAACAAGCAGAAGAAATGAAACATTTAGCTGTTCATGTTGGTTAAGGTTAATAGCCCCAGAACTCGGGTTTCAGGCTACAATATCATGAGTTTGATATCATCCCTGGCCAAATTAGTGTGCCTGCCTAATTAGTCCAAGTCATTTGCATCATAAAGAGACTACTTATAAAAAATCTAAATGCATAAAAGGATTCAAGTGTTGGATAATTTTACCAAATTGGCACAAACTAGATTCATAGGAAAAAAACAGCTTCAATCAAGAAAATACCTCTATGCAGCTGCCCAATGGCCATCGGCTAACTGGGTTCACCTGAAAGGAGGGCTGGAAATGAAAAGGAGACAGGAGGGGCAAGAGAAACATGGAGCCAAGACAAAGTCTTCTGATCAAGGCTCCAAGTTTAATATTCTTCACTGCACTTATATAGGGGAATCCCACTGAACCCATCCTTTGTTTAAGCTGGATAATGTGCAAACCAGGCTCATCCTGGCAGTCTGTTTTTCTAAGTTCTTGCAGGAAGTTGTAAGTGTAAACAAAGCAGCTGGATTCACCTAGGTGGCAAGCAAGGTCTGTTCAGACTGCTCAAGGCTGGGAAGGGCACACCTCCATCAGATCGGACTGGAGGAAAGTTGATTAATGATTGATCTGGAAGGACCCAGACCACTGTGTGCATTGCCATCCGGAACTTTTGATCCTGTGCTATATAAGAAAGCAGACAAGCCAAAGAAAACAAGCCAATCAAAAGGATCCTCTGAAGCCTCTGCTTCAGTTCCTGCCTCCAGGTTTGTAACTGGAGCTCCTGCCCTGGCTGACATCTATGACAGACTTTGAATTGAGAGTTTTAAGTTGTTTTATTTGACCTCTGTGTACAAATTGTCCATTGAGGTGGTAACAGACAGTACAGAAGAGATCAGTGTCGTCATAGATTCATACTTCAAAGATTTTATTTACTTTAAAAGATACGGATTTGTAGTGGCTTTATTTTTTTTTAAAGTAGATAAATTACATTGTGTTTGTAAGCCAAGATTTGTCTGTTAGATTCATAAAAATTGATGATGTTTTAGATAATGAGGCAATTTGTTAAAATTCTGTCCATGAAGTTTTTCACCATGATTCATCATGAAGAATGATCATTTACAAGTTAGAGGAAAAGAGCTATATTATTATCGTTAAGAAAAATGTTCAAATAAATGTTAAAGTAAGTTGTAGTTGAAAACTTGCCCCTGATGGAAGGGGAACAGTGATGGAAGCAGATGTCTCAGTGGGCCCATGCGAGGCATCTCTTCCCCCTGAGGGACCAGTCACACACTGGTATAGCATAGAATAGAGTTTATTCAGGGAACGGGTAGGGGAGCCAGGAAAGTAGTAGAGTGAGAGCAAGAGGGAGAGTGAGAGCAGAGGGAGAGCAGAGCAGAAAGAGAGCGAGAGCAAAAGCTAGAGCAAGGGAGGGAGGGAGGGAGGGACGGAGGGAGGGAGGGAGGGAGAGAGAGAGAGAGAGAGAGAGAGAGAGAGAGAGAGAGAGAGAGAGAGAGAGAGAGAGAGAGAGAAGTGGAGGCCAACCATGACCACCTGGAGAGAGGGGGAAGGAAAGGGAGGAGGAGAGAGGGTGCAGAGAACCTGCAGGCAGGGATCAAAGGAGCAAGAGAGAGAGGAGGGGCCAAGCAGCCCCTTTTATAGTGGGCAGGTCTACCAACCTGTTGCTAGGTAACTGGGGCGGAGCATACCTGCCACTGCCAGGTAATTGTGGAGGTGGAATTTCGACAGAATACTACAGCTCCTACTCCCAAATATAAGCTCCCCAAAAATGTATAAAGCTATTTATGGATACATGTGTATATTAAGTAAGAGAGAGAGAGAGAGAGAGAGAGAGAGAGAGAGAGAGAGAGAGAGAGAGAGAGAAAGAGAGAGAGAGAGAAGAATATGGCTCAAATATCAATAGTAGTGTCAGAAAGAAGACAACAAATGAATGTAGCCTGAACAACTGGCTTAGTACAAGGAAATTTTCATAAGGAATATATCAGTATTACATACTGATATACAGTATAAAATTACATTCTAATCTATAAATGCCAAAACAAATGACAAATCATCAATTATTTCAATGAATGTTAGTTGATTATTTTCACTATTGATTGGGAAAGTTCAGCATGTTTTTATGTTTACAAGTTTGAACTTCATTATAGCCTACATTATGAATTATCTGATTTTTAAATGACACTTCTTTCTTTAAACCAATATAGAAAATAAATTTTATTTTCTCATATATTACACCCCAAGAGAGTTTCAGCCTTCTTTCTTCTCCTCTAAATTTCTATCTCTGCCTTGCCTCTCTACCAAATAGTGTTTTATTTTTAATAAACTCTACCTATTTAACTCGGCTTTGTACTTTATGCCTGTTTGTATGTTTCAATTGTTGCAATGATAATAATTGGAGTGAGATAAATTTCAACTGTCATTGAAAACACTCTATACATGTAAACATGTGTAAACTAATGTTTACATGTAAGAATATAAACATTATAAAGGAAGATTACAGTTATATACACATACATGTTAGTCTGTAAGAAATTTAAAGATTCATTGGTCATAGTGAGTATATCTTTAAATTAAAGTAGAGAAAACAATGAGGTACCACATTTGTACCCATTCAAAAAGTTAGCTGTGAGAATTCAGACACATTGTTTCTCATTCAAGATACTTAGGTAAATTCACAAAGCATTTTTTCTCTATCTAGATTAAAATAAGGTGTACCCATATTACATGCAAACACAAAATATATATAAAAGGTCAGAAAGATTTCAGAGCATAGACATATCATTAGAAAAATTGTTAGAAATATTTTTAGATTCAGGATAAATCAGAATATTCTGGGGAAAAGACATGGTGTAGTAATTAAAATGCCAGTCAATTACCCAATTCCAGTTGGATTATCAGAGACTACCCATGAATTCTATCTCCTCTTCAGTGAGATGCAGGGACTGAGTTTAATTCATTTACTTTTTCAGTGATTTTTTTTTATTTCCTTAAGCCATAGAGCCAATAAAGACTTTCCCCTCCTCAGTAAATAAAATAATGATTTCACTGTTTCCTGTCTTTGGTTCTTTTCCAAACACCAATAAAATGATTTTAAATTCTCTCAGTGTGTGTTGAAAGCATTCAGAGGGAAATGGTTGCAGTATCTTTTTTCTCTGACTTTATGTCTTGTTAGCTCTTTACACTGTGTCAACATTTACATCTTTTCTTTGCAGTATAATTAACACATCTGTATGTTTCAATGCTTTTCTCGAGGCTGACCATCTACTCTGAGGTCTGAATGCATTTAAATGTGGTATTTTTTCTCCTTTCACCGGTTTTCCCTTCCTCATTTGAAAGCTTGATGCTTCTTTCAAGACTCTGCTCAGGCAACACCTATCACCATTCACTAACTATACAGTCTTCTTCTGCAGCTATGTAGTTTCTGCATGATTAAGAATTACTTGACGATCCTCTTTTGTTACTTAATACTGAAGTCTGCTTTGCTACTTTTTTACCCTGGTTCATAGGGGTAAATTAGAGTTCATACAAAATTAACACATAGTAAAGTGTATAATTTTTTCATTATTTCCTGTCATATCTAAGATAAACTATGATTAAACTATTAAACTCAAATACCATTTCAGTCTCAATACTAAAACACAAGTCTGTCCCTTAATCTAAAATTCCTAAGGTGTCAACATGGAGTCAGTCAGAGTTTCATGTCTCTTTCTTATTAGTTACATATGAAGAATATTGTTTTTCCCAAATGTGGTTCTCATGTTGCTCTGTCATCTTATACCCCCAATAATTCAGCCTTGCTTCGAGGTTTCAGAAATTGATGCCAGCTCAGTTAGGTGTATTTTGTCATCTATTAAAAAATAATGAAGTATAAATGACATATTCTTTTAATGTCTGTTACTTAATCCCTGTTTTTTTGAATAAGGAAGCCAGAAAGATTTCTTTTTGTACAGAATCACTCTGTATTTCCAATCAGAAAGATGTGAGAGCTTCTTGCTCTCATGGATCATCACCCAATTCAACCCACGATGTTTAGCTGAGAGTTCAGAAGCCCTGTGATTATGTAGAGTGAATGATCATACCCATTCATCAGGACCAGCAATCAGCAGTCAGATACACTTTACTAAGGGTAAGTCAAAGCTAATAATGTTTTGGAGGATTGAGAGTAGTAAATTCTAGGATAGGAAAAGGTCATTGGCTGGGGTATGAGGGTATCCAGAATGCCTCCTCGGCATGGGGAAGCATTTCATGTATCTCGGATGATGGCAGAGTAGATTTTATCATTAGGAGGGAAACTGATCGTGCATTCTAATTGAGGCTGTGTGATATTCCTCAGGTAGATTTCTCCAGGCAAGATCAGAGAAGGAGAATCCCCACTAATGAAGAGAGTCTTCATACATATTGTACCAATCCCAGAGGCTAACTGATCATTGTGATCTTCTACAAAAAATTAGCAGTGTTTTTCGCAAAAAGGTGGTTGTATTTGCCTGGAAGTTACATTGAGTTTGACCAGGAGCTACCAAATCCCAGTGGAGGTTTCTTTAGAAAGCAATAGAATGACTCTCTATAGATTCTTGTATCTAACATAAGGTATTGCATTTACTGATACTGTATTCAAGGAGATAAATAAGCTATTAAATTCAGATCTGTTTTTAAGAGAGAAGATAGTAAAACTATCATGATTCAAAAATACACTGGAGAATTTAGATCATTATGAATGAGAAATCCAAACTATAGATGCTGCCTTTCCTCTCCTCTCATCTTTAGCACCCTAAGTGCTAATTTTCAAATGAATTATTTTAATTAAATTTAGTAAGCCTAACATAATTCATTGTAAACCTTTAAAGTTTCGAATGATTATAGTATCATATTTTATAACATTAATCATCTCCTAAATTAAGAAATCCAGCTTGGCATGTTTGCTCTAAATTGTTTCTAAAGAGAAAAATAAATCTTGTGTACATGAAAATATAATCATTTTAAATCACCACAATATATCAAAATGATTTTACTATATGGTATACATGTTAGTTGTATGTGCTTTAAGCTGTCATATATTTGTGGTAACTCCTAAGTAATTTTTGCTTTTGCATAATGACCATACTACTAATTTTTTCAGTCATTTATATATGCTCTGCCTATATAAAAGTTCAAATCCCACTCTTACATAATATTACCACACGATTTCAGTCCTGTTTTGACACCAACTCTTTACCTTTTTCCATCTTTGCTGTCATAATGACCATATCTTGTGTATTCTTGGAAGTATACACACATATAACTATAGATACTTTAATAATCATATATAGATTTACTTTCATCTCCTAGTGAAATTCTCAGGCAGAACTAACCATATTTATGATTATCAGATTTTGACAAATTATTTTCTAAACTGATGTAATTACTTACACTAAAATTAAGCATAATTATAGATTCTAGTCTTCATTTATATTGTTAGTTTTCATGCTTGGACCAAATTATACAAATGAAAGTTTCTTATACTTTAAATGTTCTTGGAAACAAATATGTTTTAAATGCTTTTATAAATCTAATAGACTTTTATATTCCCTGTACTTAAACTATTGTCCATATACTATTACAGTTATGTGAGGTTATTTACTGATACTGTTTGGTTTTATATGTTATATATTGTGTGTTTATATGTGTACAGTTGTTGTGGAATGTACTTTCCTGGAAATATGCAACTCTAATATCTACTAACTCTGAAACGAAAGCCATAACAAAGCAATGTTTGGATATCATGAAAAACATTGTGAATCAATGAGGTTTGGAGTGTTATGTTTGTTGTGGGGGAATATGGTTTACTTACAGGAACATCATTGAGGTTCATTATAGAAGCATGTATAACTCAAAAGACAGCTGCATCACAAAAGCCTATACCATTGCAGGTGACAGCTTACAAGTGCAGAGTATTATACCACCTTGAAAGGACACTTTCCTTTGTGTTGAGCCTTTTGTAGGCTTTCCTGTGCTTCTTCCAGGCAGCTGGCTTTTTCTGACAGTAAACCTCAGAAGTCTTTACAATTAATATACTCTTTTGGAGCGAGGGACCTAGAAGTGAATCTGTTCAGTTTCAGGGATTTCCTCAAGGTACTTTTTATTGCTTACTTCCTGTTTCAGTGAGGATTTTCTTTTACAATATGGTATGTTTCAATCTGGGAGAAGTCTGGCACACAGCATCCTGTGTCAAGCATATGGAATTCAGGGGACAACTTAACAGGTGTATATTTAAAAACTTGTTGCAATATTATTCTAGAAATAACCCCCCTTTCTATTATAGGGTACATAATAAAGCATTCTACTACAAGTAAGTTCATATTCCTTATTTGTGAGAGGGCTATTCATGGTGATGCTGCATGAAAATTTCAGTTGTCTTGGTGTGATATGAGTCAGTCTTTATCAAATTTGAGAATAAACTTTATTTGGTTGAATAAATCACATTAAGAGACAAAGATTGCATCCATACAGTGACTATATTACAGTGAATGACATAGTCTAAGTGAGTTCATCATGCTCAACAATTAGAATGTGAGGATTTGGCAGAGAAATGCATTGAGATCCAGAAATCATAAAACTTACAAATACGTTTATTTTTATAGTTTGAATCTTGATTTTTATCTTGCTAATCGAATGCTTTCATTACTCCAGTCCAACATTAAGCTGATTAATTCATTTTGCACAGTTAAAATTTAATGAGATAATCTTTTATGTTGCTACTTAATCTTTTCAAATAAGTGTGGAGTTTTATTAAAGGGGATAGAACATTTTAACTTAGATATTTCTGATGTCAACATTCATCTATGTTTAGAATTTGGATAACATGTTTCAAAGAACATGAGACTGACAGAATTTAGGCATACAAATACATACTGTACACATTTTGAATCTGCCCATAGAACAGATTCAAATTAAAAGACATTGCCCTAATGGCAGTTTGTTCCTCTTTTATTGAAATTCTATATGTGTATAGAAATCATTTTCTTAATAGATCACCTTAGTTTTATTTAAAAATCTAATTAAATACTGGAATGAAGGAATTGCTCAATGAGTAAAAGCTTTGTCACACTAGTGTGAAAATCTAGATTCACAGGCTCAGCTTCAAAGTAAAAAGCCTGTCTGTAATCTTAGGTTTGGGGTATGAGAAACAGACAGTTCTCAGAGTTCACTGGTCAGCTTGTCACACCAATCACTAACCTCCAGGTGTTGAGAAGATAACCTAGGTTCAAGAGGTAAGGTGGAGATTATTAAAGGAAGATAACCAATATCAACATTTGGCCTCTAAACACAAGAAGATGCAATTCTATAACACACACGCACACACAAACACACAAAAAAGAAAATATCACGATTACTATTCTACTATATCTGGAGACATTAAACAACACATCTAAAATGTGATGTATCCTTGAAATGCCCAAGATGCAACTCTCAGGCCACATGAAGCTCATGAAGAAGGAAGACCAAGTGGGGGTGATTCAGTCCTTCTTAGAAGGAACAACAAAATACTCAAGGGAGCAAATATGGAGACAAAGTGAGGGACAGAAACTGAAGGAGGGGCCATCTAAAGACCACTCCACCTGAGTATCTATCCCATGTGCAGTCACCAAAAGTAGATGCTGATGTGGAAGTCAGGAAGTGCATGCTGATAAGAGCCTGATATGGATGTCTCCTCAGAGGTCTTCAAGAGTCTGACATATTCAGAGGCATATGCTCACAGCTAGCCATTGAACTGATCATGGGGTTCTCAATGGAGGAGTTAGAGTGAAGACTGAAGGAGCTGAAAGGGTTTGCGGCACCATGAAGAGAGCAACAATACCAACCAACCACAGCTCCCAGGGTCTAAACCACCAGCCTGGGAGCACTTAGGGAGGGATCCAGGGCTTTAGCTGAGTATGTAAGAGTGGAGGGCCCTGCTGGGCATAGGTGGAAGAAGAGAACCTTGACCTCATGAAGGCTGGACGCCCCAGGGGGTGGGAATTTTGAGGGTGGGGAGGTGGGAGTGGGGGGGTAGATAGAGGTTACATCCACAGAGAAGAAGGAGGAGGGGTGAGGGGATTGGGGGTTCCTGGGTGGGTGGGGGATGGGGAAAGGGGACAACATATGAAATGTAAATAAAACATCCAATAAAAAAAATGTGACGTATCTTTTAAAACATACAACTTTATTTTTAAAACCACTTAATACTGGTTTAGCAATCAAACATGTAAACAGCATATAAAGATGGCATGACTGCATATCTCACAATGCAAATGGTCGTTTCAATAGAGAAACTATAGCTGAAATACTGAGTCATTTCAGTAGTGATCCTCTGAAATGTTGAAGATAACACCTGCTAATATTGCTGCCATCTTCAAATCTAACACATTACTTTTCCTCTTTTGATCATGTTAACATGGATTTTCCTTTGAATTTCAGGCACAATTTAATAAAGTCTTCCAACAGATAATCCTATTTTTCTCCAGTTTTGAGCCTATTGCTTGATCATGTAGTTTTTATTTAAAATATATCTTTAATTGCCATTTGGAATATTGCAGTGATGTAATAATTTGGATAGTATGTCATTTTTTAACCAATGTATGAATGACATTGACATACCTATGAGTATTTATGTAATAAAATTGTAATAAAGTTTTGCTTCCATATCTTTATATGTGTTTCTAGATGATCAAATGAGATTAGATAACCTAACAGTAGGCTTACTCTTGAAGAAGACAGATTTCCCTTCTCTCTGTAGTGGTTACTTGCCTGTAATTTCACCTTGAGGGATATGGCCTTATGAAATTGCTTCTATGCAACTTGGTGTTTTAACTTGTATTTGTACTATTGAATTCTGTTTAGAGAATCATACTGTTGAGAATTAATGTGGGCAGCTCTACTCTTATCCAGAAGACACTGTTGAGGAGCAAGTTTGTAGATCATCTGATCCTTATAATCTTTCTGCTACTTATTAATCTATGTTCCTTGTGTCAAAAATATAGGTATTGTAGTGTAGATATTTCTGTATGGGTTAAACACCTCATAGTCAGTTGCTCTTTTGATTTGATTAGGTATCATATTTTTAATAGTGTATGTCTTTATGGAAAGCAAGATTTTTTGGTGTATGATAAGATGTACGTGAATCTGTTAGTATAAGAATAAGTATGTAAAATGCAGTTTAGGGATTACACTGGATTAGAAAAAATGGCGAAATTGGTTCTCCTTTATGGTCCAGGACCTTATTTTTCTTGGTTCAGAAAGGTTATTGACTGTTTTATTTTATGAGGTACATTCTTACTGCAGATCCAGAATAGGCAAGGGCTTGTGTCAACAATCTGGTTAAACTTGTAAATGCTGTGCAACCTGCATTCAATCATATTTAATGTTGATAGTTTCATATAATACATCCATCTTACTTTTATGATGTTCAGTTGTCCTGCAAATAAGTGTATTAAGAAATAATTGACTGTATTTCATTTATATATGTTGTAATGGATTACCACTTTCAATTACTGCTGACATGTAGCATAATTGATAGTGAGGAAATTTCTGTTTGCATCATGAGAAAAAAATATATAACTTTAGTCTGGTTTTTAATCTGTAATTTTCAGATATTTTATATTTTAAATTACATTTGACAGTTGACTTTTAAATTTCTGTATTGTCTGGAATGTGAGTATGTATACATGCCACAGCTTTGGAAATCACAGGACAATTTGCATTAGTTGGTTTTCTCCTTCCTACACAGTGACTCTGGTTTTTTTGTTTGTTTATTTTTGGGGTTTTTTTTGGTTTTTTGTTTGTTTGTTTGTTTGTTTGTTTGTTTTTACTTATTCCCTTAATATCTGAACATTGCTCCACTTCTAGTCACCTCTTCCCACAGTCTGTTGGCTGGAGTCATGTTATAATTTTGTCTGGTATTCTTCTTCAATCCTTACTCCCTAGCTTGAGATCCTGTTGACTGACTGTTGATTAGTTTGATCACCAATCATTTCCCCATCCCTCATTCTCTTCTCCTCTGAGCAAGTGGAGCCTCTCTGGGCATGCTCCTGACCTTGATACTTCAAGTCTTTATGAGGCTAGATGCTTCCTCTCCTACTGAGATCAGACAAGGCAGCACAGAAGAAGAACATATACCACGTACAGGCAACAGCTTTTGGGCTAGCCCCCATTCCAGTTGCTCAGGACCCACAGGAAGGTCAAGCCGAACATCTGCTACATATGACGGAGGAGGCCTAGGTTCAGCCTGTGTATGATATTCGGTTGGTGGTTCAGACTCTGAGAACTCCAAGGGTCCAGGTTAGTTGACTCTATTGGTCTTCCTGTGGACTTTTTATCCTTTTCAGGGTCTGCAATCCTTCCTCCTATTCTTCCATAAGAGTCCCTAAGCTCTATTCACTGGAATGGAGTTTGGATTCTGGAATTTTTAAGTTTCATCTTCTGCTTTATCAGTAGCAACCAATCATACCACCTAAGTTATATCTTCAGATGAAAATTATTTTTATATTAGGCAAATAATAACTTCAGTTTATCAAGAAAATATTACTGATTCATTATGTGATATGAGATTATTTTATTTATTGGCAGTGAATGTAGATCATATGGGATTTCCATTTTGCTAATGTGTCTTGGCTCTAAAAACACTCCCAGCAGCACCAATTTTTATTCTATATCTTTTCTTCTTATTTTGGTTTCACCTTCTATCAATTTGATCAAAATAATTCTTTTAAAATAATGTGAAGTTGGCATTAGTTTTGGACACTTCTGCCATTTAACCATGGGCTAGGTATTTATTTAATTGGAAACTAAATATGACCATTTTGAGCTTATACAGATTATAGCAATGTTAATAAAACTACAGTTAACATTTATTCATTACATATCTGTCATGTATCTATATTACACAGTACAACTTTGAAAGCTTGTGATTTTGTCTGATGTAGCACTGACTTCAATAATATAATACAAATAATGATTTGTATTGAAGAATTCCATAAAAGTTTTCTCTTCACAAGTGTTCCTGTGAAATCACTATTTTAAAATGCAATATTATGTGTCTCTCTGCTAGGGTTGTAGTATTAGTAACTATATAAGTATATAAGTAACTATATAACTATATAGTTACTATATTTATATTTATTTTTGGTATAATGTCTGGAAATTACAAATACTTATAAAGTTATATATATGAGATTATTTTATTTATTTAACATTATTGTAATCTGATTATAGTTACATGATTATATATACTCACTAAAAACTTAAACTTCAGTTTACATAATGAGAACCATGGTGATTAATGTAAAATGATTATTTTTTTACTGCATGAGCTAACAGTATTATTAAGACATTATATTTATTTAAAACATTTAAGAAGTGAATTAGTTACATTAGCTTAGCAAAATTTGTATGAAGTATGGAAATTTGTATTAAAGTTGGCATAAAGCTTGTAATGCTTCAGAAATAATGTACATTATTTTAATTTAATTTAAAAACTTAGTAATGCTTATTGAAGCAATAACCACATGATATTTTATTAATAAATGCTTTATTTTAATAAATATTGTCCATAATAACATGGATCATTTATATACTTTAATGAATAAAGTATTCTAGTTATTTCTTTTGAAAAGACTTAGTACCATTTGGATAGATGGTGTCATATACACAATGACAAAATTGATTAATTAACTGAAGAGAAAATTATGCTATTGTTGATTTCAAAGGATTATATAGGAGAAAAGTTGGACATATACTCAAAAGAGGCTCCACCATATCATAAAGACATATGCTCCACTATGTTCATGGCAGCCTTATTTATAACAGCAGAAGCTGGAAACAACCCAGATGTCTACCCAGATGGAAGAATGGATACAGAAAATATGATACATTTACATAGTAGAGTACTATTCAGCTATTAAAAATAAGGACTTCAGGAATTTTGCTGACAAATGAGTAGAACTAGCAATATCAACCAGAGGGAGATAACCCAGACCCAAAAGGACATACATTGTATGTACAGCCCGATAAATGGATATTAGCCCAAAAATTCAGAAGACATACAATGAAACTCACAGACCATATGAAGCTTAACAATAAGGAAGGAAAAAGTATGGGTGCTTCAATTCCGCTTAGCTGGGGGACCAAAATAATGAGGGGAGGCAGAGGAAGGGAGGGATATAGATGGGAGAGTGGAGGGGCAGGGAAATAACTGGGCAGGATCAGATAAGTGGGGAGACAGAAAAGAATCCCAGAGTGTCAGGAGAATGAATAGAACTATAAAGTTGTGGCTAGTGGGGAGCAAGGGGAACCACTAGAGAGTCCCAGACACCAGGGATGAGAGGCTCCTAGGAACCAAATGGGGATGACATTAGCAGAAATGCCCAACAGTGGGGAGATAGAACCTGAAGACAGAAATGGCCCTCATTTGAGTGATGGGGCCACCCACCCATCTCAAAACTTTTAATCCAGAATGGTTCCTGTCTAAAGGAAATACAGGGATTAAAAAAAAAAATCAGCAAAGGTTAAGAGAAAGGCCATTCAGAGACTGCTCCATCCTGAGATCCATCCCATCCACAGACATCAAACCCCAATACTATTGTTGATGTCACGATGTGCTTGCAGATAGGAATCTGGCATAGCTGTCCTTTGAGAGCCACTGCTAGCACCTGACTAAGGCAAATGCAGAAATTCTGTCAACCATTGGACTGAGCCCAGGGACCCCAATGGAAGAGTTAGGGGAAGGACTGAAGGAGTTAAAGTGGATTACATTCCCATCTGAAGAACAACAACTGTACTTTCAGAGCTTCCAGGGACTAGGCCACCAACTAAGAGTATACATGGGGCAGTCCCTGGCTCCAGCTTAATATGTAACAGAAGACTGCCTTATCTGGAATCAGTGGGAGGGGTAGAAATTGGTCTTATGGGAGCTTGAAGCTCCAGTGAAGTGTGGTGTTAGAGGGGTGAGGTGGATTGTGTGGATGGGTGGGTGCAGAAGCACCCTCTTAGAGGTCAGCGGGAAGGGGTAGGGTGGAGGACTTGTGAATGGGGGACCAGGAAGGGGGACAACATTTGAAATGTAAATAAATAATAAAAAAGAAATGAAAAATTGAACTGCATAAAAAAAAACAAAAGAAAACTATGAAATAATGATATAGAATAAGGCTGTAAATATATCAAAACCTTTATTTTCAATTTAAAGTTTTCTTAAACTAAATATTACAGAGTTTAATTATAAATATAATTATGATTTCAGAATTAATCCTTATGAAAAGGGCATCAAATATACTTGTTTGAGAAATTAAACAGTATGCATGTAGTATGTAAGAAATATTCCCAACTGCAAACACACATATACACACACACACACAAACTCACAGGAACATGCACATATACACACGCTTTTAGAAAGCCAGTTCATATATCTTATTCTAGCAGATTCTCAGGACATACAAAAAATAAACAATGTCTATTAAGTTTAAATCCAGTTTTTTTCTGGATACTACATTCTATATATAATATAAATCCAAATATTCATTAATATATATAATGCATTAATGTATATATTGTATACCTATGTATACATTATGACTACCTACTGAATAACTTTCTTCTGGAATTAACATTGAGTCCTTCTGTCTATCAGTAGAATATTGAAGTCAGAGTAATATAGAGGATTGAAACTTGATCCTATGTGGATATCCTATGTGGGATCAGAAAGGAGACAAAACTATTAATTTTCACAAAGTCATATAGGTAGTTGAACAGACAGACCATTTCCAAATTGCTTTTTATTTTTACATATAACCAGGAAATGACTTTGAATGTACATTCTCTTTCTGGGTATCTACTTTTTGTTAACCCATGCTAAAAATTATTCAATACATTAAAAATTCCATCAACCGTGTGCCA
The DNA here is from genome assembly GCF_004785775.1 of Grammomys surdaster. Classification (NCBI taxonomy): domain Eukaryota; kingdom Metazoa; phylum Chordata; class Mammalia; order Rodentia; family Muridae; genus Grammomys; species Grammomys surdaster. Next base: position 7,854,235 of record NW_021604567.1, on the reverse strand, counting down.
TGACTGAATACGTTCATGTTTGAGAGTTCTTCATTCATTTCCCTATGACATGGGTAAAATCTGTAAGATACTCTGGTGTAATTAAGTTCTGACATATTTTGCTAGAGCACTCATGCTGAAGATGAATGACAGGACAACTCAGTTATTTGATGAAGTCCTTGTGAGTGAATCCCCAGGTCTTATCTTATCCATCACTTAATTCAATTATGTTTTAATACATTAATGTCTTCTTTTGGGCGGAGTTGGAGAGGCCATGGAAGTCAGGACTAAGGAGTTTTACCTATATATCACCGAGCCCTGATGAGAAAGGGGGTAAGATTCTAAAGAGCCAACTTGTGCCACCATGAATTTAAACAGTTTAAATCCATCCTGTGTTTGTGTCACTTTAGTTTGTTCCATAGTCATGTTTTATTAACCTTGCTTCTATGTGTGTTAAAGCTTCCCTCACCTTGTTCTCTTGTGGTTGTAGGAAATGAGATAAAAGCATGGCAGGATAGTCTAAGACACTTGTTCAGATCCAAAAAACACTTCAAAAAATAATGTTTCATTTGAAATTGAGCCTCATATAAAAAATCATTTATGTAATGGATGCTCTTGGGGAACAATTGTGTATTGAAACATATGCTAATCCACACGATAACAAATGAAGCATCTATGACTTAAGAACTTTATAAAGCAGAAGACTGAGATGACATATTAAGGACATTCGAAATCATGATTTGCATGGGTATGCTAATACAATGGGCTCTAGAATATTGTCAAATGATACATGTAAAAACATGAAAAGGAAAGGTTAATAAATTTTTGGAATATAACTAATTATTATCCCTGTTAGCATACACTATTTCTTCATTTAAATTTTACATATTTAATTAGATGGCTCATTAAATGCAAATTTTCACTTGTAAAAACTAAAAAGAATTAGTGACTTAATCATTTTGTTATACCACAAAATCACATAAAAATTTAAAAATGAATGACACTCTGTCTTGTGTTCTCTAGATTTTGATTTTCCTTTAAGCCTAAGCTGAAAATACTTTTTCCTTGAAGAAGTAAACATAAAATTAATGATTTTTTCTCTCAAATAAAGTAAATACTAGTTGATTTTTAACCATATTGCTTTATGTAACAGAAGTCAACAAAGACTCCTATAGCAGGAGTTACATGCAGTTGTAATCCACCAGAAGTGGGTGATTGGAATTTAGCTTCAAGGCCCTCTGCAAGAGCAGTAAAATGCTTGTTGTTGTAAACCCTGCTTTTAGTATCACTTTAAACAGTATAAATTTTGAAATAATTTATTTATTGAGAGATATATAAGCAATATATCAATACTAAGTTGTATCTGAGTTTTATTTAAATTCTCATGAGACATGAATTGGTGTTTTCCTTCAAGATTGTATGCTACCAATTTTAGTTAGAGATGTTAAAATTCGAGCCACACATTCGAAATCGGCTATCTTTGGAAAGCATTTTGTCTTATTTTCTCCTGTGTCAGGCTATGATCACACCACTCTAAAATTCTTCAAGTTACGGATCATCTGCCTCATCTCTGTGAGACTATTTTACCATCAAACACAGTTCACTGGCTATGTCAAAGTCCACGTTTACTGGCTGCGAATCAGAGTAGAATGGTATTTCCTTCTAACAGAGGGGCCATTTCCCTCATTTTATTATTTTTATTACTGGACACCATAGCAAACTAGCCAGTGGACTGTGTGTTCACAGACATGGGTCTACCCTGAGGACTCACTTCTCATCAAATGATCCCTCTAGTCTGCCTGGCTGGCCCAGCAAAGGACAGGGATGCAATCATCTTGATCAATGAACCCAAGGAAAAGCACAGCAGGCAGGACACTAATCAAATAAGTGGATCTGCCGAGGCTAATCCTTCAGCCCCAAACTTTGTTTCTCAAGGGCCCACAGGAGATAAGCAGAGAAAAGAAAGCCTGACAATATGCTGTACTTGCAAGCCTGGAGTCAGTCCTCTGCTCCACCCCCTCCTCCATGTGATCACCTTGGGAATACACACAGTGCAACAAACCTACAGATGCACATTTTGCTTCAAAGGCACCTGATAAATAAATTTTGCCTCTGTCTGGAATGTTCAGAGCTATTGAATAATCACATGTATAGTACAAGTATCATCGCATAGAGTGCAGGATGTGGGAGACACATTTAAACATAATTAGTTGTAATGCAATTCCCAATGTAACACACTTCAGAGCATTAGAATTAAAAGCAACTAAAGCAATGAATCTGGGTCAGTATTTGAAATTAGACACATAGGAACAATGTCACCTTGAGAAAACAATTTCATAGCTCTGAACTTCAAACGAATGTGAAAAATGATAATAGTAATTAAATAGTAGATTTTATTTGGTTTGAATCTCTACTTACAGGTGACAGTTATAACTTACACCTAATATGTGCAACATTAATTTTGTCTTTGTCTTATCAAACTATTGCTACAATATTAATCTTAAATAAAATGTGTTATAGGTTTATACATAGAATTTTGAACCAAAAATTAAAAATATAAATAAAACAATAAAATCACATCCATAATATTTTCAGAAATAGAGCATATTAAATTACATAAAGAACACAGCAGAATATTATTTAAATATTAGAAATAATTATTCTGTTAATTAATTCCAATTTTACAAATAATAATTTATCATTGAAATTCTTGTCTATTAAACTGTCTTGTTCATCATATTTTGATGTTACTATTACCTATTTATCAGTTGTTAATGAGAACATTCCTTTTCAAAACTTAAGAAAAAGTCACTAAGTAAGAGGCTTCTAGGAACCAACAGGAATGACACTAGCTGAAATATCCAACAAAAGGGAGAGAGAACTTGTTGAGACGATATCCAGAAGTTAGACATGGTCCCTGGTAGAGGGATGGGGTCACCCATCCACCTCAAATGTATTAACCCAGAATTGCTCCTGTCTAATGGAAATACAGGAACAAAAAGTGGAACAGAGATTGAAGGAAAGGTCATCCAGAGACCACCCCCCTGGAGATCCATCCCATATGCAGATACCAAACTCAGACGCTATTGCTGATACCAAGATGTGCTTGCTGACAGGAGCCTGATGTGATTGTCCACTGAGAGGCTATGCCAGAGTCTGACCAAAACAGAAGTAGGTGTACACAACCAAACATTGGACTGAGCATGGAAACTTCAATGGAGGAGTTAGCAGAAGGACTGAAGGAGCTGAGGGGGATTTACAACCCCATAGGAAGAACAACAATATCAACCAACCAAAATCACTAGAACTCCCAGGGGCTAAACCAGCAACCAATGAATACACTTGGAGGGATCCACGGATCCAGCTGCGTACGTTGCAGAGGATAACCTTATCTGGCATCAGTGGGAGGGGAGACCCTTGGTCCTGTGAAGGCTCAATGCTCCGAGTAGGTGAATGCTAGGGAGGTGTTGGGGGGAGTGTATGGGTGGGTAGAGGAGCACCCTCATACAACCATGGGGAAAGAGGGACAGTGTGGGGCAGTGGGCTGTGAGAGGCAGCTGGGTACCTCGAACCCCAGATACCCTAAAAGGACAGTAGAAGTCTAGCATTGTTTCTGGGCTCTGGTTCCTTTCACTTAGCTTCAGCTATCCACAGCCCCTCCCAAAGAAAGGTTTATGGCCTTCAGTAACATAGCACAGTTAGAGGGCATGACTACAGGCCACAGAGCCTCAAGAGATCTCCATATTCATGAGTTACCTAAAGGCCAGAGGGTGTAGTCAATTAAGCATTCCTTCCCAGACCCTCCTCCTACCTGCAAAAGATATTTAACCTCAGGCCCACCCTGAGGACACAGGGTACAGCTTCATCCACTTTCCACCATGGCAATAAATGTTTTAAAACCATGGACTCCTCTCGTACTTGGGGCCGGCCGTGGGGGACCATGCAGAAGGTCTTACTGAGAAGCCATCTAATCTCCTACCAGAGGACCTCTCTATGTTCCAGCCACAGAGCCCACCAACTCAAGCAAGCTAGCTGTGCCAGCCATGACCCAGCACCTTGACTGAGAGTTTCATCTACCCCAAGGGGTGCCGCAGGAGCTTCTCTCCCTTGCCCCTCTAGGCTCCAGGCTGGTCCAGCTTATATGCCACCCCCAGTCCTTCTATGGTCTCCCAGTGGTACTTGGGAGCCCAAGGGCTGAGACCAGATGGTCACTGACCAGACACCTTGGCCCAGAGACCGCCAATCCAAGAACTTCACCCCGGCAGGACCTCAGACTGGGATCTCCCCATGCCCAGAGTGGAACTCAGTGGCTTCCCTTAGCCTGGCATCCACCTCGCATGGAGTGAACTCAGTCAAATTCCTGTGCATCTGCTCCCCCGAGCCTTCTGGGGCAGCTAACACACAACTCAGTCCAACAGGATCTACACCCTTGTGTGAGCAACAGCCCCTCAGTATGAGATAGGGGTTTTGTGGAGGGGAAACTGGGAAGGGGTAACATTTGAAATATAAATAAATAAAATAACCAATAAAAATTTTAAAAAAGAAAAAGTTACTAGGTTTTGATTATTTAAGTTACTTTAAACATACTTAAGCTTAGATAATGCTGACTTTTATGGGAGTGACTCAATAAACCTATCTCAATGATAGAAAGCAATGGAGAATATCAACAACAGCCAAGTGTATAGAAACAAAGCACGAACAGTCTACTGAAAACTACTGTGCTATTTGAGATGAGATAGATAGACATCTTATGTTAGGTAAAGTCAGAAAGACAACAGGACATGTTTGCTTTCACAGCTGATTCCAAACTTTGTCTTAATACACTGAAGAGTAAAAGGCACTCAGGTAAAAATGCTTCTAATAAACTTTAAATTCATATAAAGAAACAGGTATTAAGAGAAATTTAGGTAAGAGGAAAAATGGCCACAAGAGATCCATCTGTCAGTTCTAATGGTGCTTCTTACACCAATGCCACTAGTGAGAATCATTTCATTCTAATGGTGGTCTTTACACCAATCCTTCTAGTGAGACTCATTTCATTACTTGTCACTGTTGTAACAATTGGTATGTGAATGTTGATAGTCTATCAGAAAATTTTCTTTTTCTTCAATGTAAACCATGTTCATTGTTGTATCAGACATAACATTTTTTTTTTAAACACAGCAACAGAGTTGGAAGAGTCTTGAACCTTTTGGCTTTACTATATAGTTTATTCCAGTAGTTATCTAAAAAGACATTGTGATTGATATATTTAATGGTGATAGAATACATACCAATAATTTCTGTAAACTTCCTAGAATGTCTGATTTTTTTCTAAACTAGAATAATCATGGTGGGTTATATAAATGATATTGTACAGTGATGAATCTCTTACTCTCTGTCTCTCTGTCTCCCTGTCTCTGTCTCTCTGTCTCTATCTGTTTCTCTGTCTATTTCTCTGTCTCTATCTGTTTCTCAGTCTATTTCTCTGCAGCTTTCTGTCTCTGTCTCTCTCTGTCTCTCTCTCTGTCTCTCTCTGTCTCTCTCTGTCTCTCTCTGTCTCTCTGTCTCTCTCTCTCTGTCTCTCTCTCTCTCTGTCTCTCTGTGTATATATATGTGTGTGTGTGTGTGTGTGTGTGTATTCCATACTTTATATTTCCATCATGCTTGTCAATATACAAAACATGATTTAGTCCATGTTTAACTTTACTTTTCTATTCCTTCTCTCAAAATAGAATAAAAATGTAGAGGCCAATTGGACAGAAGATATGTGAATGAAGGTATCTTCTGATCTCCTGTCACATGACAGAGAGAAGTCTTTTGTCTGTAAGCCAGCCTTCAATAAATCATAATTCCAGAGAGAACTCTAGCCCATAACATGTTATTTTCAGGTCTGACAGTTATAAAGAGACAGAAGGGCAAATGATTTTCTATTCTGTGCTTCCAAACCTCTATCAGCTAAGTAGATGCTAGGTGTAAACACGTTTTTCTAAATATGCTTATCATTTTTATGACAAACTAAGATGCTTTTTATTACTATCAATTTAACAACAAGGTATTTATTAAAAGTGAAAGTCTCTTTCCTTAGGTAAATCAAATTTTTCTATATTTCAACATTTATGAATGTTACTATTTTTGATTTTTATACAAGAATGAATTATTAATCTCTGGCTATAAATCCAATTTAAATGAATGAAATCTCATTTATTAGTTAAGTTCATTTTCTGGGAAGAACATTTGGAGTTAACATTTCAACTACAGATATCCACCCTGAATGCAAATAGTCTGTGAATTATTTTCGTACAGTAGGGGGTTATTGTGGTGAAAACGTGAGTTTACATTTAACCTAGTAAAATGCCCAATTAGAAAACATGTAGCAAGATTCTGCTCCTTCCATTCTCCTTTATGAAGAAGTGCTGCAGGGGTCATACAAGGAAGAGACAAGAATGAAAAACCTGTACAGATTTACCTTGACAACCTGGATCAAGGCTTCAGGGAGTCTAATGCTAAGCAAGCAGTTTTATTGCCAACAAATGTAAACATAGTATATTTGGGAAAAAATTTCCTGGTGTAATACATCCCCAGTGTACAAGAAAGCTTAATCACATTGAAATTTAACTGAAGCTGTGTGTCATTTATTCAAAGAAGATGAAACGTAAAAATAGGCTTCCGGTACTTGCTTAAAGGCCTTAGGATCTGGCCTGGTCTCTGTCATACACGTATCATAGAGGCCATTGGGCTATTAGCTACTTCTAGTCCTGTTAGTGGGAGCTTGGAAGCCTCTGGCTATAAGAGTAATTTAGATTATTAGCCACTTCTGGTGGGGTTTGTAGGAGATTGAGAAGACCTGGACCAATGGATAACATAGATCACCAGGCTGTTAATCACTACAACTCTCAGATTTCTGGGTGGAGGAACAGGTTTCTCTCTAGAAATCTGTGCAAAATCAAGGATCTTCAGGCCAACACCTTTCTATTTCTCTTTTATTGACAATATTGGACTTAAGTTACTTTTTAAATGAGAACCACTATATTTGCTCTGGGATATATATGTTTTAAAGTTGTAGAATTTTAAGAGTTGTAGACAAAGAAACTCATCAAGAGTTAATGCATGTGTTCGTTTTATTTATTTGAAATTTGTGTATTTCATTCAATCCTTAATCCATGAGATTTTTTATTAATCCACTGAAATAATAACAAAGTGTACATGGTTATACTGGGATACTACATCTATCATCTTTCAATAAATATAATTTAATAAGGCTTCAGTTACTACAACATTTACATATATGTCTGTACTTTGTTTTCTGAAATGTTTGCTGAGATTACCTAATTAAACAAGATATCTTTTGATGTATTGTAAATGCTCTTACAATTTTTTAAAGTGTATATACAAACAAGGAAAATTTTACTTAATTTACTTATATGGTGAAATTACATGTGTGTGTGTTATTGTGTATGTGTTTGTGTGTATTCTCACACAACTGTATGTCAACAGACAACTTTTAGGAGTTAATTGTCACTTTCCAACGTGTAGTTCTCTCAAACTGAAATAAGGGCATCAGGATTGGCCTCAAGCACTATCTCCCATGGAGCCAACTCACAGGGACAAGAAACTAAAACTCAAATGTTGAAATTACACAGACATAGAAACACACACACATACAGGAACACACAAACAAAGACATGATGCATTTTTCTCTAACCTTGCTTAAATACAATTAAGCTCCCCTGAAATCAAGCATATGAACTAAACATAAGACTGTAATGGAGAAAGCAAACAGTACATATCTTTTGGGGAATGACTGACTGCATGGCATGATGGTATATTTCTTTGTTCTTCCACTGTAGCAGTTCTGGACTTGACATAAGACAATTTAACTACCACAAAATATTGATACCTTTGAACAATAAAACCCACCAAGTAGTCTGCCAGTTGTGTAAAGACCAGGAAACAGAACGATCTATCATTACAAAAACTCCTAGAAAATAATCTTTCCCAGCTTGCTACAGAAAAACAATATTAAACCTTCAGCTTATCTCCTATATCTGCTAGGAAACATGAGTAAGCAAACTGGATTTCATCTCAGTGTTCAACCAGAAGGATGCTAGAGGAACAGATAGACATTGTACATTATGCTCTTGTCAGTCACCGTAGCTGCACACTATGGTATCACCAGAGACCACACTAGGAGTGGGGAGACCCATCTTACTAGATGTCATAAAGCACAGTAATTTAGTGTTAGAAATTGCCAAGACATATTGAGGACATTCACTAAATAAGAAGGAAGAAAACCCACCATGCAATGTCAGTAAAGTTCACATGTAGAGATAAAAGTAGCTTTTTATGACTTGTTCCCCTAAAGAAATCTCAGAAGCTGTTTGTTTTCAGTGGAAGATGGTGAGGAAGTTAGATATTTGTTTTGTTTTGTTTTGTTTGTTTTGTGATCTGATCTTAGTATAAAGCTCTAGGTGTCCTGGAACTCATTATATAGACCGGGCTGGAGAGATATACTTGTCTCTGCCTCCAAAATGCCAGGACTAAAGGAGTGAGTGACCATATCTGGAAAGAAAGTTAGATTAATGAACAGTCCTATCCTTTCCTTGGCTACATTGTTAGATCCAGTGATGCAAACAGTTTAAACAAGTAACAACAATCAGAAAGAGAAGACAGAAATGGATGAACACCAAAGGCCTTTGGATCTGTCGGGAATGGTGGGATGGTTTAAACATGATCAAAACACTGCAAAATTCTCAAAAAAAAAATTGGAAAGTGAGCTAAAAAAAAATCAATCCTCCATCATAATCATAATCACAACATGAGCTCCAAAAATGTAATAGAATTTCTGATTACAAAAGCAAATTTGAAGAATGTATGAAAATGTTGTAAAGTAAACTGCTAATTTGTATTCCCTAAAATTTTGCTCTTGTTTTTGGTAAAACTGTTTGAATAGAGAGAACCTGAGTTAGGAGATAACTTCTACAATCCACAGGCAATCAGGTAAGAACTGCAGTACAGAGGATGGGTGCCTGCCTATGAGCATTTACTCTGGAAGTTCCTAAATTCCCCAAACAATACAGTCAAATGAAATTGATCATTGATTATAGTTAACTACTGAAACAGTATGAGGAACACCTTTTTGATGAGGTAACCCACACTTTGATTGAGGTACCTAGAGAATTCCATCTGGAACTAAGATAGAAGCATCTTCCTTGCTGACAAATTTTATACAGCTTCAGAATGAAACACAGGCTTCTGTAGATCTATCACTAACAGTGTACCACTATTGATGTGTTCAGCAAGATGTGCCTACTGATACTAAAGTGGTTTGACAGTAATTACATTAGTCAATTTCATTTCTGATTAGATTAGAGACCTACTATATAGGAGGGAATTTATTCATGATATCTGCGCCAGATTGGGCATTCAAAATTTGATCATAGCTGAAGTGGGACCTGATGAAGTCCCTCCCCTCCCAGAGGTAAGTAATGCCTGTTGATGGAGGGAAGAGAATTTATTCAGTTTTACAGTTAGTGGTGTTATCCATAAGACTGTAAATTGTCCCTCATTGATATTCATTATGCAACTAGGAATAATTAAGCTTATCTGGTGACAAAAATGACATGAACTAATCTAGGCTAATGTAAATTACACAAATAAATACAATGATTTATTAAGCCAGGCTTAGATGAATTGTATCGTAAGTTTGACAACATTGACTATCGAAATGAACAGATGTTCGTTCATATCTACTTAGAAAGTGTCATAAGATAAGGCTCAACAGCAGAACAGGGTAACACAAGGAAGGATCAATGAACAGAAAGTAAAATCTAGAAAGTATCTAGCATGAAAAATAACTGCACCAAGTCATAGTAAAATGAAGAAATTTAAAAATCTCTACTCATGACACAAAGCTCCATTGCTTTGTTGTACTATCCAGTCTTTGTTCTTGAACCACAAATACAAAGCGATACACAGTGCCAAAATTATAAGACTCCTATGAACCACTTTCAAATACACCACCATCAGTAAATCTAAAAGATTGCCAAAAATAATGCTTTGTTAGGTGCATATGCTTTGTCAAAACATCTGTCTTTGTTTCCACTCCCAATAACTTCCTTTGAGCCCAATAAATCTATCAAGGCAAAAATGATTTACTTCAACTTAGTGAATCATGTATTTACTAAGCACTAATAAAGTGTCAGGATCCAGTCATTGTTATATTCTTACTTGATATTCTCTTCTCCTGAAATGAGCTCTTTGGCTTTGGTTTGCTTTGGCAAATTCTAGATTTCCTTAAGGTTAATCCAAATACAGTTTGTTCTTCAGTTTTCAAAAACATATGTAACTATTTCCTGCTTTACTTATAATTTATTTTGCAATGCTCCCAGACACTAGTTAAGACAGCATCCTCAGATTTTTTTCTCTTCTCTTTGAGTCATGGTACTGAAATCTAGGACAATCTCAACCCATCCATTTAATTTTCATGCTTATTTCTTGTAACAAAAAAAATGATTTGATAATCTTTATAACAATTTAATGGTTGTTTACAGTGTGATGGAACAGTTCTATTTATAGAACTTACAACTGAAGTCAACTGAAGTGTGCAAAATTTAGCCAACATTACCAATATGCCAATGCTGTTTGGACTTTGAGCTAATCTGGAGAAATATTTGGCTTAATCTGTAGTTTCAGATAAAAGAAAAGAATGAAGGAATTAAGTAGTGACTGATTAAGAATTCCATTTTTAAAAAATTCATTTGATGGGTATGCTGGTAAGTTGCAGTCACTTTTGAATAATTTTTATTTTCAGAAAAATATTTTATTAATTAGGAGAAAAGCATTATGGTAGCAATAAATAGTAGTTGAAAATTTTGTTATTAAAAAGTATTGAAAAGATGAATTTAAACTTAACTGTATTATTTCAAATATTTTAATTAAGACAAAAACATTCATAGTTTATGTGCTACTAGTATTTTTGAAATGATAACATTTTTTATCAATTCATGGGGTCATATATTTCTTAACCTTAAGTTTACAAATATTCTCCGTTTAACACATTATATTGAAAATGATTCAAGGTTTGGGGTGGTTAATACAGATTATAGATAGAATCTATAATCTAATAGGAGTTAAGCCTGTGATTAGGACAAGGACTAGAGATTATCTAGATTCAGTTGGTTGAGATAGGGAAATCCAGCCTAACTTGTGGACTGAAATAAAAGAGAAAAGGAAATTTTGTTTACTCTGTGGGTACAACTTGTGTAGCTATGTAAAGTTCCTGTTCTCCAGGATTTCTTCAGTGATGGAGTAAAGCCTTTAATTGTGAATCCTAAAATCTCATTTTCCTCTAATATAGTTGTTGTCAAGTTATTTTTATCACAACAACAAGAACAGTAACTAACAAAAAATTTCTACATAGGAGTCAGAGGATTGAGGATGACCCTTGTTGAGACCTATACCAGCAGGGAATATGGAACCTGGAAAGATCACCTTTTATAGTCAGACTGGTAGTCCAGTGGAGAAAGGAGGATATCAACCAATCCACAAATCCTTAACCCAAAATTTGTTCTGTCTACAAGAAGGCCAGGGATAAAGATGGAGCAGAGATTGAATGAACAGCCAACCAATGACTGGCCCAACTTGAGTCAATTCCATGGGAGAATGCTAATCCCTGACACTATTAATGATATTCTGTTATGCTTGCCAAGAGAAGCCTAGCCTGTTCCCTGAGAAGCTTCATGCAGCAACTGATAGAAACAGATGCAGAGACCCACAACCAAGCAATATGCAAAGGTCAGGGAAGAGTAGGGAGAAGGAATGGAGTTGCTAGAATGGTCAAAGACCTACAGAGTAAAATAACTTGGGCCCAAGGGCCCTCACAGAAACTGGCCCAACAACCAAAGAATGTGCATGTGCTGAACCTAAGCCTGTTACACATGTGTAGCAGATATGCAGCTTGGTCTTCACGTCCCTAACAACTGGAACAGGGGCTGCCTCTGACTCTGTTGAGAACCTTTGGATCCCTCTCCTATAGCTGGTTCTCCATGTCTAGCCTCACTAGGAGAGGATGCACTTAATTCTGCTATAACTTGATGTATCAAAGTGGGTCAGTATCCATGTGGAGGGACTCCCCGTTTCTGAAGAAAAAGGGAGGGGTAGAAGTAGTGGATTTAAGGGTGAGAGAGGAAGGAGAAAATGGATAGGGACTGCAATCAGGCTATGAAGTGAATAAATAAATTATTGATGGAAAAAAGAAAGAAAAACTAACTATGTGATATTCCTCTAGACCTGTTTTGTGGAAAAACTATGAAATTGTTTTAGAAAATCCACTGAAGGCTGCAAGCAGTGCTTGAGAGTTCATTTTGGAGATAGTTTGGGAGATGAGAATGGAAAGAGAAATGTGGACAGTGACAGTAACGATCAGTTCATTAGATTTCAGAGCTGAGCAAGAAATAGATTGTGAGCTGAGCTTCAGGCCATCATTTCTACAATCTGGCCCAGAATCTGGCTTTATTTTGTTCATGTCTTGCAAACTGGAGTGCAGATTCTCACAGGAATAAGGGACTAAATTCAAGACAAAACAGCATCCAGTCTGTGCCATGGCTCCTGAACAGTGTTCTTACTGAGGTCTACAATGCCAAAGAACAAAAAGGAGATTAGAAAAATGTGAAGATTGCTGAGGATGTTTGTGTGTGAGTAATTTTAATGGTTTTAATGAAGAGAAGGCAGATCAGAAACCACAGTATTGCTTGAAAAGAAGCTTGGTGCACTTCACTAATAGAATGGAAAGATGTCATGAAAACAACAGCTCCCGGAACACAGCTCCATCTTGTGAAAAATGAAGACCTATCTTAAACAATAAAGCCTAAATTGAGAATGATGCAAGAAGGGTTCTATGCTTGTTGAAAATGATTGTGTAGGGGCATAATTACCTCAATATCAGCATGCAGCTGATGTCCTTGGGGATAATGAGATGTGGATTCATTCTGATCTAGTAACAGAGCATAATAGAGCTCTTCACATTAGATCTAATTCTGAAATCATAAAAAGATGCAATATTGAGGGAGCTGCATGTTGTTGCTTCATAGATTTACAATGCTTTGAGGTAAGGCCATGTGTGTCATTGTTAGAGTTTCTGTAGGAAATCCCCAGAAGTCATGGCCTTGAAGCTGTAACCTGGAAGTTTAGGTTCTAATGGAGATCCCAGGCATTGTAGATGCCAAGACTATGAAAATCTGCTAAAGAAAGTTACAATCTTGGAACTGATGCAGCCCAAGGACAGGAAATGTCTGTTGTCGTTATCAAATTATCTGGGTTGAACTGCCTATGACATTTAAAATCCTGATGATTATATCATGTGTCCCCAATGCTGAATTTGGAGGTGCAGGATTTGTGTTTTACCTCTTGGGCTTCAGTTATACTTTGGTCCAAATTTTCCTTGATATAATGCCATTAATCTCTTTAAGGGTACTTATTCTATGAAAAGTAATGGATTTTTTTTTTAGTTTTTGAGAAATTCACAGTTAAACTTCATTAAGCGTCTCCCTTGAGACTTGGACTTTCAAATAGTGTTGGAATTGTTAAAGAATTTGAAAACTTTTGAGGAAATTTTGCTCTATGAGAGATCCCTGAGAGAATGGGACAAGAGGTGGTAGATGTGGCTTAATGTGATCTGTGTGGAGGGCAAGTAAAGAAGAGGTGGACTTTTATGGTTAATAATGGTTTTTTATTTGGTAAGAATGTAGAACATTAGGATAGAAGTCTCTAAAAATGATTATTTGATTTGGTTTGCTTCTTGATATGTATGAGATCAGTTATCTAGATTAGAGTAACTGAGTTGGACAGACTTTCCGTAATAAACTGCATAAAAAGAAGAAATACCTCTGAGCCTATCACTCATTCTCTGACCCATCGTGATAGTGGATGCAGCTGAAGAAGCTATCTGAAGGTACTGCTGTTGGGTCATTCCTAGGTTTATGGAGTATACACTGAAACTGCAAGCCAGAACAAATCCTTTATTAAGTAATGTAGTTATTTGGTGTATTTTATTAAACAAATAAAATAAGTATTAAAACAGGGTCAACATCTCCAAACACTATAAATTGTAAAACCCTCAATAATTTCTCAAGATTCTCAAACACTGACAATAAGAAAAAATTAGCTTAATTTACTATATTAATTTTTGGGAAGGATGTTTCTCATTGTTTATGTCACTGCATGTAAGCAGATGATGAGCACTGTCTTACCACAGGAATAATCTTATATTCCTGTAGGAAGCTAAAACAAAACAATAGAGATACAACAGACTCCTACAGAAAATTCTTCAGATTCCAATTTTTATGCACATCCTTAGAAAGCATGCTAATAGCCTCATTTTTTTCTGTCTCATGCTTTGTAATATTCTTTTCTGACAGACTATACAAGCAGATAATTTTCTTTGAAATGTCACAAAAAGGTGAAATAATTCCCAGTAGGGTTGAGTTTCAGAATTTGGAACCAGGTCTAAGTGCTTCCCAACTATTACTTCTCTGTGTTTTTGTTTTCCTTCTGCCTATTGATATATTGAAGCTAAGACAAATGCATTTTCAAATTTGTGGAAAGATAATTTCCTACTTCATAGAATTAATGTCATGAAATTTGTGTTGTAAGTTGATATGGATTATTATTTAATTCATATTTATTACAAATAGTCAACAACATGTTAGCTCATCAAAAGAATGAGATTAGACTCATTTTTACAGTTTAGAATAATTGTTGGATTTCTGTACCTTAGTGCTATTTTTCTATTTTAGACATTAATTTCAGTTTCAACACTTAAGCCAGTGTCTTAGGGTTTCATTGCTGTAAATGGACAAATATTACTTAGGCAACTCTTATAAAGAAAAACATTTAATTGGGGCTGGTTTACAGTTTTAGAGGTTCAGTCTATTATCATGATAGGAAGTATAGCATTGTGCAACAAGACTAGGTTCTACATATTGGTCAGAAGGAGGAGACTTCTTCAGACTGCCAGGAAGAGGCTGTGGATGACTCCACTCCACTGCTGATGCTGTTCTTGGTGGTCATCCCATGGTAGTGGCAGCTCCAATACACTGGGTTTTCCCTCTGCAAATAGTATATACTTTCACCAATATCTTCTCATAGACTCTCTTCATGGTGCCAAGCCTCAAATATTTTGCATGACACCTTCAGTACTGAGTCTTCAACTTTCACTGAGGCTGTACCTGCACCTGTGACTTTTCCTGGTCTCTCACAGTGCTAAGCCTCAGCTGCATTCCATGACTCCTTCATGCCTTCAAAACAAGTTCCACCTGCCAGTAAAAGGCCTCTCACTATACCACAGCTTCTCTGTGCTCCCATTAAACACTTCTCAGAAAGATTCTGCTCACTGATGCTGCTCTTTTTATTTCCCTCAATAATTTATTTTATTCATTTTACATCCTGATCAGAAACCTGCTCCTTCCTCTTCTCCAAGTCTCACCATTACAAACACCTTTCCTCATGGACTGCTCTTCTCGGGGAAGGGAGAGCCTCCCATGGCTACCACCCTACCCTGGGACATCTGTTCCCAGCAGGACTAGGCACGTCCTCTCCCACTAAGGCTCAACAATGTAATCCAGGTAGAAAGAAGGGGATTCAATGGCAGGGAACAGAGAACTTGTTAGGGGACCCACATGAAGACCAAGCTAAACAGTGGCTACAAATATGTAGGGGGCCTACGTCCAACCCCCATATGCTTCCTAGTTGGTAAATCTTTCTGTTAGCTCCATATGTCCAGGTTAGTTGATCTGTGGGTCTTTTTTTTTTAGGCTGCTCCAGCTTGCTCAATCCCTCACACTTCCACAAGGCTCCCCAAGCCCTTCCTAGTGTCTGGCTGTGGGTCTCTGTATCTGCCTCCATCTTCTGCTAAATGAAGTCTCTAAGGAGGCATTTATGCTAGGTTCATATTTGGAAGTATGGCACAGTATCATTAATAATGTCAGGATTAGTCTGTCATGTGAGATGGGTTTCAAGTTGGGGCAGTCATTGGTTGGCTATTGTTGAAGTCTTTGCCTCATCTTTATCTCTATACATCTTGTAGGCAAGAAAAAAAATGTGATTGAAGGCTTTGCAGGTGGGTTAATCTTCTGCCTCCTCTGGAAGTCATACCTCTGCCTCTGGTAAGAATCTCAGCTAGGGTCCCCTCCTATAGGATCTCCTCCACATTCCATGCCTCCAACTAGTCACCAAGATGCCCCCACCGATTTCTGTTCTTACAGCTCTCTCCTTCCATCCCTCTCTAATCCCCCCATCATGATCACCATCGCCATTCCCCTCTTCACCCCATCTCCTAAACAGTTCCCTCTCTACATCCAACTCTGAAGACTATTTTGTTTCCCTGTCTGAGTGAGATTCTCATATCCTCTTAGGGGCCTTCTTATTTCCCAGGTTATTTTTTTTGAGAGGTGGGGGTGGGAGAATAGAGGTCTGTGGATTGTTGCATGTTTATACTATGCCTTATGGCTAATGTCACTTATAAGTGAGTACATACCATATGTGTCTTTGTGGTTCTGGATTTTGTCACTCAGGATGTTATTCTCAAGTTCCAACTGGTGTTTTATTAATCACAATTAATTTCTTAGCTCCATCTTACCAGCATCAATTGTCCCAGTAACCTCTTCTATTCTTGACTTCAAAGTGAGAGCCACATGGTGGAAGCTGTCAATTTCTGCTTTTTTGGAGCTGCCATATGGCAACTTCGTTCTATATCATCTTACTTATAGATATGGTTGCCTCTGCCTCCTGGGATCAAAGGCATATAGCACCATACCTGGATCTAAGCTTTTATTTAATTCCTTTCACAATATCTTTATAAACATGGCCACTATCCTTCAAGATCTGGTTCACATGTGTGCCCTCAATTTCTGGATTGTAGTTCATTCCAAATATAGTCAAGTTGATAACTGAGACTAGCTATCATTTCTACTCAAACTAAAAACAAAATTTAATAGCAAACATTTTTCACATGTTTGAATGTATCGTCAAATACAATTTCTCTGTTAACATTCCTCCATTTTTCATGATAAACAACTCACATAAAATGTAGGACATTCATTTAAATTATTATTTTACTTACCAAAGGCATTCTTATTGCTTTTATTAATAAGTAAAATATAATCAACATTCACTAATAACATATTTTCTGCCCAATAATATCACCAGTAATATCCACTATATTTTAAATGAAATAATGTGTTCACTCAAACAATGCTTATTCCAGTATTAATAGTGCAGCAATACTTATAGTTATTAAATTGAATTCCATTCATAATTAACCTTCAAAAATAAATGCTAGCTTGATAATTGCATTTCATTCATGCTTAAAGTTTCATTCATATTATCTTTCACTTAATAAATATAAGACAAAAGAATAATATGTCTTATTGCAGCATTACTTACATTAGAGTTAAGTGATAAATTTATCACTAAAATTGACTTATCTGAGATTAATTCTGCTTTGGGTCTTCCCTTCTAAAATAATGTTTTCAGTTTTGAAAGGAAATGTTTGTGAAATCCACTTGGATATCCTCACATATTAATTTCTTATATCCTTTTTGCACTAAGATACATAATCTTGGAATGACTTTGTAGCAACCCTCCATGGGCTTTTATTATTCATATATTTTGACTTGAACATCACCCATGTAGTCAGTGAAAGTGGACCTTAAGTACTTAAGGCAAACAGTTCATTTATTCATATTAATATTTATTTTAGCTATAAATCATTCTTGGCATTTACGGGAGTCTGTGCAAGTCTAATGCTTCAAATATTGTCCTAGCCTTTACTTTTCACCATACCATTTTCAAGACTTAAACCAAAGATGAATTAACTCCATAATAGTACCTCATATATTAATTGACATAATTATTTTCTGAATCTGCTTTGAGCACATATGTGTATTAATAATTACTTGTATAAAAAGAAGAGCTATTTATGCTCTCATTTTCACCATTTTTGCTATTTTTACTTTGGCATTAGGATTTTTATTTTCTTTTTCATTTGGAAATACAACTCAACTTAAAGGATGAATTGCTTAGAATATAAAACAAGCTATTGATAATAGAAGTGTGTGCTTTGTCAAGAGAATAATTTTAGTGTCCATTCTATCATTTGTTCCACTTGTCAAAATGAATTAATTTTAAAAACTACTTCTCTAATGTTTGTCCTGCTTAATGGAATGGTGTAAAGGCTAAAAGGAGAAAAATGCAACTCTCAAAACTTTATCATGTGTCCAACTGCCGTCTCCTTGAACATACAATATATCTCTGCTTTCTACGTTATTATACAATAGTATCAGTCTTAAGGTGTATGATGCACATCTATTATTACTTAAATATTGGTAGGAAAATCTTAATTTATGCATTTTATAAATAATGAAACCTGAACTTTGACAGATTAGAAATGTTTATTCAAGTTTCTGCTACTAGTCTTGATCAAATATCAAAAGAACAAAGTTTTTCTAACAGCACTTTGTGATTTATAATGAAGAAAAATATTTTTATTATGACTTATCTTCTCATTGTAAAAACTGATAACTTAAAACTCTTTTTAACTCTTTAGTATTACCTAAAGTATTAATGTCACTATTTTCTATTTTATTTTAAATTTCACTTAGCTATTAACTACATACATAGTAGATATGAGTTACCCTAGATATAAATGAATGATTAATAGATTTGACACTCCAGAAACTTTGCCAAGTGTCACACAACTTATAAACAGATGAAATATTATCTTCTACCCACACTATGTTCAAAAACTATGTCAAGTGACAGGTATTCTGATATTTTGGGCAAAAGAAAATCCATGTGTCTCAACATTGATCCATAAGCTGGCATATTCCACAATGTTAACAGCTAAGTAAAACTAGGAACAGAAACAGGTATGGTTGTAGGTCCAGGGGGATGTAGCAACCTGTTCAGGTCAGTCAACAGGGTCTCCAGCTCAGGAGTGAGGATTCACGCTTCCAATTTCTGCTGTGTTCTTCACTGTATCCCACTTACTTGAGCTCCAACTTTGAGGCACCACTTTGTAACCGCCCAAGCTGCCTCACATTCAGGGGGCCAGTTTGTAATGGCCCATTCTGCTGCTCTGGTCTGTGGGTCAGGGCCTAGCAAGAGAGAGAGTGGGGCAGAGATGTGAAGAATTGAGACAAGACAGGGAGTCTGATCAAGTCTCTCAAGTCTCTTTATTGGAAGGAAATCCTGGGTATTTATACCCTTTACCACGTGCCTTGCCCTCATGGACAAGCACAGCTGAAGGCACTATGTCATGTGCCTTGCAGTGTGGATATCACGTGCACCTAACTAGCAGTGAGGAGACCACATGCACCTAGCAGCGTGGAGACCATGTGTACCTTGCATCTGGTGGCACTAAACAGCAAAACAAGGTATGTGAGAAAAACAAGATGTTTATCAGAGTGTGCTCAGTTGTTGCGGGCTGTTGAAAACAAGTCTCTTGTCAGGGTATATGGCCTGAGATGGCTGCAAAGATGATAGCCACTTTCGGCTATGAGTCGGCTCCCAACAGATCCCCTTTTTTTGTTTTTTGTTTTTTTTTTGGTTTTTCGAGACAGGGTTTCTCTGTGTAGCCCGGGCTGTCCTGGAACTCACTCTGTAGACCAGGCTGGCCTCGAACTCAGAAATCCTCCTGCCTCTGCCTCCCAAGTGCTGGGATTAAAGGCGTGCGCCACCACCGCCCGGCCAGATCCCCTTTTTTAAATTTGTTTTCAAAAGAGAAGGCTGGGAAAACTTACGGAAACCGTGTCTGTCTTAGGTTGGAACAAAGGACCCCAGCCTCCCTTTCCCGTCTTTGGATACTCAACAGCCATTGGTTGAGCTCCTGTCTTAGGATGGTGAGGCCTCCCAGTTAGGGGCAAGGGTCTTGAGGTGTTCTCTTACCCGTCATTGACTATCTGGCTTAGTGCGTAAGTTAGGGGTTAATCCTCGTTGGTCTTGATGACAGAGGTTTTAGAGTCCCCTACTTCCAGACTGTAATAATGGACCTGTATGGGTTTCATTTGAATAGCATCTGTCTGTTGTTGTACACAAGCCATCAGTCTGTTGAACAACATGAACCCGAGAGACAAGAGACTTAATGCCTGAATGGTTGATGTAAACCATTCTGCCTTAGAGCAACAGTCTTTTTTGAGGGTAGAACACAACTACCTCTGTTGGAGGGGTAAAAAGCATAAGCCTCTTCTATTCTGAAACACTATTTTCTAAAACTAAATCTGTATAAGTACAGAACTGATCATAACTTTGATCTTAACAAAACAAGTAAGGAAATCCCTGTCCCTGCCCCAATCAATCTCAACCCCAAAAAACAACTATAGTAACTGTGGTAATGGGTTCTTTCTTGGGTCTAAACAATGTACCCCACTAAATCATAAATCAGGGAACCAAGAGTCTAATAGTGCCACCCTGGAGGTGCGGGTGGTGATGTCTTCTTCTGCACTGAGAACTTTCCAAGTCAGGTATGCTGGTTGATCCGCTCCAGTGAAGCATCTTCACGTTTCCTGAAAAGAAAAAATATACTTCCCAGGGGGTTTCTCCTCCCTGGATTTATTATTGTTGTCTATTTGTTTAATCAGTCTCTCTGGCAGCCAGCATGTGGCATCTGCCATTTGAGAATCAGAGGAACCAAAATATGCATCAGAGGAATCAAAGCTTTGATCTCCTCTCTTAGTACTCTTATATTTATGATTAGTAGGGATCAATGGGATTAACAATAGTTGAGCTATCCTCCTTCCTGAAGGAATGGTGACTATATTCTGTATTGCCTTGGCCATTACCTTAATCTCACCTTGATAATCACTGTTTATAACTCCAGGAAAAAATTGTAGTCCCTGCATAGTAGCACTGCTTCTTCCCACTATCAGGCCAAACACATTTGGATAGAGTGGTCCAAACACTCCAGTAGGTAAGGCCTGAGGTCCTATTTCTGGGGTTAATACTGTGTGGGTGGCAGAACTGAGGTCCAGTCCTGCACTTTCTGGTGTTGCTCGACTAAGTTCAGAAAGGGGTTGTTGTTTGTTGGTATGAAACTGACTGCCCCATAAGCCTGTTTTGGCTTGTGTTGGTTTGGGGCGTGGGGCTGACCCCTGTTCCCGTTTCCCTGATTATGGGAAAGGGTGTTTCCTTGTGCATCTGTCTTGGACCTACATTCACTAGCCCAATGCCTTCCATGTTTGCAATGTGGACATAGGCCAGGCTGTTTTCTAGGCTGCCTCTGGGTTAACTCATTCTCTGCCTTCCAATCTTTTGCAAAGTGTCCAGGCTTGCCACATTTAAAACAGGCCTTTTTGTCTCTGCTTGCCAAAAAATCTCTTACTGATTGTCCTTGCATGGCAGCTGCCATAGCTAAGCCCTGTTGGTAAGAGGGCCCTATGTCAGAACAGAGTCTGATATACCCACCCAGTAAGGTCTGTCTTTTTCCTATAGGGTCTAATGGCTGCTTGGCAGGCAGGATTGGCATTTTCATATGCAAGTTGTTTCACATAATCTACAGCTGCCTCTGCATTACCAAAAATCCTTCCTGCTGTTGTCATTAATCGATGAACAAAATCAGAAAATCGTTCGTCAGGCCCTCGTCTGACTGAGGTCAAAGATGCACCAGGGTCTCCCTTTACCGGGAATTTGCGCCAAGCCTTCATGGCCGCATTTTGAATTTGAGCGAATAAGCCTGGGTCATATTGCATCTGGTTATCACTAGAAGCAAATTGCCCTTCTCCTACTAAGGCATCAAAGGACCAAACATTGTCTGCCTGAATGTTTCTCCTAGCTGTCTCTTTACAATTCTCATGATACTCTGATTTCCAAATAAGATAGTCACCACCTCTAAGAACTGCTCTCACTAGAGTATTCCAATCACCAGGAGTCAGCCACTCCTCTGCAACAGATTCTAAGATTGCAAGAGTAAAGGGAGCAGTGGCACCATATTGTGCCACCGAATTTTTTACTTCTTTAACAATTTGAAAATTAAACCCTGTGTGATGTCTCCATGCAACCCCTTGAGGGTCTCTAGTTTCTGGTACAGGGAAAACCTCAGCCTCTCCCTCCTCTGCCTGATCTGTGGCTGAACTAAAACCAGAGGACAGAGGCTGCCTTTGGACTCCGGGTTGAGGAACTGGAGGACCTGAGGAATTTTCCTTGCCGTCTCGAGACATCTTCCCTGTCTTTTTAAATTTTTGTAGCTGATTAATTAAGTCATGATACTCTTCCTCTAACTCTATTTGTTGTTTAAGAAGAGAAATTTGTTGTTTAAGAAAAGAAATTTTGTCCTGCAACTCCTTTCTGGGATCTACAACCACCATCTCTGTAGCAGGAGCATATGGAGGTGGAGGAGCACAGAGAGTGGGCCTTCGGGAAGAGGGCCATTCAGGGTCGTAATTTTTGGCTGCCTCTTCCTCTAGCTCTGACAAATCGATTACTTCAACCTTTGGTTGTATTTTGGATTCTATGCTTTTCTTTTTCTTTTGAACGTGAAAGACAGCATTTAGACATCGAAACAAAAGCAGACAATTGACACACATAAACAGCAAACAACAAAACAAAAACAGAGTTGAGTTCAGGCTGACTTATTTCTTGCCCCTATATCATTACTATGACCAACTGGTCTCTACACGGCTGCCGCAGTCACCTCTGATTCACTTCTGAATTTTCAGTCGACCCTTCTTCCGGTAACGTCCCTCACTGGGCCTCTCGTTCTTGTCACCTCAAGTTGAGCGCCACTCTGTAGCAACCTGTTTGGGTCAGTCAACAGGGTCTCCAGAGGAGGAGTGGGGATGCATGCTTCCAATTCCTGCTGTGTTCTTCACTGTATCCCACTTACTGGAGCTCCAACGTTGAGGCACCACTTTGTAGCTGCCCGAGCTGCCTCACATTTGGGGGGCCACTTTGTAATGGCCCATTCTGCTGCTCTGGTCCACGGGTCAGGGCCTAGCAAGAGAGAGAGTGGGGGTGGAGATGCGAAGAATGGAGACAAGACAGGGAGTCTGATCAAGTCTCTCAAGTCTCTTTATTGGAAGGAAATCCTGGGTATTTATACCCTTTATCACGTGCCTTGCCCTCATGGACAAGCACAGCTGAAGGCACTATGTCATGTGCCTTGCAGTGTGGATATCACGTGTACCTAGCTAGCAGTGAGGAGACCACGTGCTCCTTGCAGCTGGCGGCACAAAACAGCAAAACAAGATATGTGAGGAAAACAAGATGTTTATCAGAGTGTGCTCAGTTGTTGCGGGCTGTTGAAAACAAGTCTCTTGTCAGGGTATATGGCCTGAGATGGCTGCAAAGATAATAGCCGCTTTCGGCTAGGAGTCGGCTCCCAACAGGGGGAGCTTGAAAGGGTTACAAAATTCAGAAGCTTAGTCAAAATATCTGCTTCCAAACCCATTGCAGGTATGAGAATCCAACTAGCAACCCTACAAAGTAACTCAAGAAATTTCACATGTTCATACAGGGGAATAAAGAGATAGCTGAGAGAGATTGTGCTAACATCCATGCTTAACAAGAGATTTCTTAGCTTAGAGTCTAGTAGTGTAGGACTTCCACTTTAGAAGAATTTTAATCCAACAACATGGCTGCTCTGGTAAGGGATCACAACCAAAGACTTTCTAGGTCTATGTGATCCAGCCAGAATCCAAACATGATGTGACTTATATTACAGTATAATCTGGGTGTTATATAGACATGCCCTTAGCATACACCTTTAATTTCTAACAATACATGTAAGGTTAGTATGTAGAAGAAAGCAGCCATGTTTGAAAGTGACATCTAGTTGAGAGGAAGTCAATGCGATAAACCAGAGAGAGATCTGACAGAATGAGTAAGTGATAGTATACACCTAACTCACAGGAGAACAGCAGCACATGAAAGAAGGGCTATTTAATCAGAGAAGGGGGAGGAAATAAGAAGAGGAGGATATGCATATATGGCAGTACTCTTGGAACAATTTTACAGAACAGTTTGCAGAGAGAAAAAGCTAGACAGAAGTGAAGACAGAATAAGGCAGAGAATAAGAAGGAGCCAGAAGATTAAAACTTATTTTCAAAGTTAGTATGAAGTCAAGCAGAGCAATTCAGGCAGAAGCCAAGAAAAGCTGGCTTGATTCAGTCAGCCTGGAAGATTTGATTTTACAAGATGAGAAGATTTCAGGCCTAGGCTTAAGAGTAGTTAGAATAGAGAAAGAAATTCTCTGTGTTTAGTCTAAGCCATACATTCACAGAGCTTGGATGTAACTCTAATCTAATCCCTTCATCTGAGGAAATGAAGGCAACACTTATATTCCACCTCAAATGGAAACAGTAGGAAGTGTTTGTTTATTTATTTATTTTTTTGCATGTGAAACATGGCATGCTTCTCTAAAATTTGCTTTTCTTACATGTCGCTTACTGATTTTTAAATCTCAGGTAACTCTAATGCTGTGAGTAGCAGGACTCCTTTTCATTTAACAATATGATTTCATTTTTCATGTTAATCTCCCCTATTATACCTATTCTTTGCTCTGCGTATTCATTACCTAGCATATTATATATCTATGCAAATATTAAGCTTATTTCAAGTTTATTGTTATGAAATATTTTTATTCAATTAAATTTTTATTGGATATTTTATTTATTTACATGTCAGATATTATCCCCTTTCTCCATCCTCCCTCCCAGAAACTCCCTATCCCATTCCCCTTCCTCTTGTTTCTATGAGGATGTGCTCCCACCCACCCACTCAGTCTCACCTCCCCGCCCTTGAATTCCCCTACTTTGGAGCATCCAGCTTTCACAGGACCAAGGACTTCCTCTCCCACTGATGCCCAACAAGGCCATCCTCCACTATATATACAGCTGGAGACATGAATCTCTCCATATGTGTTTTCAGGCTAGCTGTTTAGACCCTGGGAACTCTGGTTTATTGTATTGTCTCTCTCCCCAAGAGGCTGTGTGCCCCTTCAACTCCTTCAGTCTCTCTACCTCCTCCATTGGGAACCCCATGATCAGTTCAATGGTTAGCTGCGAGCTCCTGCCTCTGTATATGTCAGGCTCTGGCAGAGCCTCTCCGGGGAAAGGTATATCAGGCTCCTGTCAGCATGCACTTCCTGGCATCTATGGCGTTGTCTGCCTTTGTTGACTGCACATGTGTTAGGAGCCATAATGTGACAAGCTAATAACTAGCAGGTGATCATCCTGAAGTGGCCTGCCTTGTTTTATTATATAATCTGTGACAGGTGTGGCATTATTCAGCAAGGAAGTAAAGGATTCATTTTAGGAAAGATTCCTGCTATTAATATGTTTTCCTTACTATTATTAAACATATATAACAATCACTAAGTAATAGCACATCCCTCTGTAGCAGATCTCTGGAGATCCGTGATGATGTACTGTTTTGTAGTGATGCTATATAAACAAATAGATGACTTCTTAAGTCTTAATGATGATCTTATAAGAATTCCTAAAATTATATCAGTGATTATTAAACTCTTTTATGATGAGACTGCTATTAGGTCCCTTTCTGTTAGTTAAAACAGCAGTGAGAACTCTGCCTGTGTCCTGAGTGTCACCAGTTAATTGCACTTAGGAACCAGACTTTCTCTTACTTGGAGTGGAGGGTTATTAGAATTTTCACTTCTAGCAGACTAACAGTAAAAAGAGCCAGGAGAGCACCTCAGTTAGTTCTAGGGCTCTGTGCTCCAAGAACAAGAACTTAGCTAACCACAAAGGTAGATGATATGGTTGAATAAGATTGAGTTCTTGAGAAAAAAATTTATACTTCCCCATGATTGTTCCTCGAACCCTGTCATATGCTGAGTAATGGGTGGGAACATTCTCAATGATTGTTCCCTGAACCCTGGCACTTTCCACAGTTAGCCCTCCACACTCACCCTAGTTTGTAGTTTTCTCCTTTAAATACCCTACACTACCCTCACTAGGGGTCGAGCTCCTCTGCCCCTGTGTGGGTTAAGGGGTCTTGGCTTCAGCGTGCTGATTGAAATATACCTCATGCTGGTTGCATCAAGATTAGTGTCTTGTGAGTCTTTAGGGTGGCTGTAATCTCTCATGGCTTGAGTGGGGTCACCCCTCCTGAGGGGCCTTCCAGGAGTGCATTCCAAAAGGTTGTAAAACAATTAATCAAAGGTCATAAAGAGGGAACTAATAATTTGTGGTAGGTACTAAGACAGAAGATAAAATACTGTCTGGGTTTCTTTATACAAAACTTTACTCATTACTTAGTTATAGTTTAATCCTTCATTGAACCTGTGGAGCTAGACAGGTGATCAATATTTAGCCAGATAATTACTCCTAATAGATATTCATGTAAATATTCTCTGTTGTAAATTCTATTTCAATTTATGATTTGATTTTTTGTGTGAACTTGTGATGAACTTTGTAACATGTGATCATGCATTCTGAAAGATGTATAAGTACTGAAGACAAAGAGGAGAGAGATGAATATTTTTGCCTTTCCCTACTTAGAGTAGTATATAGAATAGAATTTTTTCCCTTTCCCCAGATAGAATAGAATAGAATAGAATAGAATAGAATAGAATAGAATAGAAT
>NW_021604567.1:7819482-7827673 GCF_004785775.1 Grammomys surdaster | reverse complement strand
ATAGAATAGAATAGAATAGAATAGAATAGAATAGAATAGAATAGAATTTTCCCTTTCCCCACTTAGGATCTTTCCACTTTTCTCCTTAGATTGTTTTCATAGGAAACATTTTACAACTTAGCAATAAACTCTATAATATCCTGTCTTTTTTTTCTTCATTTGACTTCAGACTATCAGGTGAAAGTTAAGAACCCAGCAGTTCCTGCTGAGATAGAACAAAGGCCACATTTCCTAATCCTCAACTGTTAGGCTACAGGTGTTAATCACCTAAGCCAGCAATCTTTTACCCTCAGAAGAAGCAAGACCTTTTTTAGAGCATTTTAGGAGTCATCATAAGCATTATAGTACAGTTAGAGACCTAGAAATTCCTGAGACCCACAGACTTTAAAGCCATTACCTGAATCCTATGTTGTGCCCTTGCCACTACCTTCTTTGGGCCAGGAGGTTCCTGGTACACATGGGGCAGTCTCTGGAAGGCCCCTCCTTCAGTTTCTGCTCCACACTCTGTCTCCATATTTGCTCCCATGAGTCCATTTAAGAAAGATGGAAATACTTTTTTAAGGGAAGGTTGTATCTTATTTAGTCTTTTCATATCTCATACAAGTCATGTTTGTTGTATGAAGTTATTTCCAAAATAAACACTGTTTGAATCTATAACATTAATGTATATGTAACAGGGTATGATATATTTTAACTGAAGGATTAAAGAAGCTGCTTCTTCTTCTACTTTGCTGGTGATTTTTAAACTTATTTTACAAACCTATAGCATTAAAGCATAAGGATTTTACATTGTGTTATATGTATAAAATCGGTAAATATTTACACCAAGTTGGAACTCCATCTACCTTCCTGTCTGCACCTCATCCTGCAGTTGTGGATCTACTCTCAGCCTCCCACCCTAGAACTCAACCTGCCTCCCCGGAGGCCGGCTTCATCTGGGAACACCCAGGTCAACAAACACCAGAGACAGCCAGATGGGGAAAGGCAAGCACAAGAACAAAGTTAACAGAAGCTAATGTCATATGGCACCATTAGAACCCAGGTTTCCTACTATAGCAAATCCTAGTTATATTAATACACTCAAAGAACAAGACTATAACCTTAAATCCCATCTTGTGAAGATGATAGAAGCCTTTAAAGAAGATATAAATAATTCTCATAAAGAAATGATAGTCATTGGTCATTAATATCTTTCAACATACATGGACTCAGTTAACACACACACACATACACACACACACACACA
This sequence comes from Grammomys surdaster, assembly GCF_004785775.1. Lineage (NCBI taxonomy): Eukaryota > Metazoa > Chordata > Mammalia > Rodentia > Muridae > Grammomys > Grammomys surdaster. The sequence continues at coordinate 7,826,427 of NW_021604567.1, read as the reverse complement.
CACACACACACACACATACACGCGCACACACATAAGACACAGAAAAACAGACTGGATATAGAAACAGGAGCCCTCATTCTGCTGCATACAAGAAATCTACCTCGACAAGAGACATATATGCTACCTCAGAGTAAAAGACTCAAAAAATATTTTGCAAGCAAACAGCCAAGAAACAAGCTGGAATAGACATTCTAATATCTAATGAAGTATATTTTCAACCAAAAGTCATCAAAGAGGTTGGAAAAATACTTTATACTCATCAAAAGAAAAATACATCAAGACGACATCTCAATTCTGAACACCTATGCCCCAAATTCAAGAACACCCACATTTAAAAAAGAAGCTTCACTAAAGTTCAAAAGACACATTGAAACCCACACAATAATAGTGGAGACGTCATCACTGACTTTTATCAGGGCAAACTAATTAGAGACACAATGAAACTAACAGATGTTATGAACCAAATAGATTTAACAGATATTTACAGAACCTTCTACCCCACCCAAAACAAAAGAAAATGCCTTCTTCTTAGTACCTCACAGAACATTCACCAAAATTAACTATATAATCAGGAACAAAACAATTCTCAACAGACACAAGAAGTTTGAGAGAATACATAGTGTTCTTTCAGATCACCAGGGACTAAGGCTAGACTTTAACAACAACAGAAACAACAAAAATCCCACATATCCATGGAAACTGAGCAACTCTCTACTCAATTATCAATTGGTTAGGGCAGAAATAAAGAAAGAACTTAAAGCCATTCTAAAATTCAATGAAGATGAGAATACAACATACCCAAATTTATGTGACACAGTGAAATCAGTGCTAAGAGAAAATTCATAGCATTAAGGGACTTCATAAAGAAATTGGAGACATCCAATGCTAGCAATTTGTAAGGTGAAAAGCCTTCTACAAAATCCAACATGCCTTCATGGTAAAATTCCAGGAGAGATAATAGACAAAAGACAGATATTTAAACATAATAAAAGCAATATACAGCTAGTCAATAGCCAATATCAAATTAAATGAAGAGAAACTTGAAGCAATCCTACTAAAATCAGGGACAAGACAAGGCTGCACACTTTCTTCCTATTCAATATTTAATACAGTACTTGAAGTTTTACCTAGAAAAAAAGACAACAACGGAGAGCAAGGTGATGAAATAGGAAAGGAAGAAGTCAAGGTATCACTATTTGTGGATGGTATCATAGTATACACAAATGACCCCAAAAATTGTGCCAGAGAACTCATACAGCTGATGAAAATCGTCAGCAAACTGGCTAGATATAATACATGCATGTAATTAAAATCATATAAAAGCATAAAGAAGGAGGGGGGATGGGATAAGGAGTTCTAGGGAGAGGAAATGGGGAAAGGAGATGATATCTGTATTGTAAATAAATAAATTATCCAATAAAAAACTTGAAAAAGATTAAAAAAACAACTAAGCACTTTTGGTATCACAAACATTAGTTAATGCATAATAACTATTTCTGCAAAAAAGAAAAAGAACTCAAAGAAATCAGTCGGCCTCCTTTGTACACATGACAGATGGGCTGAGAAAGATGTTAGAGAAACAACATCCTTCACAATATGTACAAATAATATAAAATATTTTGCAGTTCTAATGAAGTAAAAGATTTGCATGACAAGAACTTCAAGTCCCTGAAGAAAGAAAATGATGAAGATCTTATAACATTGGAAGACCTTTTATCCTCATGGATTGGAAGGATTAACACAATAAAATCAGCCATCTTACCACAAGCAATCTACAAATTCAATGCAATTCCCATAAAAAATCCAAAAGAATTCTTTTTACAGACATTGAAAGCAACTCTCAACTTAGTATGGAGAAACAACAAACCTAAGATAGCCAAACAATCCTGAACAATAAAAGAACTTCTGGGCAAATCACCACACCTGACCTCAAGTTGTACTACACACCAATAGTGATGAAAACTGCTTGGTTTTGGTAAAGAAGCAAACACAGTAATCAATGAAATACAATTGAAGACTTGGATGTAAACCCATACACCTATAGACAGTTGAGTTTTGACAAAGCCAAGCCCTATAATAGGAAAAAAATGTTCAACGAATGGTAATGGTCAAACTGGATGTCTATATGTAGTAGAATGTAAATTGATCCATATTTATCACCATGCACAAACTCAAGTTCAAGTGGATCAAGGACTTAAACATAAAATTGGATACACTAAATCAAATAATACAGACTGTGGTAAATAGCCTTGAACATATTGGTAGAGGAGACAATTTGATGAATAGAACACCAATGGCTCAAGGCTCTAAGATCAACAATTGATGAATGGGACCTAATAGAACTAAAAAGCTTCTGAAAGGCAAAGGACACTGTCAATGAAACAAAATTACTGTTGACAGATTAGGAAAAGTTCTTCACTAACCATATACCCCACAGATGGCTAATACACAAAATATAGAAAGAACACAAGTGGTTAGACTCTGAGAAAACAAAAGGCACAATTAAAATTGGGGTGCAAGACCAAACAGAGAATTCACAAGAACCTAGAATGGCCTGAAGTACTTAACGAAATGTTCATCATCCTAGGTCATGATGGAAATACAACTCAAAATGACCCTGAAATTCCACCTTATCCCAATCAGAATGGCTTAAAGTAAAAACTCAAGGAACAGCACACCATGATAAAGACGTGGAGAAATAGGAACACTCTTCTATAGCTGCTCTACCATGCAACAAAATCATGTGCTCCACTATGTTCATAGAGGTTCTATTTGTAATGGCCAGATACTGGAAACATTCCAGATGTCCCTCAGCCAAAAAATCAATGCAGAAAATGTGGTTCATTTACACAATGGAATACTATTTAGCTATTAAAAAAAGGATATCTTTAAATTTGTAGGCAAATAGAAGGAACTAGAAAATATTATTCTGAGTTTGGTAACCCAGAACCAAAATGACATTCATGGTATATATTCACAAATAAGTGGACGTTAGCCATAAAATACAGGATACCCATGATACACTTTACAGACCCATAGAAGGTAAATACGTATGAAGACCCAAACAAAGATGCTTGAATCACACTTAGAAGGGAAACAAGATAGTCATAGAAAACAGAGGAAATGGGTGAACTGTGTGGGAGAGGGTGGGGAAAAGGAATAAGGAGGCAATACCAGGTGCAAAGAGAGACAGGAGAGGCACAAAAGGTCAAAAGAATGTCTCTGGTAAGATTATAGGGGAATCTCTAAGAAGTCACAGATAGCTGAGATGGGGGAGGCTCCTGGGAGTCAATACAAGTGACTTTAGACAAGATGGGGAAGAGAGAAGACATGGAACCTCAAGAGGCCATCTCTTGTAGCCAGTCAGGACCCCTAGTGGAACAATAAGGGCAACTACCCTCCCACAAAACATTCTAACCAGTATTTATCCTGTCAAAAAGCAATGCAAGAACAAAGATGGAGAAGAGACTGAAGGAATGGCCTGCAATAACTGGCCCAACTTGAAAGCCATCTTGTGGCCAGTACCAATCCATGACACTATTAATGATACTCTGTTATGCTTGCAGACAGGAGCCTAGCATAGTTGTGCCCTGAGAGACTCCAACCAACAGCTGATTAAAACAGATGCAGAGACCCACAGCAAAACATTGGACAAAGGTCTGGAACCCTTATGGAAGCTAGGATAGGTACTGAAGGAACTGAAGTGGTTAATAACCCCACAGGAAGACCAACAATGTCAACTAAGCTAGACCCCCTAAGAGCTCTCAGAGACTGAGCTACCAACCAAGAGCATACAGGAGCTAGACTGAGGTTCCAGGCACAATTGTAGCAGAAGGCTGCTTTGTACTGCCTAACTGGGAGAGGATGTGTCTAATCCTCCAGAGACTTCAAGAATCAGGGTGAGGAGAGTCTCAGGGGACCCTAACCTCTCAGAGCGAAGGGGAGTGAAGAATGGTGGGAAAGACCCTGAGGGTGTGACCAGGAGGGGATAGCATTTAGAATGTAAATAAATAAATAAGTAAATAAATTTTTAAAAAAGCATAAATTTCTAATCCAGTCATCTTGTATGGAAACTTTGCTTTGAATTATACAAAAATTAACATGACAATTCCATTTATACCCAGTTATGGTATTGTTGTATCAAATTGCAGTCATTTTTTATTCTTAATTTCATGGAAATCCCTGTTTTCTTATATAATAGCAATGATTTCCATTCTCACCAACATTTTGTCAGGATTTCTTTTCACTATCCACTTGCCAAAACAACTTTATTTGGTTTTGTAACAGGCCTTCTCATAGGAGAGAGGAGATAGCTGTAGTGTTTCAACTTGCATTCTCTTGAAGATGAGCGATCTCATGTGCATGCTTTTCAAGTATCCAATTGTAACACATGTGTCATCTCCAGAGAAATATCATTTAACTCTACACAATATTTTTCAATTAGACTATTTTTAAATATCTGTATTTTGAAGATATTTCCTCAGTCTGGAGGCTGCTGTTTGTCCTATTGACAGTGTCCTTTGCCTTTATAGAAGCTTTTTAGTTTCAAGAAGTCCCATTTATCAATTGATGATCTTAGAACTAAGCCTTAGTGTTCTGTTCAGGAAATTTTCTCCTCTGCCAATGTGTTCAAGGCTATTTCTCACCAGTCTCTGACACTATTTCTGATATTATGTTATGCTTGCACACAGTTGCTTAGCATGGCTGTCCTTTGAGAGATTCTACTAGCAGTTTCCTGAGATCGATATAGTCAAGCATTAGATGGATGTTGGGGAATCCTATGGAAGAGTTAGGGGGAATTGAAGGAAGTGAAGGGAATAGCAACTTCATAGGAAGAACAATATTGTCAAGAAACCTGGAACTTTCTCAGAGACTGCGACAGCAAAGGACATACAAGGGTTGGTACAAGGACTCTACCACATTTATAGCAATGAGCTGCCTTGTCTTGCCTCAGTGTAAGAGGATGTGCCTAATTCTGTAGAGGTATAATGCCCCAGGATAAGGGGGATAATAAGGGGCATCTATAAGGCAAAAAGGAGGAGAAATATAGTGAAAAATTTGGCAAGGAGGACAAAAAGGGGAGCAATATTTAGGATGTAAATAAGCAAACCAACCAACCAACCAAATAAATAAGAAGTTATGTATGTCTATGTATATAAGCATGCTTGTAACTATTTTGACTGTATGCACTGAGATCATATGTACAGTATGCATGAAAGAGCCAAGGAGTCCAGAAAAGGATGTCACAGACTCAGAAACTAGAATCATAGACTGTTGTGAGATGTTGTGTGATTGCTCAAAACTGAAGCCAGGTCACTGGAAAGAGCAATGCACTTCTTAACCACTGAACCCTCTCTCCAGGCCCTGTGACGTGTGTATGTGTGTGTGTGGGGGTGCTGTTCATTAAAGTTTGTACATATTTTGACTTTCAACCTTTCATCAGAAATAAAGTCTAGAAATATTACAGGATTTTTTTTACATATCTTTTTATCTTGAATTGTTTTCTATTTTGTAAGCAAAACAATTTGCTATAAGTTCACATGATTATTTTTTTTTACGGTTTTCATTTTAAGTTTTGGTTTCATTGTTTTTGCTTCCTGGCCTTTGGAGACTTATTCATTGTAATCTTTGTCTCTATCTAATTATAAAGATATAAAGTGAGATCTTGGAAGCTACAGGGTTCATTACTTTAGCAAACATACATGTTAATATATAAAATATAATCATGGATTCACATTTATATTTGATTATACCAGAACACCACTAATGATGAATCTTTATTTTATCAATTTTAGTAAATATGCTTCCTTCAATTTTGTTTTAATTTTTTTTATTTTTATGTATTTATTATTGGATATTTTATTTATTTACATTTCAATTGTCATACCCTTTCCCCATTTCCCATCACTAGAACTCCCTATCCAATCCCCCGTCCTCTTTTTTACTTTTATACCATTTTAACTACATGCATGTATTAAGGTCAGTTCTAGGTTGAGAGCCTAGCAGTACAATAGATGCCAAGAGTTAAGGAACAAGCAAGACAATAAACACAAATAGTCAAAAAACCAAGCAAGACATTAAACACAATTACATTAACACCTCCGTGATCACTGTTTCTAAGGGCTTATCAGGATGACTGAAATATCTTAGCCAACTTCTCTGCCCTAGCCTAAAGTCATTTTCATGTCTGAAGCCTACTTCCTTGTTCTAGCCTAAAATTTAGATTCCTGTTTGAAATTACTTCTTTGTTCAATTATCATGGACCATAAACTATTTAGAATTCCAATATTTTCTATAAAAATGCCATTTATAAGCTCAGTAATCAATATATGTAGTTTTGATTATCCATTTGTGAGAACACTTGTCATATGGAAAAATTCTCTGTATTTTTATATTTTGGAAAGGAATAGCTCTAGAGGCAATGACTGTCAAAATTATTGTGCCTATAAAACATGAGAATTTTAGTGAACACAAAGGTTTACACTGAAACATTAGCCATTTAGGGGTTTATATAACAGGGGTGAGACATGACAGACACCAATACAGAAAAGTCACGACTAGGTGGGCCATGCAGTCAAATAGACATATTTCAGCAGCAAGCTTTCAACCTGAGTGTTCTAATTGTATATACACAGTTGAGAAGAAAGATGGTAATGTAGCTAACATCAGAAGCAAATCTCCGTAGTAGAGTACTCTCGAGTTTTAGTCATCCATAGGGAACAAGCTGTGGTTGTTAGTTTTTGTGTATGTTGTCCACATCCATAGTTGAAATATCCCAGCTTTGATATTTTTCTAAATCTGTCCTGGGGAAATCACCAAAGAATCACCAAACTACTGATGTCCTTGATTTATAAAGATAAAAAGATAGATACATAAATAGATAGATAGATAGATAAATGATAGATAGATAGATAGATAGATAGATAGATAGATAGATAGATAGAT
>NW_021604567.1:7775409-7819472 GCF_004785775.1 Grammomys surdaster | reverse complement strand
GATAGATAGATAGATAGATAGATAGATAGATAGATAGATAGATAGATAGATAAATAGAGACAGAAGCAGAGAGACAGAGAAACAGAGAGACAGAGACATAGAGAGAGAAATCAAGGATGTTTCTCTATAGTTTTGTAACAAACATTTATTTTAACTACAAAGCAACAGGACTGTGAATATAAAATATAACATTTCATTTTATAGTCATAGTAACTCAAACAAATGTGAACATCAAAATGTTAGAAATCACCAAACTTTTATTTTATAATATTGCAGCTCTAATGTCAAATGTTTTTAGATGATATCTGCAACAAACACATTTAAATATGCTAAACATTATTATACAGAATTTTAATGGGTGGGTAATTATTATGAAATATGTTGAATTCTTATTGTCTATGAAAATTACAATGTAGCACGCAGTTTGCTTTTAACTGAGTGAAAACAGATTTATGACACCAGCTTACAGCACTCTGTAAGTAATTGTTTGGGTGACAATTATACTTTTATTGGAGATAAATATGGAGAAATAACTAAAGTGTTTATATTACTTGTCTTACTCCTCAAGATTTGTAGTACATTTGGATAATGCTAATTCCAAGTTAAATTTATTATCACAAAAAGCTTCAGTTTAGAACATTCAACTCCTCAGATCCTGAGGGTTGATAGCTCCTGGGAATCATGCAAAAAAATCATATATGAAATAAATATATCAATTACATATCCCAAAATGAAATAAAAAGTTTACATCTACATATGTTCCAACATACTCTTGATTGTCATTTTTACAAAACATAAATTTCTTAGTTCATAGGAAACCTGAAAATGAATACAAAGTAAAACCACAGGATAGCAGATTTCTTTTGAGGCTCAAAGCAGAGTAGGAAAAGATCTGATAATCAATTCTTGGCAATTTACACTTACAGCAGCGAAAGTAATCTATACCTGCAATGCTTAAAGAGCAATATGGTTCTTGTAGCCACTGTGATGGAAGGATGGTCATAGACAGTGTAGGAAAAGTGTCTGACCTGCCATTCTTCCTTCTCTTCACACTATGTCATCTTCAGGGTTTCTAGAGGTCATAAGTCTAGATATGATGTGTGGTTAGTGCTTCAGAGTCTTGCAGTAAACCCCATCTAATGCCCAACAGCTGACCAACATGCTGGCCAATTTCACTCTTACATTCCAATACATTGGTTATTGCAGAAATGTGTGATGCCTCATATATAAAGCGTTCAGTTTGTATGTCATTCTGAATGTGTGTTTGAACTCATTTTCACTTACACACGAGGGATAGTTAGGAGGCATTTGTTGGTCTCTAATTAGGTATTCATAATTCAGAGTTGACTGATTAGTATCATAAGGCCCTTGATCAAGAATTTATACTTTCAGAGCTCCCGTATGAGCTCATTATACATCATTAAGTAAATATGTAACAGAAGGCTCATGATTAGCATTGTAAACACTAAAAAATGTTTTTGGAAAGAAATAACTTATGTTCCTTATTAAGTGTGGCTTAGAAAGAGTATAGAATGCATTTACATTACCCGTTTCCACTTCTTTTTCAAAACAAATGTAGGAAGGCTGATCTACTCATCAGTATATCATTTTGGGCATCTTACATTATGCTAAAAAACCAAAAGAACATAAGCAACAGTGTCATAGAATATATTGTGGGATTATTTTTTGTGTGTGCTTGCTAATAATATCTCTAATGGCACCAGAATCTATTCTGATTCCTACTTTCCTAATAATATGTTTGAAGTCACCAAGGCTAGAGAACTATTTTATATATCTACCATCTGTTACTAGTAATCAGATGCTGCCAATATTTACTTCACAAACCTGACAATTCACGACTGTAAACATTTACATAGGTCAATACATAGCAACTGCTTCAATTGTGAGTTACATGCATATCAATGAAAAATTTAGGGACAAAAAGGGGAACCATTTATTATGCATTTACTGTTACTGAGAGCAATTATATAATACTCTGCACTATATATTTAAATACAAACATTATATGGTATGTGCTTGGATAAATTCTAAGACAGAAATTTGGAAACAACATATGGTATGTTTATGGAACCAAAATTTTATGCACATGATCAGAAATTTAAATAATACATCAATATGTATAAACTTGTTTATTCCTAATCATGCCTTATAGACTAAAACTTCTAGGTGGACATAAATGGTAATTATTATGTAGATTTTTTTCTTGCTTTTAAATCTCTTTTTATTTGAGGGGCTCGCAGGTATTCTTCTGAGACAAGTCCTTGTATACTCTAGAATACTTGTCGTAAAATATGTAATAGAAATGACAGAATTCTTGATTCTTCTCCCTTGGCCTCCCATTACAGGCCTATGCTATATGACCAGCTTCATCTTCATTTTTTAAAAGATTTATGATAAATTCAAGACAGTTTCAATCAACATAGCTGGTTGAAGGTTTTCCACATTAAATGTCTGGTCCCTTCTACTGTCATGTTTTCTCTAGGTCAAGCCTATGTCCATTTGCTATACTATATTGCTAATATATTTCTGATGGGTATTTCTCAATTTTTTTTTCTGAATGTTGCTTGTTTACCAGTGAAATTATTTGGTCATGGATTGAAAATATGTACCTAGAGGAGTCTCACAATTTTTTATCTTAAAGTTACTGAAAAGACAAATCCAACCTTTTGGTATTGACAAGAACCATTTTTATATTCCAAAAGAAACTAACAAGTTTTACTCCTCTGAGTCAGGGATTAGAACTTTGATATTTCTTCTTAAATGTAGTGATCATTTGTGCAAAATGAAATAGATTAAACTAGTCAATGAATAGAGTTGTCCCATTGGTCATTTAGAAAAACTTATTTAAAACAATGTTCAATGAATGTTTTTATTTTATTTTATTCACATGAGAAAGAATTTAATTGAGGTTAAAGATGAAATCATACATATAAAATTTGTATAAAACAAATCCACACTGAGTCATAACACAGTAGCAAATGACAAAGCAAGACCAAAGGCAGCTATATAGAGTTGGATAAATTTGCATCTTAGGACATAAAATCATCTTTGGTCAACAGAAGATCAAACAATCTTCAGTGTCTTTCTGTTCAATCTTCAGTGTCTTTCTGTCTTTAACCTTCTGCTTTCCTCCAGCATCCTCCTTTAGTAGGACTGGTAGCTACTCTGGTGATTAATATACCCGTTGTTTGCCTTGCTGTGAGTGCTTTGTTGACAACTGTAGTCTGCATACATATCCCCATCAACACCCAGAGTTCTCATGGTTACACCCTGTATAATCGTATTTCCCATAGGCAGTAGAATTTTGGTCACTACCATAGGCCCTGTTACAATTTCAACTACTTAATCATAAAACTTATTAATTCCTTGGTTCCAGTTTTTGCCTTGAACTCTTCAATGTCCCCTACTACCACCTCTTACATTTGCCATAGCACTTTTCCCATGTTTTCTAGTTGCTGCTGCTGCTTGTAAACATCCTTGGGTTGTACAGTTTTGAGTTTGTACTTTGTAGAAGCTATTTGAAGGAATCTGTTTTCTAATAATTTCTTTATTGGCTCATTATTTGTGTCACATCAATATATGTGATAAAATAGAATCTTCTTTTTTCATTTGCTTATATATCTATGGGAAAATCATTTTCTATCTCTCCAAAGGCTCCAAAATATTCTTTAAATTGTTCTTCTGATATATCTGGACTCAGTCACTCACAAAATTCTTTTTAGTGGGTTATTTTTCCTTAAAGGCTTGGCCAATTTGTGATCTATGAATTAGCCATTATTATTATTTATTGTGTTATTTCAGGTTCAAAATCTTATCCATACTAGAAAGATCTTTAAAAAGCACAAATCTCAATTCTTTTGTTCTTCCAGGGGCTATCTTTTAATTTGCAATCCATAAGTTTTCTAATCAAGACAAATATTCAATATTTTTCTTGCTTGTATCCAGCATGAACCTCCAATAAACATCTTGCCATTATCCAGCTGATACTTGCTAGTATTGATCTTGGATCACTCTGGAAATTCCTCTATGTAGCTGTACTCATTAACGTACTGCATAGGTTTAGACTATTGGTAAGGGGATGCTGGCACACAGTGGTGGTGGAGCATTGTACAGAGGTAGATTTAACATGCTAGCAAAAGATATGTAACCTATTTTTTAAAGTATGACATTGATGTTTTCCTTTTATTTTTATTTCTAAAATTTATTTATTATTTTATGTGAATGTACATGTGTTTGCATGTGTTTATGAGCACCAGGTGCTTACAGAGGCCACAGAATCCAGACTATATGATGTTTTATAACTAGAGATACATGTAGCTGTGTACAACCCTATGGGTGCCTGAATCTGAACACAGTCCCTTTGAAAGAACAGTAAACTTTCTTAAACACCAAGTGATTTTTCCATCCTCTGTAACCACATATTTTGTCTTTATTTTTGTGCTGCTTTAAACTACAGCAAATCATATTATCATGTTAATTCATATGTAAATTCTGTTTCTATACATATAATGGCTTTAACCTTGAGACAAAAGTTAGAGTCCTATAGTAAGCATGGCAAAGCTAAAAGAGTATAGAACACTCTAAATTTCTTAAAACCTTTTCTGTATCCTATGGTCACTGACTTTAGTTGATTATGTGAAGGTCATGGGAGAAACTTTTCCAGTACACACAGCCAGACATGATTTCAAGACTGATAATTAAACACTAGAGTATATATCCAATAAAATAATCCTATATATTAATTGCTTCAAGTTTCTATAAGAGAAAAAAGAGGCAGTGGTTGGAAGACAAATTCCCAAACCAACTAATTAAAATTCATTTCCCTTGGTCATCTGTTAGCATATTTTAGAAAATTCATAATTCTTGGGTGAAGTAGAGATGAGACAGTGGGAATGGCAGCATTTTCATTGGGGATTTTGAGCATTTGTATTGATTTTGTATGAAGAACCCAACTCTGAATGGCACTGTTAATGATAATGATGATGGATGGTGATAGATCAAACCGTAAACAGCAATAGCGAGCAGTTGCATATCATGTGTATTGTTCCCAAGGAATAAATACTTTTTCTAATGGTTTAAGTTATGAATATACTTACTGCTATAAATTGAAAAATTAAATTAGGAGAAAAGGAAGTCGATGATTTGCTAAGTATGGTTCATGTATTGAGAACCAACATTGGTTTACAACTTCAGATTACAAATAGATTCCAATTCTTACATTAAAATTATCTCATTTTATCTGTTAGGTTGCTGGACAGTTTTTGAAAGAATGGATCAAGCAAATGGTTAATAATTCATCTGAAGTTGCATTAAATAAGAAGACTCCACTAGGAGTCCACCTTGTTGTGTTGGAACCTTCATATTCCCTGTTGTTGACTATGTTACAGACAACCCTTGATGGCAGCTTAATGGATCTTGCCATCTCCGAAAATATATCTGCTGGAAAACCATTCTGTAATGCTTGTCTTCTAAGTGCTTCTGCAGCTGTTGGTTTGGAGCATGTTGATCACAGTCCTCCTTGAAATTTTTAATCCTATATTCAAAGTCATTTTAATCCAGGTAGTTATTCTGATACCACTTGTCTTCACTTTTTTTTATAGCCAAAGATGATTGGCTTCATAAACTAAATTTTGAAAATGAAATTTCATTTCTTGGTCAATAGACTTCCCATTTGTTGGGGCAGTTAATATCATCTAATCCCATTGACCTGATATTTCATCCAATAAAATATTTACTGAAAAGAAAAAATAACAACTAGTAAGTAACCAACATAGTTCTATTCCATGGCTTTTTAGGAAAGCCAATAGAAATGTTTGTATGATTTGTTGTTGCTGTTGTTTTCCCTGGTGGTACTAGCTTAAGCCAGATGTATCCAGATGTTTCCACCATTGTAAAGTTCTAAGCCAGTTTTCTGGATCTGTGGCTTTCTTCTAATTATTTTTTCTTGCTTTTTCAAAGACAAAGTATATATAGCCATGATTTCTGTATTGTACTTACCTGTTTGTACATTCCTTCTCATACCACCTTGTTTTACTCCACGCCAGTGGAGGAAGTAATATCTCTCGCAGTGTTCTATGCCTGGTTTCAGTTTATGATCCTAAGAGTCTCACTGTGCCAAGTATTTCCAATTCTTCCCAGATGCTAGATTTTAGACTTTTATGTGCACATTCTTTTTCTGACACTATGAGATTTATTACTCAAATTTCTCTCTTGAAAACACTCTTTCTTGTTCTGAACAGCAGCTTTGTTATGGTTTGTTTATTTGTTTTAATACTGTCTAGAGTGCTGTTGCTCAGGCTTTACTCACTTTTTATGATGAAATGTACTAAAATAAAAAATTATACCAGTGGTCATATCTCATCAGAGCTCATATTTATGCAGGCTTTAAGCTAAGTATGATGACCAATTTCTATAATCTCAGTACTTGCAAGTCTCAAGTCTGGAGCAATTTGAATTTGAAGCCAATCTACACTGCGTAATGGAACCCTGACACAAATAAAAAAAAAATAAAATATAAATGAAGGTGAACTGGAGTCTGTTTGTCTTATATATTTTTGCTAACACTGGTTTATATTGTGAGTGATTTTGCTCTTCAGACTCTCTGTTTCCTGTTCCTAGCCTCATGAAACAAGACCTTTTTTTGTCCATTCTTTGACTTTTCCAGAAGGTATGAAAAAACAATGACTACACTATATCTTTAAAGGTCAGTTTTAATCCAAATTCTCTCTCTCTCTCTCTCTCTCTCTCTCTCTCTCTCTCTCTCTCTCCCTCTCTGTCTCTCTCTCTGTCTCTCTCTGTCTCTCTCTCTGTCTCTCTCTCTCTCTCTCTGTCTCTCTCTCTCTCTCTCTCTCTCTCGTGTGTGTTGTTGTTGTTGTGACTAAGTTATCTGATATTAATATTCAAAGAGAGGAGAGGTTAGTATTGCTTTAGAGTTTCAGAGCTTAGAATTCCATCCAGTAGAAAGGGTATGACATAGTGTCTGAGTGTATTTTCTGAGACAATTTGTTAGGAGTTTACTTGCTTGGCCCTTGACAAATAAACCAAACAGACTTGAACTGAAAACCCTAATTGCTATAATAACCCAGAGACCATTCCTAGTGAGTTATTTCCTACTGCCAGCTTCTACTCTCTAAACTATACGTACTGTCCACGGCCTTCAAAATATTGTCACCAAGTTGAGGTCATTATGGATATCATAAGCCTTATGGGATCCTTTCCTATCCAGATCATAGCATGACACCTCCTGTTAACTCCTCTCCACAGTCATCTATCAGTTAGTTTCCTTTCCTTTCAGTTCTACATTACAGTAAGACTACATATCATATTGTTAATAAGTATTTTTATAAAGTTGTCCTTGATATTTACTTGAAGCAATATAGAATTTTATTCTGCAAAACTTAACAATATTATACGCTTGTAGGTAGAAAATAAAAGGTCAAATAATTGACCTCTAATAGAGTGTTTTATGATATATCTTGGAACATATTTCCTAGCACAATTTTTAAGAACTTGTTCATAAACACTTTAATTTAAATTATGCAACACTTGTTTGCAATTTTCAACATGTGGTACACTCTTGTAGATCTATTTAAGCATCATCATTATTTTCTGGTGTTATCTTTTCTATGTTCTACCTATCAGGATACTGTCCATTCATTTTGCAGAAATCATCCCTCAAATAATTCTTCTAATAATTCTTATCATAGAAAGAAATATTAAGCCTTATTTTATAGTCCTATAGTGCTTAATATCTGTAGATATTAAATTAATCATACTATGTAAAAAATAAATCTTATCACTGATTCAAGAGAGCCTTTGAGGGTTTTCAATGAACACATTCATTTTATCTACATAGTGTATGAGGAACTTATTAATATCTAACGTTATAAAGGAGAAAAATGAGACACAGCAATGGATAAGAGACTTGCCCAATTCTGTATCTACTAGAGGCAGAACAGTGAACAGCATATATGAACTATATTCAATTCTTATATTCTTTGATAAAACATATCACCCCATACAGTGAATTGGCTTTGGAGTAACATAATATATGGTTGTAAAATAGTAAATGCTGCATTAAATGTAGTTTAATAATTATGCATTCATGTGGATGTTTATTCCGGTTTTTATTTACGGTAATTTATCAATTTGATTGCTGTTCACATGAGACATTACATAAAGTATAAAAAAGTCTGCACAAACTAATATTTGTTGTTGTTGATACCTCCTCTTCCCAAGGAGTTAAAAAGTTAGCAAACACAGGTACCAATGCATTAGGTACATAAAGTTATCTGGAGTGCTGAAGAGGAAACCCAGCTGGTAAGTGTACTTGCTGCTAACCGTGAGTTAATTCCTAGAATTCATGTGGTTAAAGGATAAAACAGAACTCTTGAAACTTAAACTTCCAAATACATGCCCATAAGAAGACACACATAGGCCCTTCCATAACACACACACACACCCACACACACAGACACCCACACACACACACTCTCTACACTATTGCACACACACATACACGCATGCTGACAAATATACTACAAATATACAAACACACAAACATACACATCCCTCCACATGCATATATATACATACACTGTACACTATTGCACACATACATACACAAATATTCCCCCCACATACATACATACATATGCATACACCTACACGATACACACATGCATATATGTACATACATATACACATACACACAATAAATAAATACATTTGAAAATTCAAAAGAAAAAATCAAATTCTTAAAGAAATTTCAAGTGGAGATTTAAAGAGGGTTTATGAAAAAGTAGAATGAAATTACATTCATTGCAAGAATTTTTCTGTTTCTTTTAAACCTCCAGTGACATTATTTTGTGAAGGTAAAATCCTTCATGTTTTATCATTTCACTGGTTGGAATAAATTCTTTTGGTACATAACCATAAATCAATGAGAACAGAACACTTTGCCCATTTGCTATTGCCAGGGAGAGGAGTTTTCCATATATTTTGATGACATGAGAAAATGGATTTTAACTGAAATGCTGCTGTCTGTGCATTGATAACACCCACTGTTCACTGTCATTGATTTTCAACTGATTCTGATATATCTATAACCATTTAAAGTCACATGTAATGAAATGAATGGAAAAGAAATAAACAAGGACAATGTTAAAGACATAACAGTCTGATTCCAGCATATAATTATACAATGTATATGTTCTCTCTACATAATTAGTCATTAAAAAATAACAAAAAGGAACCATAGTCTCTTTGTAGAAAACTTTTAAACTCTGCAACATTATTCAGTATTCTCAGTAATAGAATAAAAAGAAATTATATCTAGAATTTAAAGCAAAAGCAATAATTACAATAATTGTATCTGGTGAAGAGACAAGACAGAATCTATCATTGACAGGGTTCAATATTTTCATGATGAAAAAGGAAACATCTATATACATTAAACACCATTTATGACTAACATAAGGATTGTATTGTACTAAAAAGAGGAAACTCAAAACACTTCCACCAAAATTAGACAGAAGAACGCTAATCATTATTTCCACTCTTATTCAATATAATGCTTAAAGAATTATCTCACACATAAGAAAAGTGAAAGAAATAAAATTAAATAACAGTAGAAATTAAGGAAGGAAAATAATAACTATAATAAATAAAATCACCTATAATTAAGAGATAAGAAAACCTTTAGAACATATGTATATATATATGTATATATATATGTATATACATATACACATATATGTGTGTATATATATATATACATATATTCTAAAGGTTTTCTTTATATACATATAAATGTATATATATTCTAAAGTTTATATATATATATATATATATATATATATTCTCTAATGTACAGAATCAACATAAAAATGTGAGTGCTACAAGTCCATTGACATTAGCTGCAAATCTAACCATTACAACGCACAGGTAGGCATACCTGTGAATTTGAGATCAGCATGGTCTACAAAGTAAATCCTATGCCAGTCATGGATATATATTTGAAGTCCTGTCTCAAAAAGTAAAACTATATAAGTGAATGAAAACTTAGTACTTAGTTTGTTGAGATTTTTTTCCAGTCATTTAAGTGGTTACTGAAGAACACTGAGTATCTGAGTTTGATCCACAGCATCTACTTAAATCCCAACCTGTTGTTATGGACATCACCCAAACACTGGCCTGGAGATCCAATGGCCAACAGACCTTGCCAAATTTCTGAGGACTCTCCATATTTTATGAGAATACTTTTGTCAATAAGTAAAATAGGAAATAAGATGGAAAGAGATAGAGGGAAAAGTTTGTGACCATTTCTAATCCTTCATTCATGCCTGCAAACCCATGCATTTATAACCTCTCCTTTAAAATAGAGTTAAAATTATATATATATATATGTGTGTGTGTGTGTGTGTGTGTGTTCATATCTAAAACAAATATATAAGGAGTAAATTTGAAAAGTAATCTTATTTACAAATTTAGAAAAGATTAAATAATTACTGATAAACTTAAAAAGAGTGATTGATTTGTGTGTCCAGTTAAAAAATTTATACAATTGGAAAAGAGATTGGAATATTAAAGTATTCCTTTGTTCATGGTCAGTTAGAATTAACCTAAGAAGAACATCTATATTAAGGTTTGATAATAAATTTGAGTCAGTAAATGTTTGTTGCACCGTGAACAACTGAGTTTGATTCCTAGAAATTGTTAAAAACTCAGAGTTCAGTGATATATATTGGTGTTTCCAGCACTGGGAAGATGTACTCAGGTAAATCTGTCAGCTTACTAGTGAGCTAGCTAAGACTAGTCTACTAGCTCCAAACTTGAAAGAGACCCTGTCACAAAAATACATGTGGACAAAAACTGATAAATAACACTCAAGGTTGACCTTTGACATCCACATGTAAGTACACACAGGTTCATTTGTACACATGTACACCTAAATCCATGCAATCACATGTATATACATGTGGTGGATAGAATGTGCTTGGCCCAGGGAATGACAGTATGAGGAGGTGTAGCCTTGTTGGAAGAAGTGTGTCACTGTTGGGTTAGGCTTTGAGATCCTCCCCCTATCTGCCTCGATGCTGCCGTGTTTCCTGTCATGTTATTAATGGACTGACCCTCAGAACCTGTAAACCATCCCAAATTAAATGTTGTCCTTTCTAAGAGTTGACTTCGTCATGGTGTCAATTCATAGCAATAAAACCCTAAGACAACACTCATACAACATATCAACACTGCATATGATGGAAATGTATACATTACCAAAAGAATGCTATAGTTTCAATACAAGCCCTATCAAAGAGATCAATTATATTTTAACCAAAATAGAACAGATACAATTTTAGAATTTAATGGAATCACAAAAACCTTAAATGCCTAAGGAATCTGAGTAAAAAGAACAGAACTGGAAGGCATCCTAGTAACTGAGTTCAAGTTATACATACACATAGCAGTAACTATAGGATGGTACTTTCACAAACATAGGCATAAATTGATAAAATTGAATGTGATGTTCATATAAAAACACAGTTATTTTGCCCTAATTTTTAGCAATGTTAGGAAAGGCAGGTATAGAACCTATGACATCCTTTTCAAGCCACATGTAGCAGACAGAACCTAAACCATTTTCTTGTACCCTGTAGAAAAATCAAAGCATGCAAATTATTCAGGAAGTCATGGTACTACACAAATAAAGGAAAATAAAGAAAAATGAAAAAAAATCATGAACATAGTCAAGGACTTTCCGAAAAGCTCAGGGAAGAAAACTAAAATTGCCAAATGACATTGGATGAAATTATAAAACACAGCATAGGAAATAATTAAATAGAAATTAGAGACAGTCTGGAGAAACAAACAAAATGCCTGTTAGCTACACATCTGACATATTGAAGTCTAAAATATATAAGCAACTTGAATAGCTACTAAAAGCCCTTACAGTCCAACTGATAAACAGGCTTATGAAATGTACAGATGGTTGTTAAAAGATGAAATACAAATTACCAATATGGCAGAAATGCTCAATATCCTTATCCACCAGGCAAATAAAATTTAAAATTATATTGACTTTTTTTCCATTATAGTCAGAATGGCTGTCATTAATAATAAGAACAGCAAATGCAGAAAAAGTTTTAGTATAAGGGAAACCTTATAAACTGATGGTGAGCATGTCAAATTTGTATAGACACTATAGAAAACACTATGGCAAGTCTTTTAAGAATTCAACCAAGTAAATATATAGATATCAAATATATAGATACAAAATATATAGATACAAAATAATTATAGAGTGGTAGCTATTTTTTATATAAAAGATACCATTTAAAAATGGGCTTGTTTACAGTTTCTAATGGTGAGCCCATGATCATCATGTTAGGAAGCATGGAAGCTTGCAGTCACACATAACACTGGAGCAAATGCTCAAGGCTCCATTTATTCCACAAACAAGAAACAATGAGCCTTACATCTTTGCAGTTTCATGAGTTCTCATTTATCAGTTGTTGATCTGAGCCACTGACAGAAGTTAGACACCAACAACCCAGGTAACCCAACTAAAATTGGGTTATAGAACTAAACAGAAAATTCTCAAAAGAGGAATCTCCGATGACTGAGAATCACTTAAAGAAATGTTCACTTATTCATCAGGAAATGCAAATCAAAAAAATTCAGAGGTTCCATCTTACATTCAACAGAATGGCTAAAATAAAAGACTCAAGAGGTAGGACATACTGGCAAGGATGTGGAACAAATGGAAAACTTTATTATCACTGGGAGTGCAAACTTGTAAACCACTTTGGAAATCAACTTGAAATGTTCTCAGAAACCTGGGAATAATTCTACCTGAAAACCCAGCTATACTACTCCTGGTAATATACCCAAAAGATGTTCCAAAATCTCCCAAAGATACTTGTTCAACTATGTTTATAGCAACTTAAATAACCAGAACCTGGAAAAAACCTAAATGTCCCTTAACTAAAGAACAGAAGGAAGGATTGCAGGCCTAAAGGATAGAAACTCCATAAGAAGACCAACAAAATCAACTAACCAAGACCCTTGGGGCTCTTAGAGTCTGATATATCAACCAAAGAACTTACATGGGCTGGACATAGGTCTCCCTATTCATAGATAGCAGTTTGACCTTCATGTGGGTCCTGAATATTGGAGTGGGGTCTATCCCAAAGCTGTTGCCTGTAAGTGAGACATGTTCTACTACCTGTGCTGCCTTGTCTGGCTTCAGTGGGAGAGGAAGTGCCTAGCCTCACAGAAACTTGAAATGCCAGTGTGAGGTGATATCTAGGACCCCTAACTGCTCAGAGGAGAATGGAAGGGGCATAGGGAAGGATTGTGGAAAGTGTGGACAGGAGGGGGACACTGGGTGTGATATAAAATGAATAAATAAAAAAATAATTGAGAGAGACAGAGAGAGAGGCAGAGAGAGAGAGAGAGAGAGAGAGAGAGAGAGAGAGAGAGAGAGAGAGGAAAGGAGAGAAGAGAGGGTAGAGGAGAGGGGGGGGGAGGAGAGGGCAGGGGAGGGGAGGGGAGGGGAGGTCAGGGAAGAGACTGAGCTTGTTATAGACTTTTGAGACATGAAAGCTCACACCAATGTCACACCTCTCACAACATCACCATCTATTTTCTCCCCAGACATTTTCACCAACTATAAACCAAATATTCAAATACATGAACTTATGAAGTTCATTATCATTTATACCATTACATGATATTCAATGGAACAGCTTTCAAAGGGCCCTATAGACTAGTATGCCCTCTAATGCTGAACTAGGCTAAAAAAGCTGTGCTAAGATAGAACAGGATGAAAGTAATGCCATGAGAGTAGACACTGGCATTACTGATGAAATTCAACTAGTCATTGGCCCTTGGGCCCAAGATGAACATCTTGGATGAGACAAAAAGCATTGAGGAAGAGGGATGCTCTTATGTCATGAGATTGAAAGAAAGTATAAACGTACATCACAGATCTAACCATCTCTATCACCATAGGACTATTGTTCCTGTTAATAGTGGACTTATAAAGTCATAAATTATTTGTATTAGATTATTTTCACAGCTTCCTGGTATGTGAAAAGTATGAACTTCTGTAGTTTGTTGTATTTATAAGCATATACCAAAGAAACGATTATAGGCTCGAAAGTTTGAGGAGCTACTAATTATGGCTTTAGATATCTTGGCCCAGATGGTCCTTGCTCTTCCAGAGGCAGCAGCATTACGCAGAATGCCAGGTAATCCCAGCCAACAGGTAGCAATGCTTGCTCAGAGGACTCTCAGCTGTCTGTAATATCACTTCTTCTTCTTGTCTTTATATCCCAGCCTATAAGTACAGCAAAAGCCTCCTACTCTACCAGATGCCATACCAATACCTGGATCTCAGAGGTCATGCCAGTATTCAGAACTGCAGATCCCATGACAATTCCCAGAGCCCCAGGGTGCAAGGATGCAAACCCACAGAGGTCAACCAGGATGCTAAAATCACAGAAGACCAGAGAAGAAGTAGAAACCATTAGAAAAAAATATCCAGGCTATCAAGACAACTCAGAAAGAAGCATCTAAGCATGCAATCACTCCAGTCAGAGATGTCAAAAGGCTAGAATAAGAATTCAGTTAACAACATGTATGACAATATGACACCATCAAGACCAGTTATCCTGTTAGAGTGAGACTTGAATATTTCAATAGAAGTGAAACACAGAAAACGAGATTAATGCCAATGTATGAAGAGGTCTTTAAAAATAAATAAGTCCCTTTTAAAAGTCCATAGGAAGAACAAGAGTATCAACCAACCAGAACTACCAGAGCTGCCAGGGTGTAAACCACCAACCAAAGAGTACACATGTAGGGACCCATGTCTCTAGGTGGGAAGCAGAGGATGGCCTTATTGGACATCAATGGGAGGGAAGGCCCTTGGTCCTGTAAAGACTTGATGCCACAGTATAGGGGAATGCCAGGATGTGGGGGCAGAGTGTGTGAGTGGGTGGGGGAGCACCCTCATAGAAGCAGGGGTGAGGGGAATGGGATAGGGTATTTTCAGAAGGGAAACTGGGAAGGAGAATAACATTTGAAATCTAAATAAAAAAAATATCAAATAAAATTTCCAATAAAACACAAACAAATAATTAGAGGAAATGAATAGTTTCCTTAAAGAAAGACAGGGAAAAAAAAAGAGTTGAAGGAATTGAAAAAAATCTGTTCAATAATTAAAATGGAAATACAAACCATAAAGAAAATACAAATTGAGGGAATACAATGGGTGGAAAATCTAAATAAATGAGGAGGAACTACAGATGCAACTATCACCAACAGAATACAAGAAATGGAAAAGAGTGTCTCAGGCTTAGAAGATACAATAGAAGAAATTGTTACATCAGTCAAAGAAAATGTTAAAACTGAAAAGTTCCTGAAACAAAACATCTGGACGTTATGAAAAGATCAAATCTATGGATAATAGGAATAATGGATATAGAAGAATATCAGCTCAAAAACTTAGAAAATATTTTTAACAAAATCATAGAGGAAATATTTTCCAAATGTTACAGAGGAAATGCCTATGAAGGTACAAGAAATTTGAAGAATACCAAATATATGAGAACAGAACAGAGATAAATGTTATCACACAATAATCAAAAAGCTAAATATAAAGAGTAAAGGAAGAATTTGAAAAGTTACAAAGGAAAAGTTTCAAATAATTTATAAAGACAGGCCTATTAGAATTATACCTGATTTTTCAATGGAGACTCTAAAAGCCAGAAGGGTTTGGATGCTTACAGACCACTGATGCCAGCACAAAATACTATACCCAGCAAAACTTTCAATCTCTATTGATGTAGAAAAAGTCAAATTTCAATAACATCTATTCATAAATTCACCAGACAAATGGTGCTAGAAGAAAAAAATCCAACCCAAGGAGACTAACTATACCCATGAAAATACAGAAAACAAATAATCTTATATCAGCAAAATAAAAAAAAAAACAGTGGAAGTATGTATGTGCATAGAAACACACACACACACACACACACACATTACCAACACTACAACACTACAGTAAAATTATAGGGGTTGACAATTATGGGTCACTAATATCTCTCAATCTCAATGGATTAAATTCCCCACTAAAAACACACAGGCTAAAAGAATGGATGCAAAAACATACTTCTTCTATGTATAAGAAACATACCTGAAAATAAAAGATAGATATTATCTTAGAGCAGAAGCTTGGAAAAGAGTTTCCCAAGCAAATATTTGGCCCCAAGAAGCAACATAGTGTATCTATTTAAATACCTAACTGTAGATTTCCAACCAAAATGAATAAAAGGAGAAGGGGAAGAATACTTCATGCTAATTACAGTAAAGCTACACCAAAATGATGTCTCAATTTTGAACATCTATAACCCAAATATAAATGTGCCCACATTTGTAATAGAAACATTGAGTCTTAAATCACATATTGTACCCTACACATTAATAGTGGAGACTTCAATACCCTACTTTCACCAATGGCAAGGTCAATCAACACAAAAACTAAATAGAAAAATAATGGAGCTAATAGATATTTTGAACCAAACGAAACTAACATTTGTAGAACATTTCACCAAACACAAAATAATATACCTTCTTCTGAGCACTTTACAGAACTTTTTCTGAAACTGATCATGTATTCCATCATAAAGTATAAACAGATAAAAGAGAATTGAAGTAGCTTCCTGTGTCTTAGTGTAGCACATATTAAAGCTTGGTTTCAAAAATGGGAACAACAGAAAGACCACATAATCATGAAACTGAACAACTCTCTACTGAATATCTACATTACTGGGTCAAGGCAGTAACGACAAAACAGAAATTAAAAAAAATTCTAGAATTAAATAAAAAATGCCAGCATCCAAATTTATCTGTTCCAGTAAAAGTCCTGTTTATATGAAAGATCGTAGCATTGAATGCCTTCATAAAGAAATTTGAGAGGAAACTAGGAACTTAACAGCACACCTGAAACCTCCAGAACAAAGAAAGCAAACACACCCAAGAAATATTAGAAGGTAGTAAATTATTAAATTGAATGATGAAATCAATAAATTAAAACAAAGAAAACTATTCTGATCCGAACCTCACTATTCTGCATAGGTATAGCCATTTCTTTCTTTGCCTGCCAGCTATTTCATATTGTTGCTGTAATGTGCCTACCAGGCAGTTACATGGAATAATAATTTGACTCACAACAGAGTCATGCTGACCACAACCCATCTGATTCTCTGTATGTCCTGAGGTTTGTCAATCTTAAGAAACTCCAGAAATCTTTAGGTAGGACACATCAAATTAAAGGTCAATATGAACAGTTATGTCTAAAGTCACTTGAGTCAGAGGCAATCACCAGTCAAATCTTCCTGACCCTGCTTATGAGCTCATTATGGGTTTTGTGGGTTTTTTATCCTTTTTAAGCTGAAAGAAAAAAAGGTTTTTTGTTTTTTTTTTGTACCCGGATAATTCTGAGCTATGTCCCTGATTCCATCAGTATTAAGGTGTGTGTTCAATAAAATGTCCCTGTCTGAGTGACATTGATGTATGTTTGTGTGGCTTGTGGAGCAGCAATCAGAACCCAACATAAACAATACAAAGAATCAATGGAAGAAAGAGTTGGCAATTTGAGAAAATAAAAAAGAGAGATAAACACTTATTCAAACATGGCAGACAGAGAATATTGAAAGTTACAAACCAGAGACAGAAAGGGGTAATATAACAACAAACACTTAGGAAATCCAAACAATTATTGGGTCATACTTCTAAAACATGTAGTCTACAAAATGGGAAAATTTAAAATATATGGGCAATTTTCTTAATAGATACCCCTTATTAATGTTAAATTAAGATCAGATAAACAATTTAAATAGACCTACACTATCTAAAGAAATAGAATCAGTCATTAAAAGTCTTCCACACACAGAAACAAAAAAGAGAATTACAGACTAATTTACCTCGTAAATATTGATGCAAAGTATTCAATATAATACTCACAAAAATGATTCCAAGAACAAGTAAAAAAGATTGTATATATTGACTAGATAAGCTTAATCTCAGAGATACAGAGATGGTTCAACATATAAAAATCTGTTGATATAATCCACTATATAAATAAACTGAAAGACAAAAAGGATACAATTTTCTCAGTCAATGTTCAAAAAGTCTTTGAAAACTATAACACCACTTCATGAAAAAAGTCTTGAAGAAATCAGGGATACTCAAACATGATAAGTGAAATTTACATCAAGCTTATAGCCAACAAAAAACTCAATTAAGAGAAACTCAGAGTAATTCCATTAAAATCAGAAAAAGAAAAGGCTGTCTACTCTTCCTATATTTATTCAATATAGCACTTAAAAGTCTTGTAATACAACTAAAGTGAATCAAGAATATATTAATTTCAAAGGAAGAAGTCTAATTATTTGCTTCAAAATTCTATCCCAAAAATTCTACCAGAGACCCCGTATAGCTGATAAATACATTCAGCAAAGTGGCTGGATACAAGATTAACTAAAAAAAAATAAAAAAATAAAAAATCTCCCTATATACAAATGATAAACAGGTTAAGAATGAAATCAGTGAAACAACACATTCACAATAGCCACAAAGAACATAAAATATCTTGGGGTAACTGTAACCAAACAAGGGAAAATTATGTATTACAATAACTTTAATTTCTTTAAAGAAAAAAATGAAGATATTCAAAGACAGAAAGATATTTCATACTGATTAGAATTAATAGTAATTAATTAATTAATGCCCATCTTAGTGAAAGCCATCTACAGATTTAATGCCATCTCTCTAAAATTCCAGTATCATTCTTTCAGACCATATGAAAAAACAAAACTTAGGATAGCTAAAACAATTCTGTAAAATAAAAGAACACCATGCCTGTTCTCAAACTCTACTAAGAGCTATAGTCATATAAATGGCGTGGTATTTTCAATAAAACAGACAATTTGATCAATGAAATCCAATCAAAAATATAAATCCATATACCTATAGACACATGATTATGATAAAGAATCCAAAATTAACAATGGAAAAAATAAAGCATTTTTAACACACGCTGCTTGCCTCAATGAATGTCAGCAATTAGAACAATGCAAATAGTTCCATATTTACAACCTACACAAAACTCACGTTCAAGTTGATAAAAGATCATAAGATCATAAAATCAGATGCATGAATCTGATAGAAAAGAAAATGGGGAATAGTCTTGAACTTATTGTCATAGGAGACAATTTTATGAACTTAGCATCATTAACTCAGACACTAAGATTGACAATTAACGAATGAGACCTCATGAAACTGAGGATCTTCTGTAAGGCAAAGGACTCCATAAACAGGACAGAATTGCAACCTACAGAATGGGAAAAGATTTTCACTAAATATCTCTGAGAAAGCTTGGCTACTATCTGAAACATGTAATGGACTCAAAAACTAATATCAACAAACCAATTAATCCAATTAAAAATGGGATACTGATCTAAAATAGGAAATTATCAACAGAGGAATCTCTGAGAAACACTTAAGGAAATATTAAGCATTTGTAGCCATCAGGGAAATGGAAATCAAAATGACTCTGAGATTTAATCTTACACTTACCAGAATGAGTAACATCAAAAACTGAAAACACAGCTCATGTTTGTGAAGATGTGAAGCAAGAGGAATAATCCTCCATTGCTGGTGTGAGTTCAAGGTTCTATAGACACTATATAAATCAATATGGCAGTTTATCAAAAATTCAGGAATCAATCAACCTCCAGATATATTGTTACCACTCCTGAGCATGTACCTGAAGAACACTCTGTCCTACCAAGAAGATCCTTGTTCAACTATGTTCATTAAAGCTTTGCAATAGCCCTAAAATGGAAACAAACTAGATGTCTGACAACTGAAGAATGAATAAAGAAAATGTGGTATATTTACACAATAGTGTACTATTCAGCTATTTATAAAAATATGTGAAATTCACAGGCAAATGGATGGAACTAAGAAAAATCATCCTGTGTGAAGTAACCCATACCCAGAAAGATATACATTTTATGTACTCAATTAAGTTGTTACTAGCTGTAAATACAAAGAATAATCGTGTTATAATCCACAATTTAGAGAGGCTATAAAACAAGGAGAGCTCAAGGTGGACACCTTAATTGATCTGGGAACAGGAAGTGGAATGACTACATCAGGTAGACTGGAAATAGATGGAGAAAGAAACGGGAGGGATCAAGCTGGCAGAAGATGGAGTGAGTACTGGGAGAAACACCTTGATTTGGGGTTGAGGAGCAAGTTAGAAAATGCAATGGAAACTCCCATGAATCCATGAGAGTAACACTAGCTAAGACTCCAAGTAACGGGGGATATGTATTCTGAACTGGCCATCCCCTGAACAGAGGCAAGATTTCTAGAGAAGGGATTTTGACATTAACCCAGACATACACACACAAAAAAATTGACCTACAATTTGTCCTGTATTCCATACAAATGTTGAGATAAAGGTGACATGGAAATTGTGGGAGTGTTTAAACAATGACCAAGTAAAGACTCATGAAACAAGAGGGAGCTCTCCTTGACGCAGCCTAGTGGGACAGTAACCAGAAGCTTGGTAGCTCAGAGACTAGGATAAAAGCAAACAGGAGAGGCAAAGAAAAAAATGAAAACAGAAAACATCCAAATTATTCCTAATGATATTCTGCTATTCTTTTATACCTGAGCCTGCCCTAATTGTCATTATAGAGGCTTTAATCAGTCACTGATAGGAGCTGATACAGAGACATACAGCTAAGCATCACTAGGAGCTCAGGGAATCTTGTGAAAGGGAGAGGAAGGAGTGTAGGAGAAACAGGGGTCAAGGACACCACAAGAAAACCTACAGAATCAACTACTCTTGGCTTATAGGGACTCTCAGAGACAACTGACAATCAGAGTCTGTGTGGGTCAGACCTAGGCTCTATGAATCTGCGTTATGTTTGTGTAGCTTGGTCTTTTTGTAAGGACTCCTAACAATCAGATCAGATGCTGTCACTTACTCTTTTATCTGCATTAGAACCACTTTTTCCTCCTACTGGGTTTTCTTTTCTATCTTTACTATGAAGGGAGGTGTCTAATCTTATTGCAAATTGATATGCATGTTTGGTTGATATCCATGAGAGGCCTACCTTTTTCTGAAGGAAAACTCAGTAGGAGTGGATGGTGGGATAGAAGAGTGGGAGGAACAAGGAGGAAAGAAGGGAGGGGGAACAGCAGTCAGAGTGCAATATATGAAAGGAAATAATTAAATTTTAAAAAATTAGAAAATAAATTCTGGGTTCAGATTCAAATTTTTAGCATTTTATCACTGCTTTAATGTAAATGAGTAACATTATCTCATTGAAAAATTATTTAACTCATCTATACAATAGCAAGACTGCTCATCTGACTAGCAATATTACTTATCTTTTCTCAAAACTAAGTTGATATCGATATAAAATATTTAATACCCTCGTTATGTATTCTGAAATCATGTTTGACCCACACGAGTTGCTGCATACTCTTATATATTGTCGACAAAATCCATACTCTGCATTGGATTTCTGTATTCTGTAGAGAGAACAGCTTGTGTGTTGTATAGATGCATCGCCTGTCAATTAAAAAGCCTATGGCTTAGGCAGGAAATTGAATGTGGGATATCTAGAAGGAGAAAGAATTCTGGGACAGACCAGGCAGGAGATTCACTGGGAAGATGTGATGAGATGAACGCATGGTACCTGAGCACAGATAACCAGATAAATGGCAAAATGTAGCTGCAATAAATAGGATATGTTTAGTTATATCTAATCAGAGAAGAGCCTAGATATATCACCAAGATATTTGTAAATATATTTGGAGTCCAATTCTTGTTTCTAGGAGGATGGGTCTGTGAGAAAGAACTAGGTCCTAAATTCTGCATTATGCTACATGTGTTTCAAGAGATGATATTATTATTCTTCCATTAAGCATGGACTTGAGATTTTCTAATATTTAGGTTTTATATCCCATTTTAGAAAGTGTGTCACCTTGGATGAACAATTATTATCTTACTCAAAGAGTTACTCGTCTGTCGCTTACCCCATGCCAATGTGTGCATACAACAACCATAAATATTTCTTCATGTAATTTGTATTTTCCATTCATCAATCATTTCATTATCTGACTTATGTCACTGAATTCTTAAAATCATGAATGAATCCACTGTGCCATCTTACTGAAGCCTTTTGTTTGGTGAAATGAATAGTAGGATTAAATTAGCAATTCTTAGGCACTGTAGAATATTATGGATGTAAATTGTGAATTATATTAATGTTATCAATATTTTTAATTTCTTCAGCAAAAACCATTTAGGAAAATGATTAACAAGAGTCACGTATAGAAAATATCTAGTATTTCCAACTTCCAATGTAAAATGAGTGAGAAAAATCAAATATATATATGTTTGGTTTATCAAATAAAACTATACCATTTATATCCTAAAATTTACATAAAATAATTATTTTAATATGTTGTAACATGCATACTACATAACAACCATTAATGTTGTGATAGCTAATCTTTTCTTTTTTCAGTGTTGGGGGTGCTCAATGCTCGAGTGTAGGGAATGCCAGGGCACAGGATTAGGTGGGTGGGTGGATGGGTGGGTGGGTGGGGCCCACCCACATAGAAGCAGGGGGAGGGGGAATAGGATAGGGCATTTCTGGAGAGGAAACTGGGAAAGGAGATAACATTTAAAATGTAAATAAATAAAATATACAATGAAAAATAAAAAAACAAAACAAAATATTTACACACATGGACCTTAAAAGGGATCTTGAAGGAAAAGCACAAGAGTTCATATGTGTTGCTCTTCCTTCTGTAGGTTCACAGTCAGAACCTGAGGCTCACATAGCTCCACTATTGACAACAAAGTATCAGCAAATTTGGAAGCAGATTAAATGCAGAACACAAAATAACAGGAGTTTACCTTTGTTTCTATCCCTGATGTAGAACAATGTGTCCTTCACAGCAAGGCCATCTTTTCATACAAAGACCCTTTAGGTCATTTCTACATTGGAATCATTCTGAAGAGAGGAATTGAGAAGCCTGCTTCCATTTAGCACAGTTGGAACTAGTGTGCAAAATTATGCATTCATCACACCGTTTTTTTAAATGTAAACTTTCATGAAATTATTTGTAGTACTACTGAAATGTAAACATTTTTTTAGCCTTCTCTTTCTGAAAGGAACAATTTTATAACAACGACAGTGTAATTCTGCCAACAATGTTACAGTCCCCTTGAAGCTCCTCATCTATTAGAGTTGTAACAGATATCTCCATATTTAAACCAAGAAATTCAAGTCCATAATTCTGAATCACAAAACAGGATTTTACGTGTAAAATTCATGCTTAATAGCCTCTGCATTTAATACTTAACTATGAGGCATGCGATGACCATAAAAGTTGTAAAGATCATTTTTCATAGGAAATATAAACTATGAACTAGTTAGCATATGAATTTGCTTATTTAATCTGTAAGTGAATGCATCGCGTTGACTATGTTCTCACATGGGGACATTTTGCCTCACTCTTTCCGGTGGAAGCATTAGAAAAATGAAATAAAACTGTCTCTGACAGAGCAAAATCAAACCCAAGGCAAAGTTTGATTTTCCTCCCTACTGGTTTCACTTAAAATTCATGAGCACAGACTGCAAATATGAACTCAGCACTGCCTAGAGATCTAATATGTCTCTCCAGTATAATCATACCCACACTTGAGACAATTTTCTACCTTTAGTTTTGTCCACAATCTCTAATCCCAACATTTCTTCCCTCTCAATTAAAGGGCCTATACTATATTTCTTTTTAAAGAATCAGATCTATTTAATATTCTAAACTAACAGGGTTTTATACCCATTGAATGAAAGCATCAGAACAATTTTTAAAATCATTGACTGTAGTTTATATATAAAATCTAGTATATAACTCTCATAATCTCCTGAGCCTTAAAATTCTTAGAACTGTCACCATCTACCTTTTGATAACTTGCTTTGTATTGTTAATGTACCAATATTTACAGCCTCATTCTCTTTTGTAAAATGATCCAAATTTTTCCCAACAGTTTTTTCTTGAAAGTATTATGAAACCAAATGATTAAATAAGACTAAATATTTCCTATGAGCATAAAACTTGTCATACAAATGTAGGAAATGGTAAGTACAATGGTTTGTCCCAGTGAACAGCAGAGATAGCATTTGACAAGACAATTGAATTAGGCAGTGCTTCTGCAGAATACCCACGATACAACTCACAGACCATATGAAGCTCAAGAAGAAGGAAGATCAAAGTGTGATTGTTTCAGTCCTAATTAGAAAGGGAAAAATAATCACAAGAGGTATATGGAGTGAGAGACTTGGGAGGAAGAGATGAAGGGTAAGGAAAAAGGGGACCAGTATCAGGTGTGGAAGAAGACACAGGAGATGTACAGAGGGTCAGGAAATTGAGCAGAGGTGTATAGCAGTACAGGATGGGGAATGGAAACTGGGGTTAGCCACCAGAAGGTCTCAGATGCCAGGAAAGAAAGAGGCTCCCAGGACCTAACAGACACTAGCTGAAATGCCCAACAAAGGGGTTTCCCTGTATATAGCCTGTAGAGACTATACCCAGAGGTTAGGCATAGCCCTCAGTTGAAAGATGGGGACACTTGATCTCAAAAATATTAACCCAGAATTGCTCCTATCTCATGGATATACAGAGATAAAGAATGAAGCAGAGACTGAAGGAAAGATCATCCAGAGACTGCTCCACCTGGGGATCTATCCCATATGCAGATACCAAACCCAGACACTATTGTGAATGTCAAGGAGTGCTTGCTGACAAGAGCCTGATATAAATATCCCCTGATAAGCTCTGCCAGAACCTGACCAATACAGATGTGTATGCTTGCAGCTAACCATCGGACTGAGCACTGGGATCTCAATGGAAGAGTTAAAGAAAGGACTGAAGGAGCTAAAGGGGTTTGCAACCCATAGGAAGAACAACAATATCAACAAACCAAACTCTCCCAGAGCTCCTAGGGAATAAACCACCAACCAAAGTGTATACATGGAGAGACCCATGGCTTCAGCAGCACATGAGGCAGAGGATGATCATCAATGGTAGGGAAGGCCCTTGGTCCTAAGAAGGCTAGATCCTCAGCTTAGGGGAATGTTAGGGCTATGAGGTTGGAGTGGGTGGGTGGGAAGTTAGGTTGGGAAGCACCCTCATATAGCTATTGAGGAGGGGGAATGGGATGGGAGTTTACGAGTAGGAGAAGCCAAGAGGGTGTAACAATTGAAATGTAAATAAATAAAATAATCAATTAAAAAGAAAAGAAAAAATAAACAAAAAGAAAAGACACTCAAACCACAAGTGAGAATAAACTATTGACATTTTGATCCACGAGTCTTTATTTTGAGATCTTATTAAATTCTGAGACACGCTGTTAGTACAAATTTCTCTGAAACCTCGGGCTTGCTCAACTTGCTTTCTGTTAGTTTTGTTCAGCAGAATCCTCGCTATTACTTGTTTTTTTGGTATTCCCTGAGTTGCATTTCTAGAGTCAGACTCTGCAGTTTTCTTTGTTCTTGGGTACAATCTGGGTCTCATGTCAGGACGAAATAAATTTTCCTTCCTTGCTTGCTCTGTGTTTGAGAAAAAAAAAGTCATTTTTCATATGAGAGTCTATTGCACTATTTATCACAGGCTCTTCTGCTGTAGTCACTTATGTGTGTTTATCTCTTGCATGACTCTCAATCTTTTTCTTGGAGGTCAAAACAATATTTTATCCATCATTTTTTTCACAACTATTACCTACTTTAATGTCTGGCATATGGGTGAGTTAACATAAAATACTTATTACATCATATTTTATGATTTAAATATCTAATTTAAGTAATAAATATAAGGTAAAATGTTGGTATTACTTCATCTAATATAAGAAAGTTTGTAATGTGTTCAGTGAACAATGTAATATTAGTTCCCAGAAAGTGAACTACATTTATCATGATTAGGTCCCTACTAAATCATTTAAAAGCTAGACATTAATGAAACTGCAAGTTATAATTTTACAAGTAAACTTAAGTATACCTTTAACTACAGGCTATGTTCCAAGTATCATTGTAAGAGAATAATTCATTCATGTTGTGCTCCAAAATAACTTTCTTCAATTACTCAATCACATTACTTTCCAGTTAATCATGTGACCAGGCAGTTCATAAACTTTACAGTTACTGGAAATTGCTAAAATTATAGTTTAATTTAAAGTATTACCATGCTATGAAAATCTTTAAAAACATTACAAGTTATGTTTTATCAATAATCAAGTTACACCCATTGATAAGCTATTTTATACCTATGTGAAAATATATTTAGAAATACAATAAATTTCTCTAATACATTGGCACAAGTGTTAGCATGACGTTAAGACAAGATATAACATCATATTGTTAGGGAAATATGCACTTTTGAAAGAGTTTTGGTTTTGTTCTGTTGTTTTGGGGGGATTTGGAGGGTGTTGGTTTGAGTTTTAGCTGTTTTTTACTTTTTGTCAGGCAATGGTTTCTCTGTGTAGCCCTGGCTGTACAGGAATTCACTCTGTAGACTATACCGGCCTGGAACTCAGAGATCCACCTTGCTCTGGTTCCTAAGTGCTAAGATTAAAGTTGTATACTAACACTGCCCTGCTGCTTGGCAGATTTTAAAGATGTGAAATAATGTGTACAATGAGAGATATGAGGAGTTGTGATTGCAAAGAATATATAATAAATGTCACGAAAGCAATTGAGAGCAAATATTTTTATTAAATAACAGTAATTATAATCACATATAAATGTAAATTTAATTTTCAGAAACTTGTATGTAAATAGTTGAATAATTAACAGGAAAAAACTATTAGGTAGGTGGTAAATATACAGAGAAGTGCAGTGAGAGGTTTCAGAAAAAAAGACTGATAATTAATTTTTTTATGTTTTTCTCAATAAATCTAATGAAAGAGAAATCGAGAAAACCACAAAGGAAATAGAACATAAAGTAACATGTAATTAAAAATGTAAAGTCATCCTATAATAAAAGTGATAAACAAGACTGAGTTTATTAGCCTCTTCATATTTTGGGGAAGATAAAAAGTGTCAGTTACTCTTGTATATATTTACCCCCTTGCATAGTGTACAGGCAAGGAAGTAAAAAGGAAAACCAAGTATTCTTTCTTTAAAATCATTCCTGGGGAACAGGTTAATTCCTTGAGCACAGCTGGTCAGAAGTTCTTTACTGTTACCCATTTTCCTCAAGAAAGATCTTGCAAATAGAGTTAAAAAAATCTTTTTGCTTTTTAAAAAGCTGTGGTGCAAAATAAATAAAGTATAAAATTATCATTCTCAACTTTTAAGAAAGAGTTTAGATGCACAAATTTTTATATTTAGGTCATTGATATTACTTTGTATTCTAATTTTTTGACTTCCATATTCTTTGTAAACTAGTGGTTCAAACATCGATAGTGACCTTTTACTTATTCAAATATCATTCTTCAAAGCTCTATGTGTCAGGCTAATCCAGTCTCTTGTTCACAAGTTAGAGCTAGAAAAGAGAAAAGGAGAGAGATAGAAATAGAAAATCTGTTCATTTTCAGTTTGCTGTCAGTTAAAGGATAATGACATCTGAGCTCTGTCCTTGGAGATGGTAATTTAAAATCAAAGGGGCCTAGCTGTAGAATACATAATATATAGTCCATGCTCAATTTTTTAATTGCCAACAAGAGAGAGTGAGATGTATTATGCACAGCAAGAGAAGTTCTAATCACTATAAACAAATATGACACTGATTATTGGAAGTAAAACAAAATGTGGCAAGCAGTAGATTTTAATTTTTACTTATTTAGTGTTCCTTGAATAAGTTTTATTTGTGTACTAAATACAAAGGACACCTGCATGTGGTATACTTATCAATTATTAAATAGGAACATATATGTATATATATATATATATATATATATATATATATATATATATATATTTTAGATCATAGAAGTGGATGATGAGATACATAATTAAATCAATAAGAAGACTAAAACAAAAATGAAAATAAAAGAGACTTGGCACCAAGAAACGCAAAAAGAGTAGACATCTTTTTTCCTAGTCAAAGACAATCATGTATTACCCCTAAACAATAGGGGTGTATAAAGGGCAAGTAATTGCAAAGTGAAAAATAGTTTTGTTTTATGTTTGTTTGTTTGTTTTCCCAGTGGAGGCTCAATGGGTAGAACATATCCCAATAGCAGATGTTCAACACAAATGAATTCAGTAATGTTTTTTGTTTACTTGGTTTGGTTTTTTTTTCTTTTCTTATTTTCGTTGGTCTTTGGCATTTTGTGATTATGTGTATTAATGAGGGCTGTGTTTGTGTGTGTGTGTGTGTGTGTGTGTGTGTGTGTGTGTGTGTGTGTATGGGTTGGATGATAGATAGGTGGGAGATCTTGAAGG
The DNA here is from genome assembly GCF_004785775.1 of Grammomys surdaster. Taxonomy (NCBI): domain Eukaryota; kingdom Metazoa; phylum Chordata; class Mammalia; order Rodentia; family Muridae; genus Grammomys; species Grammomys surdaster. The sequence continues at coordinate 7,790,907 of NW_021604567.1, read as the reverse complement.
GGATAGAAAATGGAAACTATTATTAGAATATATTATATGAACTTTCATTAAAATTCTTTTCTGTCTCTCAATGGGTGGATTATAGGTCTTTGAGTCTATGCCTAGGAATCAAATCTTCCACTTATGAATTTATTTCTGCATAAAATATTTGTAAATAACTATAGCCAACATCTCTTTTTCTAGAGAACATCCAACAGAATGTCACAGAGAACAGAAAAATATAACTAATTTTAAAAGTTACAAACAAAATCTTATTCTGCTACATTGTAGACTTATGTAGAAACAACTATGTCCAGTTATATTTTAAAATGTAATTTTAACATTAAAACATAATAATACATAGGTTAAGACATTATTATAGAGTACTGGTCTATAAAATTAACATTGCTTGCATCTACTTAACATAAATTGTCTTTATTTTAGTAAATTATATACTTCTTGTGATAGTATTTTAATGAAGGGGATTGATTACATTCTCATAAAAAGTAGAAAATAGAAATAATAACTTTCCTATTAGTTAAATTATTAAAATAATTAATTGATTATTAAATGCCTGAAGAAAAAAATAGAAATAAAACAGAGTTCTAAACATTCCAAAACTACTCTAAAATAATAGTGTAAAAAGCAGTATTTTTATTAAGCTATGTGGGGACAATTCATGAATTTTTATATCTGACCAATGTAAGACATTTTCACAGCAAACTCCCTATTACTGTGGTACTTACAGTGTTTTCTCCTCATATCTCCTGCCATATTCCATGGCCCTTAGATCTGAGAATGTGTTGAACCTGTATTCATCTAGATAGAGGGCTTCACAATTCTGCATTTATTTGGTTGGGAATTTCAGTAATGAGATCCATTTGTTGCAAAGAGAATCTTCCTTGAGGAAGACTGAAAATTACACATGAACATAATCCGAACAAGGATAGGAATGGACATGATAATGCAGGAGCGGGAGAGCCAGCTCCATTCAACACAAGGAGCTCCAGACCACAAAAGAAATTCTGAGATCAGAAGAAACCATCTTTCCCAGGGAAGAGTACACTGATTCCTTTTCCAATACTAAATTGTTAGCCTTGAAAACAAACATGAAAGTAATATTATACAGACTCAACAGCATGTAGTTACGTATTTAGGGACACACACACACACAGTAATACACATAAACATGCAAGCACAAATTCAGACACTCACAGAGACACATACAGACACACACACACACGCACACACAAACTCACACACTCACACACCACATATTGAAATAATAAATGAAAAAATCATGAATTTAAAAGAGCAAGAAGACAAATGGAAAGGTTTGACAGAAGAAATTTGAAGGAAAAATGTAACTGAAATAACAAAAAAAGTAAAGCAAACAAAAGTGGGCTTTTTTGTCAGCAAAATTACATTTATAACTTGCTAATGTACAGATAATACTGCATTGATAGTGCTATTCACATAAGAACATTTTTTCTATTTTTACATATTTAAAACAAGTTGCTAAATAATCATAAAATGTTTGATGATAGAAATCTTCAACATGTAAAACAAATTTAGATAGAAATGTATATTCTTATAGAAATATAGGGAGTGATCAATTTATCAAGATTAAACTAAAAAGATCATCATGTACAATTTTCTTGCTTTAATATTTATATCAAATTAGTAAAGAATTTCCTATATTCCTACATATATCAAAAGGTTCATTTTGTGTTTGGTTTCTTATTCTTTCATGCATGCATTTTAAGTCCCTTAAATGAAACAGTATTACTGAATTTGATGGAAGAAAAAGAGTTGAAGAACACAAAGACAAAACATTGATATTCCAGCTAAAACTTGACTCTAATGCAGTGAACAGTGGTTGAGCCTCTAGTACTCCATTGCGCATAGTTAAGATGAAACTGGTGATCTAATAGACATTTCTTTGATGAAAAATATTTTATTAATCTTTAAAGAAGATACTAGTACTTTCCTGCTGAGTGTCATATTTTTAAAACACAATAAAATGAAAGCCCATTAATTATTGAGTACGTCTTAGGATGGAAGGGGCTTGTGGATGAGTAGATGAGGTAGCAAAAAATATTGCCACACACAAAACCACAAAGTAAAAGAAAGTGAAATTAAAGATTTGTGATCAGTTTTAAGGAGCATCATTTGGACAAAAGATACTTCCTCCAATGGCCAGGTAACGATGGCTTGACTTATATATAATGTGACTTATTTAGAATACTTAGCACTGAACCGAAAAGGCTACAATATGGATTTGGCAGGCATCTGTACACACTAAGAATTAGTAGCAAGACCACTATAAGAATAACTAATCACTTTATGAGTAGATTTGAAGTCTTGTAGAGATGAAGAAATTTATACCTGTTAGTGTTACCATGTCCTAGCATAACTCATAGCTGTAGTGTGAAAATTAGTATAGTGTTTTGTTAAATAATCAAGTTATCACACTGTCTCTAAATATTTATATTTAACATCCATAGATTTGTACTGCTTTCAATCTTGGTCACAGAAGTTTCTTAGTAAGTAGGCAATGATTATTGCATACTTAAAGAAAGATAAACATGCCATAAACAAATGATTTTGAATACTCAGACTTAGGTTATCTATAGCCTTTGATGCTCTAAGGTTTGGGAAAATTGTGAAAGATCAGGCAGAAATAATGAAAGAACCAGGTAATTTAGTGGAGTGCTGTGAAATGGTGTCTGATAGACAGCATTGATTGGCTTGATTATTACACTTATCAATAGCAAGTGTGATTGCCTATACAATAACTGCACTAGGTCAATCTAGTTAACAGTCCAACATTAATAAGGGAACTACACTGAGGCTATACGATTAGCTAAGAAGCCATACAACTGATAATATCTGGATTAGAGAAAAAACACTCCTTTAGACTTCCAGTAGGTTGTTCATGCTCTCCTGGACAGCCAAATACAATTATGCATATAGGCACCATTAACTGGATTTAGTACTTAACAAAAAATAAAGGGAAATGTTGGAAAGGAAATGTGTTGTGAGGGCAAGGGCAAAAGTTTGAATGGGAAAATAGTAGGTAAATATAATCACGATACACTGTGTCCATATTTCAAATTATCAGAGATTCAGTCAAAATTTAAAAAATTAAAACAACATATTCATTTATAAAATTTTAAAAATTAAAAAGCTTTATGAGTCCATAACACTATGTAATGGGGAAACTAGCATAGTAGGATGAAATAGAGAATAAAATGGGAGATAAAGATAAAAACCAGAACATAAAGTTAGTAAAGGCCATTTGAAAAACTGTATGGCAAATTACTATACTAGAAGCTTCATCAAACTACTATTGCCTAACAGCTTCATCAGAGGATGAAACAGTCTATCTGGTAGGGACACTTCTTAAGCAGGAGGGTAAAAAAATCAAACTGGCCTTTGGAACTCCCTAAAACTGACCAGACTAGCTCCTCTTGCCTCCTTTCTACTATAGCAAACAGTGAAAACTGAAGAATCTGTCACACTAAGAGAAGAGTAGCTGCCAAGATGATTATGAGAGAGAAAAATGTAGACTCTTTTTTTTTTTTTTTCTGGAGAAAGCAGAAACCAGGTGAATTGGCTGGAAAAGGTTGATATTGGCAAAGCACCTGGAAATGAAACTCTACAAGTGTCTGTAGGATATTTATAGTGTTCCAGGTTTCCAGATTTGTGAGCTGGAACACATGCTATGTTAGACTTTGATGATACGACTATCTTTGTGTCATTTCTGCTCCTGTAAGTAATCCCTCACCCATATTTCTGTAAGTTACCCTAATGAACACATTGTTTCATCAGGTTGGACTTCAGTGTGTTAGGGTCCAAGAATCAAGTCTGAAGGAAGACTCCAGAATCAAATGATATGCGAAGGCAAAGAATATTTTTTCTGCAGAAGTCACTAGCATACCGATGTCAACCATTCTAAAAATGGAGATCTCTCAAGGAGATCGTAGGGCCCCTTTTATCCAGAGCTAGAAGAATTTTCCAGAAATGGTAAATTCAGTGTCTTTAGTACAATTTTGATTGGCAGCTAGGTTAGTTTCCTTATATTTTGTGAGATCTTGAAGAATTTTGGAAACCAAGTCAGTTCTGGCCTTGTTATCTCTTCCAGCTACGTGTCCAAGAAATGTACTCAGCTCCAGACTTATCCTCCCTATGTCAAGATTGTCACTGATAAATGGCCCATTGTCAGTGGGTTCCCCTTAGGAGTTCAGTTTGCTTCCCAGGACATTGAAAAATTTTTATTCCCAATGTTTTTGGACCTAAGTGGTGGCCACACTTTACACTCTCATCTGAGGTAAGTTGATGTGTTGATTGTGTCTCCTTAGGTAAATTTTTGTTACTTTAAAAAAAGTAGTCTACATAAAGTCACCACCTAATAATGTAGGAGACAAATCCCCAACAAAGCAACTTATGTCACCAAATAAAACCTCTACTGCCAGGGATGGGTTCCATCCTGTTGATTAATTGGCTGAAGAGGTCCCAGGAAATACCTTAAAACATCAAAGGCTATTGTTAATGAAGGGACTTTGGAGAGCATGGCTCTGACAGGTCTGGCCATTTTCCCCTATTCTCTCTGCCTTGTTAAAAGCCATTAGACTGTACTCCCAGAGGTACCCACCAAGGTCTATTCCCTAATTTGGCCACTACTTTCTTCTGAAGCTAAATACCAAGGTCTAGCTATCAAAGTATTCAAGTCCAGTAATCTAATGCCCCCTTTGATTCAAGTAATTAACATGCCCAATCAAAATATACCACTGCATCCTAGCCCATGCTAACTAACACAGGCCTCCTTCATTTCTCAAAAGTTATATCTACAAGATCATTTGCTGCTGTTTTTCTGCCAAAATCAGAAAGCACACACTTTAAATTTTCTATTATGTTTAATAATGGAGCTCTCTGTGAAAACAGGTGATTGAGTATGGCTTATGCTTAATCAGGGGTCCAACAGGAACCCCACTGTGTGGAGTCTCCTTATAGTTAAGGTTATTGGTTGTCCTTCACAATATGATAGTAAAGCCCTATTCCTGAAGACAATACTTATTTAGGTCATAAAACATAGAGAAGTCAAGCTGGCGCCTAATTATGAGCCTCACTCCCTACTAACTTACATGTATTCCACTGGAGGCTACTCTGCATGGTAGGGATGATAAGATCATCATCCATATTGCCTAAAGTCCTTCGTTGTAAACAAGCAATCTGCCTGCATGATATGCTTGTGCAATAATAGCACAAATGTTACATGTGTAATCAACAACTTACTGATGGGTCTTCAGGTTCGCTTCATTAGATGGAATCCATACTTGACACTGATTCAGTGGCCAAACCTGAAACTAGATATATAATGACCCTAGAGGAAAACCTAGTATATTATTCTGATAAAGGAAGATATCAACACAGTTATTCCTCAGGACAACTATATCCATAGATTGACTCCTCCGTAAACCCAAGTCAGAGAGGTTTCTTTTTGCACTAGATAGAAAAGGAAACAGAGACCAACAACTGCACAATGTGGAGAGAGTAAGAGACTTTGTAGCATTTTGTCCTAAATGGGATGTCTTCATTAAAGCCCTTCCCTATGTCCAATTTCCTCTTTCAATGGTTGGACCTGTTTCCTGTGGGTTCATACGATGGATGATACCGAATAAACAACGTCTTCATGATACAACATGACCAAAGTACATATGAACACATAGAGATTATGGGTGCATGTACAAGGCCTGACCAGGTTTAAGCCAAATAGGTCTAACCGCTATTATGAGAAAGGAAACTGGTAATAGGTTTTTCTCTCCTAATTAAGAAGCTATTTTTAACTGTTACCTGATAACAAAGAAAAAAAATCAATGTTAACTAATAGAGTCTTACGCAGTATATCAACCACACTTCAATGTAGGTGCCATACCAGAATTAGTTGGCCTAAGTAAAACAAGTTCAGTGATACTTTGGAAGCACTTTTTGTTTCATTCTGTCTGGCATTTCCCCCTCTTACTAGTCTTTTGTTTGTTTGAGTGTTTTTATTTGTGTGTGTGTGTGTGTGTGTGTGTGTGTGTGTGCGTAGGGGGGAGATTTCTTTAATGCTTCTAGCTTTGTTCCTTGTTACTTTTACTTTTTGAAAGAAATAGAGGTAAAAATTAAGGTTGTACAGGTTAAGAGATAGAGAGAATTTGGGAGGGAGGAGTTGGGGGATGGAAAACATAGTCAAAATGTATTTTATGAAATGATTTTAATAAAAATTCAAACATAAAGAGATTTTTCTAGAAAAAAAGACGTATTTAGTTGACATCATAACAAATAATAAAATAGTGATTTATCATTACCTTGATAGAAATATTTTGGTTACTAAATACATATGCTTTGAATAAATATACAGAATTCAGACTAAAATGCTATCCAATTTCAAATGAACTCTTTCTCAGAAATTTCCCTTAAGCTATTCTGGCTCACCAATGTGTTTGTATGTGTATATGTTTAAAAGTCAGACACATAATGACAAAATAGAAAATGATTTGGTATAATTTGTGTAATTTTCTTACAATTACCATATCTGCTACATTTCCTATTATATACACATGTACCTACACAGATAAAAGGACAAAATAAGATAGAAATGACAGCAAGGTCACACTTAGGCTCTCTTTTAAGTTCTATTTGAAGCTTTATGCTTTGTTCTTCCATAGATTTGTACATCATTACTGTGAATTTCTGAAAGTTAAAAAAATAGCTTATCTTTTCTCTTGTTTTCTCTTGCTACTGAGTGATCCACTAATATGATAGTTCTGGTAACATAGGGTCCTTTAAGTATAATAAGCTAGAATGGTGTTTTATACAATCAAACTAAGCTCAAAATTCTCCTTAAAATTATCAAACTGAAAAATATTTCTAGCAGCCAGGTATCAAATAAAACAGACACATTTCAAAAGTAGTATTTTGTCTGTGAGAACAAAAAGTACTAATATTTGACAAAATGATTTATGAATAAGTGCATTAAAATAACAACAACAAAAGAAAGCAAAACAAGGATAGGCTTATCGCCACAAGTATTCTACTATGCTCTTACTAGTTTGTTGTAAAATGTAAACCTGTTGGATCTATTGTGCAGAATAAAATACAAATTGATATACTTCTTTAGGAACCATCAGTGAATTTAGATATACATATGAAAGTTATACATCATTTGATTTTATTTTAATTACTCTTATATTTTGTTAACCGTATGCACAGAACTAACTTCCTGGGTAAACAGTTAATTTAATGTTTACCTTTTCTAGTTGCAAGATGAAAAAAGACAGAATGAAAGGTAAGGATAAGAAGGAAGGAGTGAAGAGAGAAATTTAGACAAAGTATTCCATAGGGAATATAATTCTATTGTTACTATAATCAGAATTTATCTAGAAAGCTCCATTTGACCCTTGCCCACAATCTAGGCAAGTGTTGTCAGTATAAATTATACATGGAAACCCAACGAAGAAGATAAATTTAAAACAAAAATAATTCTAAATAATCTTTGAACCTTACATTAGATAAAATTCAGCTTATTGATCAATTTGTTTTCAGACAGAATATAAAGTTATTTCACAGTTAGTATCGATCTCAGGATGTTTTGTACTATTTAAATCTATCATCTATCTATCTATCTATCTATCTATCTATCTATCTATCTATCTATCTACTAAGCTCTTTTCTGCAAGCACAACATTTCATCAACAATAATGTCATGGTTGGGTTTCCGCCCATGGGATAGATCCCAAGTTGGTCCAGTCACTCATCATCCATTCTCAGTCTCTGCTCCATTTTTGTCCCTGTATTTCTTTTCGATAGGAACAATTCTGGGTCAAAATTTTTGAAGGTGGGTTGGTTTCCCCATCCCTCTACTTGGGGCCCTGACTCATGCATTTGGATTAAGAGTAGAACTAGAAATCTTTTGTTTTAAAAGATTCTGAGCAGATAATGATATGGTACACATTAAAATATATGTTATTATAATATCTCTCTAGTTTGAATTAATAATAATGATAAATAATGTTCTGTAGGTTAGAATATATATAAGCACAATTATTTAAACATTTCATTCAGAGAAACCCTTCTTTCTTAAAATATAACTTATTTAGTGTATATAAAGCAAAAACTATGTTACCAAACCGATTTCCAAATAACAGTTTACAAAGCACCTTATAAATTAACATAGGAGTCTCAAAGAGATTAATTATAGTTAGGAAAAGATGAGCAGAGAGGGAAAAGGCTGCCCGTGTCTTTGCCACTTAACACTCTTCACTCCATTCATCCAAACCACAGTTAAAACAGATTGTAACAGACTCTATGCTTCAAGTGCACAATCTCATTGATTTTCTCAGTCCTTCTCCTTGACTATATCAACAATAGCAACAACAGGTAAGAATAAAGTTAGAACAGGTTGAATTACTTGAGAAAAATAAACACTGGAAGTGCTGTTATTTGAGGTAAAACCTTCTGATTTTTTAAAACTTAACGTGGCTTCATTACTTCATATTGGGAGAAAACAAAAAAAGGTGTTCAGTGGCTCTTAAATAAACCTTGCTGGTTAGGTAGCACTAAATAGGGCTCTTCTCCTTAGAGCATCAAAGATACCATGACCGCCCTCTGTTCAATGCATCTTCTTAGGGCTTATCAGGATGACCAAAATATCTGAGCCTACCTTTCTGACCTAGCCCAAAGTAATTTTCATGTCTGAAGACAACTTCCTTGTTCTAGCCTAAGATTTAGATTCCTGCCTGAAATTACTTCTTCTAGCCTAATGTCAGATTCTTGCCTGCAGTCTGCTTCCTTGTCTTTGACCAATGTGTTGCTAGTCCCTCAAACTAGAACTGACCTTTCTTCATACTTGCATGTAATTAAAATGATATAAAAGCAAAAAGGAGGAGAGGGATGGGGTGGTGAGGTCTAAGGACAGAGAATGGGGAAAGGGAGTTACATCTGAAATGTAAAAAATAAAATACTAATAAATAAATAAACCAGAGTAATCAATACATTATATTTTCACACATACAGCAGCAAATATATAATGGCATGTGAGTCAATGTAATAAAATACCTAAACATAAAAAAGAATGCCTATTTTTTAGACAGAAGAAACCAAATGGACAGAGGACAATCCGAGCTGACTTTTCCTGGGACTGATGAGACAGGTTCCTGGAGAGATCCTTTTCCTCAGCATGCATGGTCCCTTTTGACGTTGCTATTTTTTTTTGATTATTCCACTCAGATCACAAGATCTGCAGCTAGGAATAAAATAAAAGAGACAGTAAGACAGCAGGCAGCTTTATTTTTTTTTCCTCCGAGAGAGGGGACTAATAGAACACATGTGGTACAAAGGGAAAAATGGGAAGAAATCAGGGGCAACGTTAAGAGATGAATGAAAAAAAGAAAAAGGAAAGGAACACAGATGACTATTTCTAGGTAGGTATGATGGAGGAAATAGTTTATTGTAGAGAAAAAGGAGAGCATATTCAGAGGCAAGGTCATTTTGGATAGTCAAAACTACGCATGACCCTGAGCCACTTGAAGAGACCAGGGAAGGGAAGGGATGGGGAAAGGTTGGGAGAAAGCTGGTGCCACAGCCAAGAGTCCCAAAAGTGGAGGGTTAAACAAAATGGGTGAGTTATATAGCAAAGGACTTCCCAGTCCCAAGGTCTGGAGAGATCAGGCAAGAGTGATATGTCCAAGCCAGGAGGACCCAGTAACAGATAGGAGCTGAGGGACGATGGGAGAACAAGTTGGAAGTTAGCAAGGTTTACATTGATGTGTTAAGTAGGTACCACAGGCATTTGTCATAGGGTTGGAGCCTAACAAGACAGGGACAGGAGGGAGAAAGAGAGAGAGAGAGAGAGAGAGAGAGAGAGAGAGAGAGAGAATGCATAGTAATAAGGATGTTTGAAAAAGTCAGAATGATTACTTAATATTTATATAAAATTATATATTTAACACAAAAATGTATGCATAGACACACACACACACACACACACACACACACACACACGCACACAAAGTCACAGACTATGAAACAAAGCCCTAAGTATCAGGCATGAGAAATCCTTCCAGTTGTTGGTCAGTGGATTTCAAGAGACTCCCTGAAAAATACAGGCTATTTCATTGTCCTTGAGTGCCACTCAAAAGTGAATAATATCTGTGCTTAACATAAACTAAAGTCTTCTGAGAGAACAGAACCTCAATTAAGATAACACATCTATGATATCCAGCTTTGTGCTTGCCTGCAGAGCATTTTTTAAGTTAGTAATTGATGGGTAATTGTAGGTGGCATCCCTGGGCTGGTGGTCCTGGGTTCTATAAGAACTCAGGCTGAGCGAACCATTATGAGCAAACCAGTAAGCAACACCTCTCCATGGCTTCTCCATTGTGTCCTGCCTCCAGGTTTCTGCTTCATTTAATTCTCTGACCTGATATTTGAACAGTAATATTAAAATGTGAATCAAATAAAGCTTTTCCTCCTCAGGTTGCCTTTATCATGATATTTCATTTTAGTAATAATAACCCTAACTAAGACTGAATCTACTGCTAAAACATCTCATATTTCTGACCTAAAACTTGGAGACTTTGACCTGGATCTCTTCTGACAGACACCTCTTGAGCACTATCTTTCATACTGCCAAGTAAACTGCCAATAGTGAAAACCAATCAATAACCTTAACTAATTGTAATAAATATGAACAACAGCAATGACCAATGAGAAAAGGGGGCTATAAGGGTGCAATGTTGACACATATATCTGGGCAGCAACCACTGGCTCCCTAATTAGATTGATGACTCAATCAAGAGAAGGGAAATCATGCTTCACTATAATCCTGGTCAACTACCCTTACATAATGAGGCCATAGATATAAGTGACTGTATTTTAAATACTCACCAGTTTATAACCACAGATAAGCATTTATCACACCCTTCATCAAATGAGCTCATTTGTTTCAGCCTATGGAAATCATTACAAAAAAATCATAACTAGTCAAAATCCGAGAAGGGATTATAGGGCTCCCATATCAATCAAGGACAGATCCTTCACCTAAGGACTAGGGAACATTGAAGAAAGACTCAAAGAGTCAGAGGTTCATGAAGCCCGTTGAAAGATATCTTAGATATAACAGGAAGGTTCCATCATGAAATATCAACATGACTGCCTAAACAAGACCTGAACAAATCCAAAATAAGTGCACATTTCAGTGTGACTTGAGAAAATCTCATGGGGTTCATTTGAAGAGCAATTAACAACTATGGAAAGAAAGGTGTACATTTTTCAATTCCAAGTGGTCAAACCAAGAAACACATAATACATATAAACAACCCCAATGGATTCAACAGGTTTTGTGTATATGTACATTCATCTCTCTATATCTGTGCATGTATGTGTGTGTGTGTGTGTGTGTGTGTGTAAAATATATGTACATATTTGAGTCTGTGGGTTTATAACAACAATAAATAGAAAAAGAGAGGGTTTACATTTGAGAGGAATATGGAAAACATGGAAGAAGGGCCCAAGCCTTTGCTGGGAAATGTCCACAAATATAATGCAGACAGTTCTCCTTCATGACAAGGCCTGAGGAGTTAGACCCTCATATGGCAAGGGTCTCTGGGAATATTTGGGCAGAATCTCCTGGCTTTTCCTGAGGGAATGCGTGGTTCACTTTGCCTTACATTTGCATTCTCAGCTTTGCTAATAGCAGTTTTTACTTTGTGACAGACATTTCTTCAGAATCAGAAAAAGAAACCTCAGATCATGATTCATTCTTGTTTGTCTTTGAAGAACAGATCATTACTCTTCTGATTTTTAATAATGGTAAGGCAGTTGAGTCAACACAAGGGCCTGTTCTGAGTACATCTAGTAATGCCTGGATATTCGCTTCCATTAGATACTTAGTTCTGTCAAAAAAATTGCCTACTGACATATTCCAAACAACGGTTAGATGATTATCAAAAGGTGAGAAATATCTTGCTTGGTCATTGGTTCAAAGATGTAATGAGAATACTCAGATGTAAACCAGGCAAGGACAAGGAACTGATTCAAGTTACTAATTTGTTTAGCGCCCTGGGCATTAGAGGCATTAGATCTTCTGCTACAACACAGGGAGATTCACAGTGCCAATAATTAATTCAGAATTCTCTTGATATGTAGTCTATTATCTCTCTATACTACAGCTGTTACCAAGTATGGTCACATGGTTATGTAGCAATGTGCTGTGTTAGATATTACCAGTTGCTGAAGCTGTTTTCTCTTACTCGATATAGTTCATGGTTTAGCAGGAAAACACTGGGATTGAGGAGAAAAAGAAAGGTAAAATGAGACTGTGCAAATTATTGTTAAATGTAGGAAGTTCTTAAAAGAGATTGGCAGGAGCTGGGAGGCATCCTTGTGGAGACAGGGGGCAGGGAGGAGGGATGAGATGAGGAACTATGGGAAGGTGGACTGGGAGGGGCTCAGTGACTAGACTGTAAAAAATGAAGAGTAATAATGGTAATTTGAAAAAAGAGATTATACATGAGAAAATGAATACAAAACCATTTATATTGTGGTAAAATTTGGTATATAAAGGTAGCCTGAGTTGTCTCAATGACAGTGTGTGAGCTGCACTTCCATACATCTTCATTCCAGTTTTGAAACCCAGGTTGGACGTCAGAAGCATTGAAGGGATTTATCAAAGGAAATTCATGTGTTTGTTTGTGTGGGATGAGATGATATAATATTTTAATCAAATATTTTCTTCTAAAATAGGGTGTACTAGAGATGTAAGATTCCCTTGGAAATTTGATTTGAAAAGACACACATGGAAGCTTACCTTTTGTTCATCTTTCTCTTGTCATATCATTAAAATTTTCATGTTCATCAGGATGTGGAAGTATTTTTAATTTTTGTGACTTGTTGACAATGGTAGATGAAAATTTTGAGTAGTAAAATGGAGAGCATTTGAACCCTGAGTGAATATGAACAGTTTCTACTAACAGTGGCTTGTAGTCAACCTCACATTTACTAGCAATGACCAATTCTAAGGTAAGACACACACACACACAAACAAAAACCAAAGTAACACATTAGGGACAAGAATGAGTGACTCATTTTGACAGGTATGTCTATTGTTAGTCCTGAAGGCATTATACAAATAGATCACCCACAATATAGAGACTTAATAAAATTATGTATGCTAACATATATGATAGGTAAAACCTCTTTGTATATGACTGAAAACCTGGACATCATGCTCTACAGATACATATTCAGTCATGTGTATTGCTGCTCTGTTTACAGTAGATATGCAATGAAAACAACCTAAATGTCTTTCAATTACCAAATGGGTAGTGGAAACATGGTACATATATACTACAGAATAGTATTCAGCTGTAAACTGAAATCATGAGCTTACAAAGTACATGGGTAGTACTTGAAAAGACCAAATTGAGTGAAATGACCCAGATACAGAAATAAACAAATAAAAACCAAAAGAATTATCACATGCGGTCTTATCAGATGATCTAATATCCAAGTCTTCAGATGTGAGTATGTATATTGGAGCAACGTCAGAAACCAAGAAAGTACAAAAGAAACCATTTCCAAGGTAGGACATATGGGGAAGCAAAAGCGAGTACTTAGAATAGGATTATGAGAAAAAATGGAGGGGAGGGAGACAAAATACGAAAAAGAGGAAGAAGAAAAATACAAGTAAGGATGTCTGGAAAAGTCATAATGAATTATATTAGTCACTAGCCACCTAAAACAACCACAATACATTGTAAATATATATATATATACAAATTAAAAGACTATTTTGTTTTTCATCTAGCCTGATGCTTCTGGAATCCCAAAAGGGCAAATACCATCTAACAAGAAATCCAGTACTAGACATAGGAATCCCTTTGTGGGATTATTGCCTTTGGTTTTCCCCAGGGGTAGAAGGTTAATCCCTTTTGCTGAAGATATTATGTACTTCAGATAAAGGACACAGAAGACTTTAAGCAGAAACTCTCTAGCATTCATGGTAAAGGAAGAAGTTGTGAAAACTTCCAAAGAAAGAAAAGTAGCAACAGTCCTAAGAAGGTATAATGTCGATGAGTCCCATGAACAACCAGCATAGCCTGATAACACTAAGGATACAAAAGTGGCATACTTTCTTCACTGGTTACCAATGGCTCTTTAAATGGATTTAAGAGCCACTCATTCATCAAGAGGACAATCATGTCTGGCACTCAAATCCAAGCCAACTATCTAGACAACGTTTTCCAGACAAAAGATTACTTTCAAATAATCCTTAAATAGCTGCAATTTACAAAATATATTTAATAAAGCTTTCAATGTTTGTAAGAATTTTGGGTTAATTGAATTCTCATTAGTAGGCATCTGGACTGTAACTTATTACTTACTACTTCATTTCCTCTTCCTTTCCTTAGATAGTTAGTTAGTTAGTTAATTTACTTATGAGACAGGGTTGCTTTGTATAGCAATGGCTATTGTGAAACTACTTCTGTAGACTAGGCTGTTCTCAAACTCACAGAAATTCATCTTCTTCTGTATCCTGAGTGCTGTAAATAAAGGCATACACCATCCCTAGTTCTACTTTCTTTATTAGCCTTATTTACATAAAAACTATATTTAGTATATGGAAATGGATATTTTAGAGGACAATTACCTCAGTTGATTATGTCTGAAGAAATCAAGAGGTAGAGCAACAAAGAGGTTCAGCAAGAGCCTATCGTGCAATATTTGGAGTACTTCCTCTATTAAAGAAATATTGGTCGGGAAACAATCTATGGATGAAGGAAATAGAAGATTCCCCCTCCAATCATTCTCTTTGCTCATTTTTAGCTATGATAAGAGAACACATACATACATGCTTGGGTAAATATTTATTTGAACTCATAGTTTCAAAAATCTTACATATATGAGTTACTTCGTTTCCGAGTATGGAACAAAATTAATTGTGACAGGAAACATGTGGTAGAGCTAAGCCACTCACCTCAGGAAGCAGCACAATGTAAGATGTAGTTTTCCTATAGTTTTCATCTTCTTGGAGAAATGGAGGAGGAGGGATGGGTAAGGAAATGTGGGAGGATGGACCAGGAGGGGGCAAAAGCTGGACTGTAACAAAATAAAAGTAATACCATGCAGTTTTATCACTATTGCTCTGTAATACTGCTTGAGGTCAGGGATGGTGATCCTCCCAGAGTGATTTTATTGTTAAGAATTGTTTTTGCTATTCTCGATTTATTTTTTTATCTTTCTATCAATGTTCTCCCATCAGAGTTTAGAGAAATCCAGAAAGTAAGAGGTAGAATGATTGCAAGAGCAATAGGCAACAGCAAGGAGGGATACCAGGAGAACAAGGCCTTCTCAATCAACTAAGCAAGGGACATGTGAGCTCATAGAGACTGTAGTAACAAGCACAGGGCTTCAGGCTTAAGTTGGTCTGTCCCAGCTTTTCTCTCTCTCTCTCTCTCTCTCTCTCTCTCTCTC
>NW_021604567.1:7678562-7775309 GCF_004785775.1 Grammomys surdaster | reverse complement strand
TATATATATATATATATATATATATATATATATATATGTATTACTGTAATTAGTGTAATATTTTTTGTATTCCTAACTGTGAGAATGAGTGGGTCTCTGAATCTAGAGCTTGCTCTTGAAGAGTTTTTCTTCTGTAGCGTTACCATAACCAATTTCAGTATCATAAATTTTGCTTCACCACATTACATTTTAGTTCCTCAAGTTTTGTTCTTATCGTTTAGAAGCCCATTCTCTTCTAAAGTGAAACAGAAAGGAAGTGTATCTCGAGTAAAGAGGATATGGGAAGGAACAGAGGAAATTCTAATCAGGATATGAGATAATAATCTGTTTTCAATAAAATAGAAAAGTAATTGTTTCTCTTTCACAAAACCATCACATTCTTATGAAAAAGAAGAAGCTATAATATTTTTATTAAGTAGGATATAAAGATAAGGAAAAAACAATATGTTAAGTAAAAATAAAAATAATCAGAGTCGCAGAATATCCTTCATAATAACAGAAAGGTAAAGGATTAAAACTTAAGGAATTTAGCATATTGATTGATTTGAAGTACTATCATTTAAGGTTGAATATTGAGAGAAATGCTTTAGCTTTGAGAATCACTTCTCTACACACATACTGAATCACACATAGAAGATAGGTCCCAAAAATGTAGCTTCAAGACACACTCTATTCTGAAAAATTGTTATGCGTATCTAAGGTGGAACTTTCTGCAATCAATGCAAGCATCAAAAACAAAACAAACAAAAAAAAAAACAAGAGTGTTTGATGATATTACCGTCCCTACTCCTTGAAGTAGAGGAAAGATGGTGGTCACAGGAAGCCATGCTATCATCATATTCATACATTCTTAACATTTGAGGATAATGTAATGATGTATGGGTAATAAGGCTTGTGTTACATACCAGAGAAGGATTTGCTAAATCATGAGGAGTGTTCTAGAGTAGCTGGCAGGTGGTTGTTTCTAACCCATTAATTTAGCATGGCTTCTCTTAAGATATTTTGAACATTTTTGTATAAACCTCCTGACTTAAAACAAACTAGTGACCTCCAGTCACTTTCCCTTCAGCAGCTATGAGCTGCCACCTTTATAATCTTACCCTGAACCTCATGCCGTCCCGAAGCCTCAATACACACCGACTCTCCTAGTGTATGATTAATGTCACCAAATGAAAAAGTACATTCACATGTCACCCTGCAAAATAATAGTGTCAAATGGCTTCATCAAAATGTTATCTTTAAAATCTCACTTCATGTAAAAAACTATTGTATTGTAGGAGAAACTGTAACAAAGAAAATAAAGCAAAACTGAAAGGTAAGTGAGTATAAAATGAGAGCTATTAGCAAGTCCTAACCTGAGAAACAAAACCCAAATAAATTACACATCAGCTGTCATGAAAAGAGAGGCTTTCAAGCTATTGATTTATTAAATAAACAAATGGAAGGAAAAAATACCCACCTCAAATCATGTCGATTTAAAAAAAGACAAGAATGTATTTTCATAATAAAAGACATAGGGATGACATAATTGAGTGGGCTAGCACTTGCTTGGCATATACATATCTGTGTCTTCAGCCTCCCCCCCCAAATCACATTCTCATATTCTGGGGATTTTGCTCCATTGGCAGGGTTGTTCTCTAATGTAGATCAAATCCTGATTTGGTCCCTAGCACCAGATACACCAACTATACACAAACAATCCCAGGATTCAGGACATGAGGACAGAAGGATAGGAAATTTTATATCATTCTTGGCAATCTAGTAAGTGGAACAAAGTGATATGCATAGACATATGTAATCTGGTCTTAATAATAATAATAATAATAAATTGTTATGTACTTATTGAACTCAAAAAAGTGTTTGTCAACAATGTTTGATATATCTAATTAATTAAGTAAAATAGAAAACTTGAAAAATAGCAATTTATTTTCTACACTATCAACTCGAGTTTATATTTATATGAATCTGTATTAAAGTTTATGGTTGACTTTTTCCTTTATGTATTAGTTTAATTAAACCTTATTCCAATATGTATTGTGACGGATAATAATATTTATATGCTCCACCTGACTTGAATTTGTGGTTGTTTTGGTATCTCTATCATCTCAGTCCTCTTTCTTTTCAGTATTTTGGCTTAGATTTTCAGAGACTGTATAAATTATCACTTTTAGTTTATATTTGTTAAGCTAAGTCTTACTAAAATTTTCTCAGTTGGCAAGTAGTTTTTTTTCTTCATTTCAGCATCAGCATCATTTTTCTCTGATTTTCTGTATCCCAATTTTTTTTCAATTTACAGCATTTATCTTTTAATTTATATGATATATCTATTATGATATAGATTTAACTTTCTCTTCTACGTGGCATGAATTGACATTGTACAAATAAACTTCCTCCCTGGCAACAATCATTTCGTTTCCTGGAGTCATCAAATGTAGTTTAGTCTCTCCCTTTAATGACAATAAATAGCATACATTCTCCATATGTTGATATTTACCTTTACATTCACATTTTCCAGAATGAATAACCTAATTTCCATACACAGCTTACTGATTGACCAGTCCATGATACATACTCCATCACATTTTAAATCATGGTTCACATAGTAGTACACAAATTAGTAACTGTGTTTCATAGGAGAGCAATGCTTCATACATGCATGTCTGTGTTCTGTACTGCTCTGATTCAAATCATGAGTGGAATTGAGGCTGGAGAATGCAATAAATACCGCTCTGTTGCTGTCAAATAACACCAAGACCAAAGTCAACTTAAAGAACGTAGATAAGATAGATTTTTCTTTTGTCTTTCCTTTATTTACTTTTTCTTAATTTTTTCTTCCAGTTTCAGAAATATGTCAGTTGTGGCAGTCAGGACTGGCAGCAAGTGAAAAGCAAGGTATCAGATGGAGAAAACCCTGAGATTACATTCTCAACTGGAAATATGAACCAGAGAGGGAAAAATGGAACTGGAACAAGGCAATACACTGTCAAAACTTGCTTCTAGTTATGTGCTTCTGCCTTCAAGGTCATACATTAAGGGCTCTGTAACATTCTGTAAAACATCACCACCAACTAGGCACCATGTGTTCAAATATGTGAGCCTATGGGGGAAATTTCCCGTTAAAATCAAATTATTACCCTAGTGAATTAATTTTTCTTGAATGAAAGAAAATGGTAACTTTCTATGAAATAGTCCCTCCATTCAAATCCTCCAATGTGCCTTTTCTTCATATTTTTAAAATTCAGGGTCTAATTTTTCATTAATTGTTGATACAGACACACACACACATATATATATAATCTATGTATGTATAATTTTATGCATATATATTATATTTAATATATTATCGATATATTATTGATATATATATATATATATAATCATTTTCCTCTACCTCTTCCCTTTTTGCCTATAAAATCTTCCATGTACCTCTCTTGTTCTCTATCAGTGGAAGGATTCCTTATACTTGACAGAAACTTGCTTTTTATAAATGTCTTTACATATATTAATGTTTATGAGATAACAGGAAAGGAGAAATTATATGACTTATAGTGTGGTGTGTTTTAAGTGGAAAAGTCTGGTTTTATAAATATTTCTTTTGAAATACAATATATTTTCTAAGCACTGATGACTTAGTGAATGATGGAACCTTAGCATTAAATTTCCTTGCCATACAGATCATATAACTGTCCAGAACTGAATTATATTAGATAATGTGGGCATTTCCATTTGAAAGCTAAATGCTGTATTTTACTGGGGCTAATGAATTTTTCCATATTTGCTGGTGTGCTTTCTGATATTTAGTCATTTAATTTTGACTTTTGAATTTATGTTCTCAATCTATAGCTACATCAATATTAAATTATTATGATATTTCAAATTCCTGAATCTTAAGTTTTATTCTTTATATCTGTCACACAGAAAGTGTTGATTATTAAAATTAAGAGAGATATTATAAAACTATTGGTTACTGCATGCAAATTAAGACTAAAAAATTTAAAAGTTCTGTTAATCATGATTACTTATTATATTAACAAATTACATATAAATACACACAAATATATTTTTATATGTGTAGTTTATTTTCTTATTTGCAAATATATAAATTTATTTAATTTTAGCTAATAATAATGTTGACATCTGTTTCTACTCCGTGTCTAAATTTGAAAAATGTCACTGAAACAATTACATTTTACAAATATGTAATCATTTTTATTTGTTCAAATGTTGTCCCAAATACACAATATGTAGCACAAAGTGATTTTACTTTTGAAATTATTAATGCTTTATTGTTTGTTTGCTTTTTATTGAATAATTGGTGTGTGTGTGTGTGTGTGTGTCTGTGTCTGTGTATGTCAGTGTGTATCTGTCTGTGTGCGTCATGCTGGTAAGGAAGCAGAGAAACAGGAACACTTCTTGATGGCTAGTGAGATTGGAAACTTGTACTGGAAATCTATTGGCTTCTCAGAAAGTTGGAAGTAATTCTGCCAATACTGCTCCTTGGGATATACCCAAGACATGTTCCACCATCCTACAAGGATGCATGGTCCATTATATACATAGCAGCTTTATTCATAATATCCAGGAACTGGAAACAACCCAGATGTCATTCAACTGGAAAACTGACACACAAAAAAATGTGATTCATTTATACAATGGAATACTATTCAGCTATTACAACAAAGACATCATGAATTTTGCAGGTAAATGAATGGAACTAGAAAATATCATTCTGAGTGAGATAATCCGGATCTTAAAGGACATGCATAGTATGTACTTACTGATAAGTGGATATTAGCCATAAACTACAGGATACCCATGATATACTCCACAGACCCAAAGAAGCTAAACAAGAATAAGGCCTAAGGGAGGATGCTTGAATCTCACTTGGATGGAGGAATAAAATAGTCATAGGAAGGAGGAATTGAATGGGAGTGGGGATATGGAGGGGAATGGGGGAGTTCAGTATCAGGTGTGGGGAGGGACAGAAGAGACGGCCAGAGGATCAAGAGAATGAATAAAAATCTGCAGCTGCCGAGGGTGGCAAACTGTGAAGAATCTCTAGGAAGCCCGAGACCTAGGAAGTGGGAGGCTCTCAGGAGTCAATGCAGTGACCTTAGCCCAGACACCTAACAGGGGAGTTATAGAAACTGTAGAGGACACTTCTTGTAGCCTGGAAAGACCTCCAGTGGAGGGGTAAGGACAACAACCCCCATGCAAAACTTGTTCCAAAATTTGTCCTGTCTATAAGAAATACTAGGACAACGATGGAGCAGAGACTGAAGGAGTGGACAACCAATAACTGGCCCAACTGGAGAACAATTCCATGGCCAAAAACCAAGCAACACTATGATATGCTTGCACACAGGAGCTTGGCAAAACTGTCTTACAAGAGGCCCTACCCAGCACCTAACAGAAACAGATGCAGGTAACCACACCTAACATTGGATGGAGGTCCAGGAAGCTTATGGAAGAGTTGGGGGAAGCACTGAAGGTACTGTAGGGAACAGGATCTCCAACAGAAGATCAACAGAGTCAACTAACCTGGACTCCTCGGGAGCTCTCAGGGGCTGTGCTACTAATTAAAGAGCATACAGGGGCTGGTCCAGGGTCACTGGCACATATACAGCTGATGTGCAGCTCAGTCTCCATGTGGGTCTCCCAACAACTGCACCAGGGACTGTTCCAAAAGCTCTTGCCAGACTGTGAAATCTTTTCTCCAATAGGGCTGCCTTCTCTGGCCTCAGTGGGAGAGAATGTGCTTAAAGCTTCAGAGACTTGATGCACCAAAATGGTGGACTATGGGGTGGAACACCCTCTGAGAGGAAAATGGAAGGCAGGATGAACGGAGGAACTGTGTTAGTGGGACCAGAAGGAAGGTAGCACTTGGGATCTAAATAAATAAATGAATTAAATATAGCAAAGTGCTAATAACTTTTGTGATTACAAAATTTTTGTCTATATATTTTATATAAAATATTTCTTTATCAAGTAAGCAAAATCTTTTATCTTTTTAATTTTTAAAAATGTGATGCCTTTCTGTTGGTATTACACACCATGTTTTCATCATTGTGATAAAAGTAGTTATGTTTGTTTCCGAGTTTCAGTGTTACGCTTAAAATACTGGATTGTCAGGAAATTTATTTAAAGAAACAAGAAGTAAAGCAACTGTCCTGAAATACATACCACTCCCATTTTTTTCTGAAGAGCACTCCCAGGAAAAAGAGGCATGTGACTTAGTGTGATCTCCACCTATATATGTTAATATTGAACCTCTTGATACATAAATAATGATATTTTCTAGAACAAGTATCCCTTGGGTTAGAACGTTATTAGGGAGTGAATCCCTGTGCTAAAATATTTTGTTTAAAAAAGTTAGAATCTAAGGACTTTTGAGACTATGAAAAGTGTTGATGATGCTGTAATATCAAATGAAAATATTTAATAGTCATGACTCCCGTTGCACAAGATATATCATGAAGCTGTTACAAGTCCTCCATTACCCTCCCATTACAGTTCCTCGATATGAAAATCATGACTCACAAAGCTAAGTTTGTCAAGACCGTTCCCTTGATTTGTCTATGACTCTTCAAGGATTGTATCTTTGAAATTATTGAGAAATGTGACAGGGCAGAAGAACTAGCTTATTTGTGAGTAATTTAATAGTTTGATTTTTTCTTTTAGCCCAGATTTTTATCCTCGCATGATGCATCATTCTGAACACTAGCACAGCAAAAGTTATTACTCTGAATGAAAACATTACTTTTTCTATTCATTTTTTCTTATCATGAAAATATCAATAATTTATAAGCAATATTCATTGAGTAATTTAGTTCTCTGTTACTTCCCTCATTCATCATTTATTTAATACTAATAGCTTTTGTTAATTTTCCTATTCATGGAAATACCATCACTCTTTCAATTTTAAGTATTTTCAAATCAACGTTGTGTTGTTATACTCATATTATATATATAATTATAATAGACTTCTTCGGAAGAGTTTTATGATCCCAAGAACTTTAAAAGATATCATTTATTAATCCTGTCATAAGAGTCCAGTTATTTGAAAAGGTAACAGCAGAAGAATGCAGTTCAAATATGATAGAGAAAAATAACCAGAATTAACACTATATAAAGAATAAGAAACACACAAATCTCTCTCTCTCTCTCTCTCTATCTATCTATCTATCTATCTATCTATCTATCTATCTATCTATTATCCATCTATATATAGAGACAGACTATAGTGAATTCCAGATTTTCAGTTTCTGATATCATTTATCTAGTTATAATTATTTAATTTAATGTTCGGAAGCTATACAGATAGGTTAGTTTTACATGCTTGTCAAACAGGCCAAAGGCCTTAGATCCCCTGCATACATGTGACAACCAAGTTGTGATAGTGTACACCTCCAATCTAAGCCCTGGAGCTCAGGGCAACCAAAATATAAAATTCTCTGGCATTCATTTCCAACTTATCTAGTGAATAGTTAGCTCCAGATTCATAAAGAGATTGTATCTTCGAAATTATAGAGATGATTATGAAAGACATCTTGTGTCAAATTCTGGTCCATAGGCCACCCCCCCATACACACACATTCCACATGTACATAACTTCATGTATGTATGTATGTATTCATAAACTTGTATAAACACATAGAAACCACATTATAATTATTCTCATGTAATTTAAGAAACTTTAAATACAATTTAATGTGGGACCAAAATTATATTAAAGTTCATAAATGTTTCTCATATTTCAAAGCTGCTATTGTTATAAATAAAACCATGAGTTTAAATATCAGCTCAATAATCAATCTGTTCCTTCCTTTTTATCTTCTCTTGAAATCCGCCATGATATAACTGCATTCTGTAAAATTTACCCTGCCATTTCATAGTTCAGTGATTTTGAAACAATTGAAATATCATGTAGAATAAACCTGACCTATTCATTACCTCGAATGCATACAGTACTAACACACTTTTTTTCTAAGTATTTTCCTATTATGAAAATTTTACATATATTTAGTATTACAACAAGCACATAACTGAAAGTTTGGACAATGCATAGTGGTTGCCAGTTTCTTGTATTTCAGAGGTATTGTGAAGAGGTATACACAATACCTTGTATTGTGAAGAGATATACTTAAACAAAGATAAAACATTTAATCCACTCACTGTGAATACATAGATTGCTTCTACGTTTTCTCAATCTGCTGTTATAAACTGTCATGTAGTTTTGGGTAGACACAATTTCAGATCTTTCTAGTTATACCTTCGAATAGGTTTGCATGTGTATATTGTTAGCATGTGTATAAAATATATTTTCCAAACTTATTGTTATATCTTATTTTCTAGAAATGCATGTAGAGAGAGTCAGTCCCACAGAATCCAGGATGTTTGTTATTGGCTGACATTTTGATTAACAACATTTGATTATTCTTTGGAGTACTTTTTATCCATCCATACTATGAAATATATATGCTTAAACTTTATATTATAGTGGTTTTAATATACAGCTCTCTGATGGTTAATTGTTTTGAATATCTTATTATGTGAAGAATAAATTTCTGGGTAAAGCCCATCCTTTTTATGTAGATATTTGTAATAACATGTTAAATCACTTACATATAAATTCAAAATAAATTTTATGTGATTTTGGCTGGTAAATATTCTGTCTACTGTTGTGAGCTGAGGAGCTTTAGTTCAACAGTATTTCTGTTTTTTTCTGGTTCAACACTCAGAAAATTCTGATTGAATTTATGGGATTCTAGAAGGGAAATAAATATGAAAAATAAAGTAAAGAATGTGAAGTCTAGTCATATTTTCTATTAACTCATTAACACATAACAGTATATGTTTACAAAGTATTAAAACAACAAAATAAAATTGATCTACCATATGATTCAGCCGTAAATATCTTAGTATAAGCCACAAATACTTACTCATTAATTTTCATTGCTATTTATTTTAATATCTGTGTATTGGAAAAATCCTGGATATTCACCAGTTGTTGAACATCTTTGAACTGTCAGGTAGATGTATTTCATTTGCAAATTATCTTTGGCACTGGAAAGAGAGAAGGCAGTATAGATAGATGTTCTATCTAGGGCTGATTCTGTAGTTTCTTATTATTTGCAACTTGGACAGTTGTAGGTCTTTTTGGTGATCATCATCTATTCCAAACAGAGGCTTCTCTGATGATGTCTGAGAGATGTATTAATGGATGTGTATAACAAGAAGTGATCTCTGGCTGCTGGTTCAGTTCAGCTGACTGATTCAAACTAGCTTCTCTATGCTTCAGATTGAATTGTTCTGTTTGGCCTCAAGCAACTCTAGCAATCTCTTCTAATCTTCTGGTTCCTTCTCATTCTCTGGCTTGTCCTGTCTCCACCTGCACCCTGTCTCTGTAAAACTATCTAAAAGTACAACTGCCTCTAACATCTATGAACTAAACTGAATGACTAAATGAACTGAATGGAACTGCAAGAACTCAACTGAACATAACTACATTTAACTCAACTGCACTGAACTGAATTCAGCTGAACTTCATTGCATTGACTGAACTCACCTGAACCTGCACTTACTGAACCTTATCTCACTCTGCCTCTTTCTTAAGAAGCCTCTCTACTGTATGTTCTTCTGAGAGTTAAGTATATCTGATATTGGGCTCATTCTGTCAAATATCTGATTCATTACTTTATCTTCTGCTCAATTCAATATCAGTTTCAAACATGGCTGCTTCCTTGTTTTTGCTATCTTAACCTTCATGGATTAGGATTAAAGGTGTGTACTAAGGTATTCTAGTCAAAGGTATTAAAAATGCATGTTGTGTCTGCATTCCAACCAGATCACACAGATCTAAAGGTCTTGGGATTTGAAACTTTACCAGAGTAGCTGTGTTACTGGGTTAAAATTCTACACAGTGCAGTGGCAAAGTGAGCTCATACCAGTTACAAAGGCATGCACAAGCCAAGTATGATCTCAAGCAAGACCAATCACAGAACAGAAATGACAAGCAAACATGAAGCCGGTTGCCTAGCTGAAGAAATTCTGGTAACAGATATTTGTTGGGAGATGGAAAAGCAGTTTTCTTTAATATTGGCACTGCTTAGTCAACCATACATCATTGGGAGATGACATATACCCAATCCAAGTTGGTCCTGATGAATGAAGAAAAAAGTGGATGAAGTTGGATAGTAGTAAGGGGCAAAGCAATTGGTAAGAATTGAGGAGAGGACCAATGTAGCTCATTATATGTTATCTTTAATGATCTAATAAATAAAGGAAATAATTTTTTGAAAACTCCACACATATTGGATGTATGGAGAGAGAACTGGAATTTAGAGGCATTTGGAGAGTAATATTGAAACCTGGTAAAGTGGAAATCCTAGAGTGGTGACCCTGGAGAATATGCCTAGTTAAGGGAGGATATGGAGTCTGAACTGGCTATATTATTCAAGAAAGCAAGACTTCCAGTGGTAGGACTGGGATACCAACACAGCCACCATGCACACACACACACACACACACACAAACACACACACACACACACACACTCACACAAAACATTTGACTTACAGTTTGTACAGCCTGTGTAATGTACTGGGTTAATTAACAGTGATGCATAGCCTGTAAACGTGGCAAACAAATGAATGGTTCAACCTGAGGCCCAAGCCACAAGAGGGAGCCCACACCCGGTTGCCGGTCTAGGAACCAGATCCTGAATATCACAGAGACCTAGGATGGAATCAAACACAATTGGCAAACATCAAAACAGTGAAATGATTTTTGTTATACTCATAGATCTAGAATAGATCTAGATCAGTGCCTAGAGCAGTTGTCATCAGAGAGGTTTTTCCTGCAAACTGAGGTGAGCAAATACAAAGACTTATCACAAAAGATTAGGTGGATTCATGGGACTGCAAGGAAGAGGGAAAGGAAGGATTGTAGGAGTGAGATGGGTCAGGAACACCATGAGAACATGTCCCATGGAATCAACTAAGAGTGGCTCATAGGGGCTCATAGAGAATGAATCAAATATCACAGTGCCTGTATGGATCTGACATGGTCGTTTGCATATATGATATAGTTGTGTAGTTTGGTGTTCTTATGTAACTCGTAACAATGAGATTGGGGATGGTGTCTCTGACTCTTTTGCCTGGTTTTATAATCCTTGCGGGATTGTGCCATGTCTTATTGTAACTTTCTAAGCCGTGTTTGGCTGATATCCCTAGGAGTCCTATACTTTACTGAATGAAAATGGATGAACAATGGACCTGAGAAAAGAGGAGGTCGGGGAGGGGGGGGAGTATTTGCAAGAGTAGAAGAAAGGGGATGTAAGTCAGGATGTAATGTAAGAGACAATAATAAAATGTTTTCAGATGAGATAAATAAATGTAGTAAGAAAATTTTAAAAATGTTTTAAAAAGAAAACATTTTGTTTTTACATCATCTTTTATATAAGATCAATAAATCATTATTTTATTCATCTGAAGCCATTTACAATGTTTATGGAGAATTTAGTAAATCTCTATAACAAAGAAAGTTTAATTAAGCATTAGTGCCTGGTGGTTTTTCTCTTTACCTTTAGTGGTATTATAATGAAAATCTAGTATGTTCTGAATTATCCATTTCTTATCCAAAAATATGCAGAAGAGAAACCACTACAATATGAAAGAGCTAACGAGAATTTATTCCATGTTCTTTATTATGCAAATGAGATATCAAAATTTTAAATCATAACCCAGTATCTGAGTTGACAGACAATGAGTATGAAATTCGAATATGTCTTTTCCTTTGAGATATTTTTATTGCTTAGCTTCTCTTTTGTGTCTTTCTTGGTTCCAAATAAAATATACAAAGAAAATGTAATGGATTAATCCATTGTCAATGGGAAATAATTAGATCTATTATTCCCAAATTTAAAATTTAAATTTTAGTATACCCTTTGCA
This sequence comes from Grammomys surdaster, assembly GCF_004785775.1. Taxonomy (NCBI): domain Eukaryota; kingdom Metazoa; phylum Chordata; class Mammalia; order Rodentia; family Muridae; genus Grammomys; species Grammomys surdaster. Next base: position 7,763,357 of record NW_021604567.1, on the reverse strand, counting down.
AATTTTTCAGAATTATGAGAAGTTAAGAATTTGGTTCTCATAAATAACTTCAATTATTTATAGAGCTGCAGTTTTAACTGCAGCATCAAATAAAAGTTGGGAATAACTGAAGGCTTTCAGGAAGTTTCCACATGCTTATTATTTGCGTGCATTACATTTTATTAAGGCATTTTCATTTTTAAACATTATGTAATATTTTTAAAATTATGTTTATATGAATTATATCCTGTTTTAATGACATAATGTTTTAACTATTTTTTAAATAAGTTATTAGATCAATCACTTCTTTCCACTGAGAGAATCCATAATAAGTTTTAAATCAAAATAAGGCTTTATGAGATTATTGTGTACACCTCTTTTAAAACAGAACTCATTAAAATTCCTTTTTTGATTTTTCTATCTTATTTTCTTGTCTATGTATGTTTATTTTTATGAACATTTCGAAGATAGTGTTTATCATCACATGTGCTAGGTGTAAGTAATCCTTAAATCTTTAATTCATTGCCTAGTAAATATATTTGAAACAGATTTTTTGTTATTTACTATAATCCTCTCTCAATTTGGGTGAACAATATTTTTTACAAATATGCCTTGTAATGGAGTGAGTTAAGTTAATATACATTATAAACTTTCCATATAACTCAGTTCTAGCATTAGCATTTGTATTTTGCTGTATTTTTGATGAAAATTGAGCATAAAACAAAATGATAGACAATATGTTTATTAATTTTAGAAAAAAATATTTTGACATAGTTTCATGACAAATGATTATTATATATCCATTTCCTATGAGTCCTAAAAATAATAAGAATGGTAATATCATGCAATCAAAGTAGATGATTATTTTGATATAACATTGTATATTTAGAAATCCATGTTATATTCATGAAAGCCAACTATCATTTAGCAAAGAATAAACCGTAAATGAAATAAAATTGAAACATTTGATAAAAGTATAGTATGTTTGAGTAACACCTCTGGATCTAAATGGGTAAGTTTAACTTTCCTCTTGCTATCTATACCTTGTGCTAGTAACCTAAATTCTTTGATCTTTCAGAAAAATATCTCTACCAGTCTAGCCTTTTGTCAAATCTGTGGTATATTTGTTTTTCAGTCGATAATTGATGTGGGAAGGTGCAACCCCTTCACTGGTTGTCCTTGGTACTATATGACATCAGGGTGAGCAAGACAGTAAGCCGCACTCCTCTAAGGCCTCTACACCAGTGGCAGTCTCCAGGTTACTGTTCTATTTGAGTTCTGTCTTAATCTCACACAGTAATGCACTATTTCCTAGAAGCACTGTAAATCTTTCTTCCGCAAGTTGGTCTTTAGTCATGGGGTTCTAACATAGCAATTGAATCCTTGAGTAAAATAACAATAAATGTGTAGTTCGCTCGTACCATATGAATATAAAATGTGCTAATTAATAGCAAGCATAAATACATCCGTTGGTTTTTACGGCAGTTGCTGTATTAATGGAAATCCAATCTGTTGCCTATGCCCTGGAATACTGGCCACTGGGCTCTACCTGTCCTTGGGGGTTGGGGTGAGGTGGGACAGCATCAATGACAAAGACTGGGAGCAAGTGAAAAACTGCAGGAAGCTCTCTGAACACTCAGGTAACTTCCTTTAATACCCTCCACCTGTGCCTCATTGGTCCCAAGAAATAATCTCTTCTAAACAACAGTTCCTAATTAGCTGGTATTGTCTGTACCAGCAATCCTTGATCTCTCAGGCAGTCTTCAGTTAGGTCCTCCTGCAGGAGATGCTTTTGCAACTACACACCTCCAGCATTTACATAGAGGTGGCCCCTCTGTTCCTGCTACATACATCTTGGAGATAACAATCTTCAGCTTTATCTGTTAAATAATGCTTTTTATTTGTTAGTTGACTTGACTTACAAAAGACTCCCTATGGTTAAGACAATAAAAAGAGTAATTCGCTCAAGTAGGTTATTTGTTTATAAATGTTGCTAAAATTAATTAATCAATACTGTGCTGAAAAAGACCACCTTCAAGTTCAGTGGTTCTATGAAGTACATAATATTTATCAAGATATCCAGTTTACCTAAATAAATTTAGCTAAGGTAATTTAATCTTTTCTCTTTTGAAAGGAAGTTATCAGAGAGACTCATTAGTAGTATAAAATCCATTCTTTGAACTGAATCATTTGTCCTGCATTTGAAAATAAATTAGGAAAATCATCTGCTGAATGACTCGATAAGTTAATCAAAATGACAATGAAGGAAATAATAGTGAACTAAATATAAGTTCTTCAAAAATGAATACAGAGTTGATTGAATATTATCAGTTTTAGAGACTTTATATTAGCATTTTTCGTCAGAATTTTCAAGAAACAGTATTGAATGTTGAGATATGATTTTATCTTTCTAGAAATGTTACTGATTATAAGAGAGGAATATATAACAACATGCTGGTCAGTGCTTCCAGGGGAAATAGCATATATTATAGTGTTTGAAGCATTAGAGCAGAGGACACATGCATGACTTTTGAGTTATCTAGTTTACTGCTTAGATATGTGACCATGGAGCCTGTCATTTAATATGAATGATTACTGATAATATTTTTCTAGGTTTTATTACTCTTTCTTCTAAAGATATTTGTCACAAAATTTACCAGTAACGATTAAAATGAGACTAAGAGGAAGAAAATGTTTCACAAATTATGACAATATCTGCCAAAGTTTTCCTTTGAAGTCAGAATTATTACAAGCATATGAAAACATGAAGTACAAGAAGGTTAAGTGTCTATGTATTTACAGTCACAGCTAAAGAGGACTGACGATCATTACCACCAAACTTACTGATTCCCACATCCAAGAAAACAAGAAAAAGAAAATACTGAATCCATCTCCACTTTGACATATTTATTGTAAGTAATTAGATATAATTAGCTATTCTTCCACTTTGCAAGAACTCAAGACATTTTTGAAAGTCTTGACATTTAGAAAATTATTTAGTGCTAGGTATTATTTGATGACTTAGACCATGAGTTTTAGGATATAATATTCACCTGCAACGTACTGTTTCCATTCTTAGGATTATAACTAAAAGATAAAATGATTGAATGTAGTAAATATAATCCTTTATTATCTCTTACCCAATGATTATCTTCAAAGACAGATTGGGTAATAATACCCTGACTCTCAAGTTTGGGTTAGGTTTTAAAACTAAGAACATTTTGCATACATACAAATATAGAAGTAGTTTCTCCTAGTTTGCTTTCAGTGACTGAGATAAACAGCATGACCCAAAAATGATTTGGGGAGGGAAGAATTTATTCAAGCTTACAAGTTATAGTCCATCATAGAATTGAGTCATGGCAGAAACTTAAGATAGTAGCCTAAAGCATAGACCTTGAGTGCTGCTTGCAGGTTTGAAATCCCAGGCTTGTATTCAGCTACCTTTCTTACACTGTCCACATATAGCATGGCTCAAACTTAGGGAGGCCCTACTGTGATAAATAACAATCAAGAAATGGCTCTACATATATGGCCATAGGCCAATAATACTATGCCAAGTTTTAAATTGGGGTACCCTCTTTCAAGGTCTGTTAAGACAATCACAAAGCTAACCAGAACATAGTCACAAGAGAGAAATTTGCCAAAAAATAGAAATTGTTGGAGTGATAGAAGTCTTCAGATTTATGTATCTACCCTACTGTATTAAGAAGAGAGAATTATTGAGGTATATAGACCTGTATAAATCACTTCCTATATCATGTATTAGAAGGAGTTAAAAGTACAAGAGAGGTGAATAATGGTGTGAGGATGGATTTTGCATTTAAAATTGAATGGAGAGTTTATGTTATTTTAATAGTGACATAAAGCATCAATCAATGTGCATATCCTGCTATCTGAGGCATCTTTCAGACCATCCCCCAAGGCTTGATGGATTGTTTGAAGTCATCAGGCTCAATATCCTGCTGTCATCATACTTATAATTCATTGCAGCAAACAAATGCAGAATAAAAGTGAGTATGTTGAAGTGTAAATCCCGCTAAGTCCACAAGAAAACATGTGTGAGTTGCTTGGTGTGCTGCCCCAATCTGGAGAGCTCCAGATGCCGTCAATGTTCCCTGTATTTATGCCTGAAAAGAGTCATAAAGTACTGCCAACCCAGATCAGCATCTGTGACTTGAATATGAAGATATATGTCCAAAGTGTTTTAGTCACTAATTTTTGCATTATGATAGTATGTGCAAAGTTCATGAATGGATGACAATAATCTTTAAGTGCTTTATTTCACAAACTCAGAATCTTAACAACACAAACAAGTGGGTGTGAGTGTATCTTACCAAAACACTACTCATAGGTACAAATCTTAATTTATTAAATGTGTCCTTTTAGATAGAATATTTCTTCTAGATCTAGACAACACTAGTATTACAAAAATATTTTAGTGGGTAGTTTCAGTGTCTTAGCTAGCAATTATTTGCTGAACAACTTCCCTGAAGAAAGAATAATACATACTTAAAAGAGTAGAGTACTAAAATTTTAATGTTTTTTTTTTGTTTTATCCCAAAAATGTCTTCAATGAAACCAATGTTGGAAAATTGAGGAAAACATAGGGTACAACATGCCTAAGTGTTAAGAGCAGCCCTCGCTTCATTTACCTGCATGTTCTAGCTCCTCCAGTGGACTGGCAAATAGAGAAGAAACAAATGTTAGGAATTTATTTTTATCTTCCTTTGGCTGTTGAGTATGCAAAGAGGTAGTGAATTGGGTTTTTACTGGAAAAGGTAACATTTTATACTATAAAATTATCTAATTAATTTGAACATGATGCCAAGATGTCTAATTAGATACAACTCAACTACTAGCAACAACTATCTTCTTTACAAACTATAAAAGGATGGGTTCAAGGACATTTGTTGTGAAATAAACTTATCCTTCTCTGGTAATACTAAGAAGATGACTACCTTTTCAATAACTTCACAGACCAGAAATCAAGGTCAACTGTCATCCACTAAAATTAATGTCTCTATTATAAGCCTTTTTCGTCTTTGATATAGTAATAAGATGTCACCCAATTTAACAGTTAAACTTTTTTTCACATATGGTGTTCCTTTAGATCAGGTGATTCTTATGGCTATGTAAGCTAATTACACCATTAACAAGGACATTTTTGGTCTTACATAAGTAAATAATCATAATCATAAATAATTTTTCCTTCCCCTTAGCTCACATCTTAAAAACCATTGTTCTCCTGTCTTTATTTTTACAACAAAATAGACCTCAAACAATAATATAGAACTTTGTGTTAAATTATAGCTTTTAAGGTTTATATTTTCAATTATTTTACATGATATTTTGTTTGTTCCAAACTTCATTAATATGTAATATATTTCTTACAATATTTAATAGTTCTTAAAATGTTCATTCTCCATGTTTTAATCATATTTTACTTCTCCAAATTCTTCAACTCATCACTTTTTTCTTTTCCTACCTAATGTTTTAATCTTTTTTCTTCTGCATTCTGAAGACCAATTTGTGATGCTCATATTCCTGGCTGTTTGGTCTTTTGCTGAAAGGCTGGAAGAGGTACCATGAGCTATACTCTTAGAGGACGCTGATCTTCCTCCTCTACCAGCTACTATGAGCTTCATTGCTTGCTATAAAATTGTGTGTACAAATCTCCTTCCCTTGTGAAATTTACTTTGACTTGAGCTAGCACATATTTTCTATAGGCGTTCACAACCTGCTGAGTTTATATGGTCACAATTATGCACTAATCATTGAAGATACCCACGGTGTGTGTAGAGAATGTTTCCTTGTCATTATCTACAACTCTGCTCTTTATACTCTGTGGCTTTTTCTATAATAACTCCTGAGCCTTGGAAGGGGTGGTGTGGTATATATTGCTATATGGCTGTATGTACATCCCACAGGTACTGTTTGATTGTTTGCTGTTTTGGTATTTTTTTGCTTGTCTGTTTTTGTCTTTGTTTCTCGGAGAACAAGGCTTGTGACAGCAGCAAAAGTTAGCTCAGAATTTATTGGGATTTATTGTATGGTCTCTGATATACTGAGATAGCTTTCTTCTTTTGCTGTTGGGTTAATATTTTCATCATGCAAGAGTATTGAAACTTATCTAATGCTTTTGCTTTGGAAATTTATTCAAAAATGCAATCCTGTCCTCTATATTATTAAGGTGCCTTATTTCTGGTCAGTTTTATATGTTGAACAACTTTTATATAATATAACAAACCATGTGTCTCAGATATATAATCTTATACTATCTTAGGTAGAATTTTGTTGAGAATTTTTGCATCAATGTACAAAAGAATAATCATCATACATAGTTAAATGTATGGACATGCAGTTGTACACATTCACATATGTGAATTTTCTGTTGCTATTCAAATCTATTTGAAAAATGTTTAAGACTTTAATGCTTTCTAATTTATTTATTTATTTAGATGTAACATTTTCAAGTATAAATTTCCCTCTTTGATTTGCTTTTTAATAGGCCACAGCTATAGTTTTGTGTTAACTTCAATTAATGCCAAAATGTTTTTGTGGAAGTTATCAGTCATCAATTATTTATAAGTCAAAAATAGTCTAATATGACAAAATCTACGAAAGTTTTAGTCTAGATTTGAACAAGTATTTATAGTGTTACCAACTGTTTCATACAGCTTATTAAAGATTTTACTTTCTCTATTATACTGTTTTTATTTCTTAGCATGGTATTAGTTTCTTTTTAAAAAATGATGAGTGTATATTTAAAAGATGTCATTCTGAAGAGCTAATCGTGTATGCACATTTTTCATTGTAACTACATATAAAAATTATTCTCTTATTCATAATACTAAAGAGGGTGCTACACTGTTTGAAGCTATTGAAAAAATTATTAAAGCTGTGACAAGTGGTAACTCATCATAGTGAAGTTCCCAGGTAGGATGTTAAAAGCACAGATTAATAGACACTGAAAAAGGTAGTTATAACACCTTTTCACTAAATCCAATGAAGAGACCAAAATCAAAGACTTGAGAACAATGTTTTTGCTCTTGCTGTTGAAAATGCTATCATTTTCACAATCCAATTAACAGCATGAAGACAGCAGCTGAGGTGTGTCTAAGACTTGAAATAAAAAAGTAGAGTTGTATGTGTTCAATTTAAAAAGTCCTTCAGTGTTTTAAGATAATATTTCAAAGTGGTATACTTAACAGAAAACTTTTAAAAATGCAAGTAGAGTCATTCTGTTGATCTGATGTATTTTTAAGCATTATTTTCTCCTTGAGATGTTAAAAATATTGACTCTAGATTTTATATCATCATTCATTGTAGACATGTTGAGAAACTATATTTGTTTCAATCCACCTACTGCCCCCAACACAGGTCCCTTAATCAGTGGTGTCTATAGTATACTGCAATTGCTAAAGTTGATAAGTACACTGTAACAAAAAAATATCACCCAATTCTATGGCTTATATAAGCTCTCATGCCATGGTCAAATAATCTATATGTTTAGGCCAAATGTAGTGATATGCATTCAACATTAAGGTATTATATAGATTACTCTCAATGCCTTAAAGTTGTCTCTGCTCATCAGTTTATCTATACCCTGGAACTCTTTGCATAACTAATCTTTTAGCTCTTTCTATAATTCTGTCTTTTCATGGTGCTATACAACTATATACAATGTGTAAACAAGTTTGGCTAATTCTTAGGCCTGTATCAATCTATTTTCTTCCTATATTTTTATTTTTATAACACATTTATAATTTTCATTATTTTTTTAACCTCAGTTTATTTACCTACATCATTTCAAAGAATATCTATGCCACTTCCAGTGTTAAAAAAAATTGGATAAAGATGTTAAAGACAACTGTGTGGAATTTTTTATTCTAGTGAACTTTTCAACTCCTCTGTGAGATCTCTATAGATGTCACTGCTCAGTCACAGGGAATAGACTTGTTTAGTATGATAATAGACTTCAATAGTTATCTTTAAATCTTCTAATATGAAGTATGATTTGCATTTACTGCAGCTGGGAATCACAGTGTTTATTGTACCAATTTTTTCTTATTATTAAACATCAGGGCTCTGTAGTTTAGAAATTCTAATATGTAGGTGAGCATGGTGATTTTCTTGTTTTCATGGGACAATTTTTAAGGTGCCTGCCTGTATATCTCAGCCTGGTTTGGTTTTTTTTTCTCTCCCTGCCTCTGTTTCACATTTCTGAGATTATAGGCTTGTAATATTGATTATTCCTGTTGGACCTTTGATTAATTTTATATCCATCTGTTCATGTAAGTAAAATAAAAAGTGTAATTTATATTAAATGAAATCAGGACTTCCAATATTTTATCAAAAATGGTTAAAATAATTGATAGTTTAATGCTTTGAAGTGTATTAAACAATAGCTAATGAGTAAAATTAGAATGTCCAAATATATATATATATATAATCTAACAGCAATTTTCACTAGATACCATAAAGTTAAGAAATAATGAACTATTTAAAAATAAATTTTGTTACTGATTTGTATGTATTTGTGTCTGTGTGAGTGAGTGAATTTGATTGCAGCACCAGAAGAAGGCAGAGGCATCAGAACCTGTGTCATTCGTGTTACAGGCAGTTGTAAGTTGCCTAATGTCTATAGTGAGCAGAATGTGGAATAGCTCAAAAAGTGGTGTGCACTCTTACCTGCTGTGACGTGTTTCCAGCCCACAGAATGTGAAATTTTAAACAATAATAGTTTTTCCTTGTCTGATGTAATACACTTAACTGGACATTGTAAATGTGTGTTGCCGAAATGTCTTAGTGGGTTAAATCCTTTCCACTAACACTGGGGAATTACCTCTGAAAACACTGTGGTGGAAAGAGAAGATGGAGTCATGACAGTTGGTTTCTAAACTCCATGTGCACACACACATACTACACCTATACAAACACACACACTTAATAATATATGAAAGAAACCAGGACATTTTGCAAGTATTTTCTTGGTAGATCATCTACTCCCTTGTCAGAATTACGAGCTTAGAAACTGAGGAAGTATGTCAGCAAAACTTGCTTCTGTCACCATGTTGTGACAATATGTAATTACCCATGTTCTACTTATGCGTATTTTCTATGGAAAATACTAGATGTAATCAGAAATAATTATATCTACAAATAAACAGAAAAATAATATGATTGAAATAATTAAAATACAATAAATATGGAGTTTTTCAGGAGTCCAGCTTATATGAAAGCTCCAAAAATGACTTATTTCTTTCTAACACATTCATTGACCACTTAGAACTAAATCTTACCATTAGCTTCTCAAAGAATTAATTTGATTAACCTACAGAAAGGTCAGAATATCTGATATTTTACAGCTGTTTAAGTTTATGCCAACTGGTAAGAACAGACATTAACTTTCCAAAAGAAAAGATTATTTACATATTTCGATTATCTTCCAAATCAGAAAATCAGAACTTGGAAAACAGGCACTGTTTCATAACCATTTAAGAGATACAGTCTCACAGCAGAATCCTTGAACTTCTGTTTTTTATGAAATTTCTATTCCCTCTTCTGTGATGTTCCCTGAGAAGAACATGCAGGAATTGTGTTGTCTAATAAATGTTAGCATGCTAACACAGAATTTGGAAAATCTAAGTGTTCTAAAACTAGTCCAGGAACTACTGTTATCTAATGATTGCTGAGAAAGGAAAGTAGTTACTCTTAGGCTTGAGTCCCTTAATGCTTTATCCAGGACAAAAGTTAAGGTCTGGAATTATATACTCATAAACGACAAAAACATACATAGTTGTTGTATTTATTCATTTATCTCTCTATGTTTGTATATATGTGTGTCTGTGTGTCTGTGTGTCTGTGTGTAAAACAATAATGATCAAAAGAAAGAAGACAGTTTGAAATGAAATGAGGGTGTGTTTGGAAAGGCTTGGATGGTGAAAATGGAAGGAGTGAAGTAGTTATGTTTTAAATAAAATATATTTCAAAACAGGCATTAGTATTTGGTTCATATTGTGGAAATGACTTTCATTCAGTAAATTCTTAGCCTTTTTCTTTCTCAAAAGTTATATGAGAGCAATTAGTTAATGCAGTCTTATTTTTCTTGTTAAACTTTCTAAAATTCTTGTTACTAACAATCTGCAACTTGGGATTCATATCATAATGATAACATAAATCTGAATAAACTACTAGTGTCTGAAATAAATATTGGTAAGAATCATCCTAATAGTCTGTTATGGAAAATATACACATTATACCGTTAGATAATGAAAAAATGGTTTGTATATTTTATATCAAGCCATTACAATAATTTTAACAAATAAATATTGACAAATCAAGTTTGAAATTACTTTACTGTAGTACTTAACCTATATAACAAAAAATGAGGTAAAAAGCTTATAATATATTACTGAGCAATAATTGAAATCACTATACAAAACAATAATTGAAATCACTAACCAAAGCATCAGATGAGAAGATACAACAAGAGATTAAAAATATCATACCCAATTATCAACATGACCAAGTGGGAATTACCTTTGTGAGAGAAGAGTGCTTTACTGCAAAAGCCAATAGAGTATTCAATACTTTAACAAATGATGAAAATCATATGGCCATCTTAATTGACCCTGAGTTTGATGAGACTCAGCTCTGTTTTGTTTTTAAAAGATTCAACATTATTAGCTATAGAAGTAATTAAACTACTATACTCCTCAGTTCAATTCATATGTTAGCAAGTAAAAGCAAGTTGAATCACACCTGTCTGTCTAATGTAACAGTGGCTGAATACAGAACTTAAGTAGTATAGAAAGCAAGAAGATAGGGGCCTGGAGAGTTGGCTCAGAGGTTGGGAGCACCAGCTGTTCTTCCAGATTACATGGGTTCAATTCTCAGTACCCATCTGGCAGCTCACAACTGTCTATAACTCCATTTCCAGGGAATACTCCATTTCCTGAGGATCGGACAACCTCACATAAACCTACATAGATACATGCAAAACATCATGCACATTGAGTAAACCAACAAACAAACAAATAAATACTTATAAAACCGAAAACATATACAAGTAGTATTTGTACACATAGCTGCAGAGGTACTTCATAGTAATATAGTATTATGCTGATAATTTGCAATAATTTCTGATACAGCAACCCTGTTAAAATGTCATGACTTTATGCAAAACTGTATGATTTCATTAAAATAGTATGCCTCCTGTTCTTATAGATTACACCATTTAAAAATATACTGGCAATAGGATATTCAAAAATGGATGAAAATAAACATGATACACTCTTAAATATGCTATTGCATAGTCAGAAAAGGCTTACATTTTCATTTATTTGGGAGGCTGGTGCTGGGGGATCTAAATTTTTGAGAAGAGCTGAAGCACAATGGGCTTTGTGCATTCAAAGTAAAGAAATGCACACATACAGTCTTCAAAGCTTTGTTATAGCTGAAACTGAACTTTTACTCATAAATAAGAAACATTTACAGAAGACATTCGACACCATAGGATGACCTTGGCTTTGCAAGTGGAATTTTTCAATCCAGTTAACCAAGTAAATTTTTAAATTCTACATTTTTCTGAACCCAAGATTTTTATAGCAGTCTCATTAACCTGTATTTGAACCTAGAAGAGATTGCAAATACCTGAAATTTCTAAGCCTACAACGAAAAATTATAAATTTTAGCAACTTCAGACCTAAATCCAAAAGATTTTAGCTTGATTATAAAAAAAAGATACTTAAGGAAGAGTCATATTTTCAGTACAGAACAGCCAATTCTTTCCAGTGATCCCTTATATAATTTTTCATTCAAGAATGTGTGTAATATCTGTGTCATTGAGAGCCTTTGTTTTGTAGCAGACTATTTAAGATCTTAATATCATGAAGATATATCTACCCCAAGCTCTGATTCACTGCCTGATGTTTGAGTCAGCAACTGCCATAATGCTATAACTGAACTGAACAATTTCTTTTGATAGTGACTTAGCTGCTGCAATGCCACAGCACCACATATTAGTCATGTGGTGCTGATGCAGGGGAACACCACCTACATGCAATTAAAACAGGGCTAAAAATTTGGTTGATTTTCTTTCAAGCCATTGTGTGTAGATAGAGTCATACTGTCATCTCTCACAGTTAAGTTAAATCACTTGAAAAAAAAAGAAAACAAAAGGAACAAAAGAAAGGAAAGAGCAATTCAACATAATAACATGGAAACACTTTCTTAATTTTATCAAAAATTTAGATACAAAAAGGTATAACCTAAGACCTGCCCATGCTTATTAATAACCATGTCTGATAATGGTTAGAGTCTGTTGGAATTGTAGGAGTCCTGAGTGTATGATGCCTTGAGTAAATGTGTATTGTTGACTAGAGCAAATCCATATCAAGGACCAGAAGACTCTGGCCCTTGGAAAATTGGCAGATCTTTTCCTCATTTTGGATCAGGCCTGGATCCAAAGGATACTAGTGTTTAAGGATATGTGTTTTAAAAGTAGCAATGGCAGCTTCCTCCAGCAGATGGTTTACAGCCCAAGAATATTTGCCTACAGAAATATATTACCAAGGGTGTCCCATGCCCCACTACCTAATAAACATGCTTAGATGCTGGTTTGCTCTTTACCTGAGCACACGACACTCTTGAATCCAGCTTTTTTGTATCCATGAATCTGTGACTTTTTTCAATTCCTTTCCTTTCATTCCCTTTTCTCTCATCATCTGGGATCATCTCCACATGGTGGAGGTCCAACAAGACTGCTGAAGAGACACCACAGGAGGGTGAGATACTAAGCAGTGACTTACCAAGGTCTCTGACATTGAGTTTATTGCTGTTGCCTTCTGTTCTTGGCTTTACTTTAGGAAACTTTTTTTGTCTTCGTTGTAGACACTTTGTACTACCTTGTGTTATAGATGTGGAAAGACATTTGTGCCATCTCCTCACCCCATTTCACATTTCTTTGTATGCAGTTGCCTTCTTTCTTTAAAGACATAGCACAGTCACTGTCAATTAGCTCTATCTTAGAGCTATGCAAAAATTATCACAACTAAGAAGATATGAAGCTCTGATGCTTCAGTCGTTTTTGAGACTATATTAGTTCATTCCTTACTTCCTGTCTCTTCAAATGTGTCAGTTCCTATATGTTCTGGATGAGTATAAATAATCTATTTTTTGTCTAAGGCATAGATTGCATTGGATTCCAGAAATGTTAATAATAATAATAATAATAATAATAGAATACAAGCAAAAATACCTCACACAAAATAAAATCCTCTGATCACAATTTTAACTTCAAATATTCACTCTTTCCTTTTTAGCATGCAATTTGGCTGCATTTCAGTTTCAACCTGGTGATATGACAAATCAAATAATTTGGAGAAAATTAGTTTTCATGACTCAAAATATCCTTTGTCATTTGCTTTAAATAATCTGCTGAGGAATGTCTACCCATCAGGAATATCCCTTTCTTTAAAATATTTCTGAAATGTAGAAAAGTCTTCTTAAGCAAACCAACAATGTGATTTATTTTTCTGTTACCATAAAATCCTAAGCACATCGTCTGTCTTCTAAAATATAACAGAGAATTATTTGGGCTCTTATTTAGGTGCTGCATACTGTTGGGTTTTTTATCTCCCTCAGAGACACAAATATAAACCAAATTAGACCAGAATAAAATAGATAAAGGCAGGTTTATTAGGCACTGCTCTTGAGTGGGTTGGGTTTACCAGTCCCAAAGAAAGGGGCTGAGGAAATTGTGAATTTGGGCTAGGACAGGGACGTTTTATAGACTGTAGTCAAAGGGTAATGATGTGTCAACGACAAGATGTGTGCCCTAGGATGGTCAAAGGCTGAGTCCATAGGTGGAGACTTGGGTGGCTGGCAGAATCAGGGAAGGTGATTTCAAAGGCTGCCAAGGATACAGAATTGGGCTCTTGGAACCATTTCTTTGTTCAGAGATTTTCAGTATGGTCTGGGTTGGGGAAGTAGGACAGATGGTGTTTCCCAGATTGTGCAGAGGTGATCAGGAGTTCCAGCCCCAAATCTCAACCTCTTTGGGTACAGGGTTACCAATTCAGATTTGGCTACATCCTGCCTTCATAGAACAATGTGCGGAGGGAGAGTCAGAAACTGGTGGGTTGTTGTTCAAAGGGAGATATGGGTTTGGGAGCATTTGATTAACTGCTATCCTGGAGACTTCTCAAATCCATTCCTGGAGGATGAGGAGAAGGCATGGAGACAGAAGAAAAAAATACAAAAATGGAATAACTGGCCCCATAATATAGGTGAGCCTGACAAAAGGGAGGACTTCCCTTAGAGTATTAGAGAGGAAATATGCTATTTGCACAGTATGAAGACTTTCCCTAGTTTCTCGAGGGACTAAATCTATATCTCCCCTGGGCCAGACTCTTTGATGTGGTAAAAGTACTTCTTTTCCAGAATCATGCATGTGACACCCTTATCATCTATGCCAAGGATCTTCAAGTGGTGTAGGGCCATTGAAGCTTGTAAGAGTATTTTTGAGTTTACAGAAAGAGGTAAGTTTTAGGCATGTTAGCATTACCATTGTTTGTAATCTGTATTGAAATCCACATTGCAGAGAAGGCAGGAGACTCACATCTTTGTGTTATAGTAGAAGCTTGGAAAATGATTTGGGAATAAAAGGATGAGTACTCTATGGTGAGCACAGAGAAGACAGAAACATTCCATGGTGTGGAAGGGGCAAAAGCTCACTTGATCTTGATTTTTAATATGACTACAGACTGTGAAAGAAGGGCTTTTACTCATTATTAGAAAACTGGACGTATATAGATTTAGCACAATGAGAAGCACTTTTATGTGTATACTAAAAGAAAACCAAAGGAAATTTAAAATCTTGAGCTTATTACTATATAATAGTGCATCATTTAGTGGAAGGCTTTACCAGAGTTAACTAATAGTATATCAGAACTCCAATGATTCGTGTTAAAACTCTGAACTTTTTGAAGACTTAATACAATAGTAGCAAAGAGAAGGGGAGAAATCTGAAGCATTTTCATTTCTTTTATAAACCTTAAATCACTTTTTTATCAGTATTTAAGCTTTCATATTCTCTAACCTTCACAATATGCCTCTATAAACCTCAAAACATCTTAGACACTCTAACCTTAGTAACTTTCATTTATTGACTTTAAAACATCTCCTTAGATTCTAAAACATGTTCTCAAATCTTCATAAAGCTTCCATATCCTCAAGCCTTATTAAACTTTACATTTTTTAATCCAATTATTTATCATGAGACACAGGTGGTTGATTATTGGAAGCAGTCACTTTAAATCGAGTTTCTTTAGATAAAAGAATAATAAACGTTATTTTGAACCTCTGCTCCTGAGTCAGGTAACAAGGTAGCTGTAGCCTGTGTCTAGACCTAGTAGTAACAGCAGTAGGAGAGTGAGGCTTGAACCCCCATTTTTACATATGAAGATGACATGGAAGGCATTTGAAACCTTGGTGGTTTCTGTTAATCTGATAAATCTTTCATTAATCTAAGCTTCTAACCCATCAGAGTCATGAAAAGGATATACTTTACTTGGAGCAAGCAGGAACTACAGAGTTATCAGCTTCGGAAGCAAAATGACATAGACTTATAGCTACCTAGACAATCATCTTAGGTTCTTTCATGGTCAGGGGAGAATATCGAATGGCCGAGAAGCACTTACAGAAATGTTCAGCATCCTTAGTCATCAGGAAAATGTGAATCAAAACAACCCTGAGATTCTACCTCACACCAGTCAGAATGGTTAAAATCAAAAATTCAAGTTACAGCACATGCTAATAAGAATGTGAAGAAAAATGAACACTCCTCCATTGCTCATAGGATTATAAACTGGTACAACCACTTTGAAAATCAATTTGGCAGTTCCTCATAAAATTGAATATAGCTCCACCTGAAGACCCAGCTGAGCAACTCCATACGACAAGGACACATACCTTACTATGTTCATAGCATCTTTATTTGTAATAGCCAAAAGCAGGAAACAATGCTGATGTCCCTTAACTGAAGAATGAATACAGAAAATGTGGTTCATTAAACAATTGATACAATTAAACTATTAAAAAAAAACCTAGGACATCATGAATTTTGCAGGCAAATGGCTAGAAGTAGAAAATATCATCCTGAGTGAGGTAACCCAGACCCTAAAGGACTTTCAAGGTATTTACTCACTGATAAGTAAAGAATATCTATGATTCAACTCACAGGTCACATGAAGTTTAACATGAAGGAAGGCTCCAAGTGAGGATGCTTCAGTCCTACTTAGAAGGGGGAACAAGGTAATCACAGGAAGCAGAGGAAGAGAGGGACCTAGGTAAGAGATGGGAGGGGGAAAGGAAAAGAAGGCAGGATCAGGTAAAGGAGGAAAACAAGAGAGAAGCCCAAAGGGCTAGTAAAAATGAATGGAAATATGCAGCTGCTGATGGGGGAACGGGAATGGGGAACCTTTAGGTAGTCCCAGAGGCCTTGAATATGAAAGGCTCCCAGGACTCAATGGGCATGACTTTAGCCAAAATGGCCAACAGTGGTGTGACAGAACCTGAAGAGAGCACCTCCAGTAGATGGCCAGGGCCTTCAGTGGTGGGATGGGGCCACCTATCTATGTTCAAAATTTTCTAAAAGAAATGCAGGGACAAAATTGGATCAGAGACTGAAGGAAAGGCCATTCAGTGATTGGCCCAAATTTGATCCTGCACATGGGCAGGCACTGACACAATTATGGATGTCATGTTGTACTTGCAGACGGGAGGCTAGCATGGCTGTCCTCCTCTGAGAGGCTTTACCAGCAGCTGACTTAGACAGATGCAGATACTAACAGCTAATCATTAGACTGAGATCAGGACCTGTATGGAAGAATTGGGAGAATGAAGGAGCTGAAGTGGATAGCTACCCCATAGAAAGAGCATCAGTATCAACTAACCTAGACATCTCAGAGCACCCAGAGACTAAGCCACCAACCAAAGAGCATACATGGGCTGGTCTGTGGCCCCTGGTACATATGAAGCAGAGAACTGCCTGTCTGGCCTCAGTAGAAGAATATGTGCATAATCCTGTAGAGATGTGATGCTGCCTATAGAGACATATAAGGGCAAATAAAGCTTAGTTTGTTAATTAGTCATGACTATATAGGTATGAACATATTAAAGAATATGGATATTTATGAGGTAATTGCTAGTTAACTTGTATTTTTAATTATGTTTAATAGTTTTGAATAAGTGTCTGTATCATAAGATGAAGGAAGCTTCAGGACACAAAAAGGTTAATAAGTTGGGAAAATGGCAAGGGTCTTGGCTGAGGAACCTATTATCTCGAGGTGATAAACTGTCTTGTAGCTTATTTGGTTATCAAGAGTGGAGAAATTACTCTTAGGAAGGGAGCGAGGAACACTGTTGGGCAGAAAGGAAGGGCCAATTCTGGAGCCATGAGAATGAGTAGGAGGTGGCACTGTTGTCCTGGTGCGGCTGGGATGAGTGTTGGGATTCATGGCTGTGCTGATGTGGGGTGGATGGTGTGGTTGCATAGCCCTTTATGAACCTAAGACCTAAGGAAGCTGTAGTCTCTGGTGGGATAGGGTTGACCATTTCTTAAGGAGTGTTGGAGAGGCTAGTATATTCTATAGGTGAGCAATGGAGCATTCCTGCCAGGCCAGTTGGAGTGTGCAGAGTGTGCAGGATTTAATTGGGAATGAGTGTGGACTGTTCCAACGGGCAAGGAGAAAGAGTAGTTACCATGAGGAGAGGAGGCTGATGAAATATTGCCCAAGCTCAGGCAAACCAATAGGAAGGGTGTGTTGTAAGAGTGCTATGTGGAGGATATAGCGAGCTGAAAATCTGCATATAGAATTTGGAATCAAATTCACAGACAAATGATCTGAACATTGCTTAAGGCAACCAAGATTACCATCTTGGTTTGAGTAGCCTTTGCCGCTGTAACAGAAGAGTGCGTTGTGGTAATCTAGTTGGGAGGGCTAGGGGGGACTCAGGGGAGGGACTTGGTTTTGGGGTTGAGTCTTTCGAATCAAGGGAGTCTGGCAGCATGACCATCTTGCTAGTAGGACCTGACCGGAAAATAAGGGCTACACAGGGGAGGGACTAGAGGATGGGGACTAAAGCATGCCTCTTCCCAAAAACCTGGACAGAAGTGAATTCAAGTATCCTTCCATGTGTTGGCAGAAAATTGTAAAATCATGGAGGATGTAAACGTCTTGAGTGCCCTCTGGTGGCCACTTCGACAAGTTACTGAAGCCAGGACACAGAACAAAGACTATGGCATTTTGGACTATGGTCTGAGACAAACCAATTTACATAAATTTCGTAGCAGGTACCCAGAAGAAACTGAAGATATGATTTAAACTTTGTGTTCCATATCAGAGCCCATGCCAACTACCGGAGACTATATCAAGGCATCATTCGGATCAGGCTGAGATTGAACAGTTGGGGCTGGGGCAAACTTGGAAAAGAGGTCTCCGAACTGCTAAAGCTCCCCAGAACACGATTTTTAATTGGAGAATGAAGGGCTTGCCCTGGTTCTGTCCTGGTTTGGCAAGGGATCCTGGCAAGCTTTGACCTGGAAGAGGCACTGGGTACCTCTTAGGCTGTTCCTGTGAAATAGTGATTTACAAGTTGCAAGTCAATCACATCCTGTGGAGAAGAAGAAAGAGTGAGAAGAATGAGAGACTAGGGGTTCCACCAGCCTAGGGGCTCAACTTCTCCCTTGTTTTGGCACTAAGATAATAGGCTTTCTCTCTAATAATTTCTCAAGCCAATGTGGCCCCTACCACGTTAAAATAACGTTTGGATGAGAACATGTATCTCTATTAATCATGAATCCAAATTTTAGGAGAATTCGTCTGAAAGGCAGAACCTGATTACTCATGCTTCTCAATATGCAGCATTGTTTTAAAAGGAAATATAAACTAAATATAGGAAATGTACATATTTTTTCTCCTACTGTCTTCATACTAGTGGATAGATTCGGCATATACACTTGTCATAGTCAAGTTTTCCAGGAGATGGATGATGACACAAAACTATTTAAGCAAAGGAAGCAAGAGAAAATAATATAGAGGAGTTTCAAGTACAAGGATATAATGATATTTGGTGATCTGCTATAAAAATAGTAATGAGTAATTTTTACCATGGAATAAAATACCCATGTGCACATAAATTCAAAATAAAGAAGAAAGAAAACACAACCTTGCAGAGAAGGCATTACAACTAATAATTGACACCAGGTCTATGACAGCATATGGTTGATAAAAATTTTATGAAAAATAAAGTTATTAACAATCATAATTTTACCATCTTGTATAGGAACATAATACACTAAATGCCCATAGTTATAGTATTTACTATTGGGCAAATAACATTAAGTTGTGATGAAAAATATTAGGGAGGTAGTATAGAATGAGGGCCATTCGGATTTTAAGTATTCTAGAATTCATCTTTTAGTTTCCCTTGTCAGTTTCCATTGGTTTTGATTTACAGATGTATATTGTATCATTTGCTAGAGAGATCACTGACAATTAAAGGAGTAAAACCGAAGAACTGTTAATGGTTCTGAATTGTTTCTGGTTAAAATAGTTATAAAATAATACTGTTTATTGTAAGAAGTGGACAGTGGTTTGAGCTGTAAACATTTCATGGGTTCACTTGTATCATGAGGGTGGTCTATTTTTATAATCCAGCTGCATTCTGTTTACTCCCTGTGATGTAAATTTCAATGGTTAAGTTTCTGCATACTTTATTGATTGAAGTGAATATATTAGTAGCTAAATTTGCATTTAGACTGATTGCTCTGAATAGTGTGATCCTGTGTATGTTTTTCAGTACAAAATTTCCTCTGAGTACTTGCTGCTAATAAGGAGATTTGAAGCCAATGACAGAATTTTACCAACTATGAACATTTGGTAGTACTTCTTGTTTCTGTTTCCTGTTTGACTATCAATGTGAAAGATTACTAAGTTATTCATTTCAATGACCTTACTGGCCACTTCAAAAAGGAAAGCTGTTGTTTTGCTAATTGTCTCTTTTTATTTTTTGGGTAGGGGTTGCTGGATTAAAGATAAAAAGAGATACATTAAGGAAAATTTCATGGAACAGAAGATGGCTTATTTAATAAAACACAAACAAACAAATAAACCACTTCTCTGACAAGCCCGATGATCTTCAGAAGATTCCCTAGAAACCATCTATAATGCATTAATAATGTCAGGATTAAGATAAAAAGAGAAGGAAGAGGGAGACAGGGGGATCTTTAGAAGCTCTGGCACAACTAGTCTGGCATATGCATCACTATATAGACCCTGTCTTACTCCATAGGTAAGGTTGCTTCTGCATTCACAAAAAGAATCAAATGAAACCAAGCATATACACATACACACATATCTCTCCTACACACACACATACACACACACACACACACACAAACAAAAATCTATGGGATGGAGAAGGAAACATTTGATTTTTGATATAAAATCTTTCATTATATATTCATACATTATATGGTAAAAGATATTAATATTTAAATAAATTTATTTCCATAAGCATTGAGATCTAATATAGTATGAAAATTGACTAAAATGTTTTTGTCAATTGCAAAAATTATTTGAGTTATAATTTTAAGTGAAACATTAGAGGAATAATGTTTCTTTGCATTGAGAAGTCTCAGCTGTAAAATCTTTCAAACATAAGAGATATATATCCAGATATATACACGAGAACACATGCACACACAACTTCTGTTTCCCATCAATACATGGGATAATGAGACAAACTGTACCATGGTGTTTTGAATGTATTAATCTTCAATAGTCTCACCCAGAAGTAAATGATGTTATTCTAACGACTGGCCTGGCAAGACAGATCAGTCTTTAAAACAGTGGTGGTAGCCAACCACTTTAAGATTGGATATAAATCCCACTATACAGAAGGAAACACATATTTATTGCATTAAACTTGGCCAAGAACTCAGAGCAAAGTAGGTAGGTTGTATATCCTAGGGGAGAGGCTAATACTCTTATTTGGTGAAAAGGTCATAATATCATACTGGCTTCTGAATATTCATCTTTACACTTACACAGCTTGCAGTTCCCATCAGAGAAATTTCTTTATCTTTGTGGTGTTTAATTAATACAAAACCTCACAATTTGTCATAGCATAGAGTGATAAGATGAGTGACAAATGTACATACATGCACACATGCACACACACATATGTACACACACGCACACACACATGTACACACACATGCATACACACACGCACACATATGCACACACACATGCACAAACACATGCATACACACATGCACACATATGCACACATACA
The DNA here is from genome assembly GCF_004785775.1 of Grammomys surdaster. Taxonomy (NCBI): domain Eukaryota; kingdom Metazoa; phylum Chordata; class Mammalia; order Rodentia; family Muridae; genus Grammomys; species Grammomys surdaster. The sequence goes on along the minus strand of NW_021604567.1, from coordinate 7,742,009 downwards.
TGCACACACACATGCATAAGCATGTACAGATACACACACACACAGAAACACACACACACACACACTTTAGTTATACTCCTTTCCCCTTAGTAGTAGGAAACCTAGAGTAGAGGAGACAGAAATATTTTATGCGCCATATGTTGGGGAGACTTAATCAAAACAGTGTCTCCTCAAATGGACAAAGCTGTGTACTAAAGAACTCATGGTGTTTGTGATTGGCTGAACAATGCCAGAGTACATGGAACGTGTTCACCAGGCCTTACGCCCAGCTGAGGACTGATTGATAGTTCATGGTGTTAGGAGGGAAGTGGATTTTCTTCAAGTATGCCAAACCTTTGTATGTCATCTATGTTGCTGTGATTAATGACACTACACAGCAATCTATGTGTCTATGAGTCTATTTATCCATGCATCTACCCATCATCTATTAATTATCTTTACATCTATCTATCTATCTATCTATCTATCTATCTATCTATCTATCTATCTTTGTATCTTGTATTACCTATGTGTGTCCATGTATGAAACTCTCAAAACACAAGAGATATTTGTAAAATATCACAAAATAAATAAATATCAATCGTTCTGAAGTCACAAATGCCTATCATAAACTAATGACCATAAGGTAGCTCATTACTTTGTCACTTTGAATTCATCATAATATTAAAATGGAAACTAAACTATAAAACCATGACATCAGTAAAAGCAGGCACTGTTAGTAGTGGAGTGTTGTCAATAATGACTAGGCATGGTTAATAAGTTTTACTACATTTAACACTCAATTATTAAAGTAGGAAACCAAACTAGAAAACCAAGTGACACAACGTGTGGTGCAGTGTAAAACTCAGCAATTGTCACATCAAAGAGCACAGCTGCTTCAGTGCAATTGGGGGTGGAATCATCAAACACGCAGTGCAATTACTTGAGTCTTAGAGTTCCACAGTGTTACAATATGGAGATGAATCAGTAGAGCTTCCTGGTGATTGCTAAATACCTGACTACTTCCTCAGTAACTGTAGTTCTTGAATAATTCCCTAAATAAACATGCAAATGAAGTTTGGTGAAATGAAATAATGAATATGAAATAATTGTTGATAAATTTGGAAGAATTGGTGTCGCATGAAAGAAACTGGATACTTTCTTTTTAATATATGACTTCTTACCTACACTATCAAGTCAAATTTAGTACATGTCATCCTCATTTAGTTAATTTGGGTTAGCTGCATGTGTTTTAAAAGTTTTCCACAGGACTTTTCACAAAAAGTGAAAAAATACCTTCATCCAGAGAAATTATCTAGTGGAATCTAGTATTTTCCTTTCTCATCTAACAGAATTAATCACACCAGGTGTAATTTCCAAGAGAAAAAAATCACATAAATGTTTTAAGGAGACCTTTCCTATTGATGATCTGAGAATTTGAGAAGGTAAGAAGTTTGAAAGACAGAAATTCCTGAGAGATTATATACCCATAAAAATCTAATGGGCAATGATCAGAGGCGTGATTAGGAGGCAGGTCTTATTATCTCTTGCTCCTTACTACCCTCCTCCAATCCCCATGCCAAGTGGCTGTCTGCTGGGGAGAGCAGAGGCCTATGACCACTGCATAGAGTGTAGAGCCCAGAAATGGAGCCTCAGGGCATTGCCCCACAGGCAAGTAGTTTTCCAGAGCTGCATGCTGCTCTGGGAAACCAGTAGATTGCTCAGCTGAAGTTGTGGTTCATGATCTAGCCCATGAGCAATACAGCAGCTCAGTTCAGGCCCACTGTATCTCCAGCCTGGTACATGGTGAGAGGTGCTTGACCCAGAACAGCCTGGCAGAGAGTGCAGGCCTGAGACTACTGACAGATGCACATGCCATACAGAAGTGAGGAGAGTTGCTGGCCTAGCCAGCAGTTGACAGGAGGCAGAACAAGTGGGGTAGCCTACTAACTAGTTCAAGCTGAGGGGTCTTAGCCAGGCTACCAATACCTAATTGAACCATATAAGTAGCCCCAGAGACAGCTGAAGAAAAAAAATCCAAGCCCAGACACAAACTTTCTACCAAGTATATATGAAATCATGCTAAATGCTAAAGAAAGAGCAAAGCTGAATATAGAAACTCAAAGAGAGAAAGTCTCTGAAAAAAGAAAAGAATTAGAGATTTAAAAAGAAAAACATATTATTTCTTATAAATGAAGACAAACACAATGACACAGTGCATCTGGATCCCATATGTTTTTGTTTTGTTTATCAGTATATAAATAATTATTTTTTCAGGATCAGTCATAATTTTATATATACATTTTAAAGGGTTGAAAGAAGGAAGACTTGGATAAGGAAGGAACTGAAAAAAATTCTTGCTATCTTATGAACAACAGTACAAAATTTAGACAATTTTTTTAAATCATGAAGAAATTCTAAATGAATCTAATCTCAATCCTAAAGGCAAAACCATGTAACAAGACTGTCAAAAGGTGGTCTATATTTGTTATAAAACCTAAAATGGTTTTCCAAGCTTTGGTAAGGAAATTAGATGGATATGACAAAAATCAACAGAGTTATCAAGAATTCAGATGACATCCTATAAATCTTTGAAATAAGAGTTTCAAAAGTTTTAAGGAAACACCAATAACCTATGGCTTACATTTCCCATATGTAAAACATACTTAATGTTTGAAGCATTCAATATGATATATTTCCAAAAGACTGGAGAAATCTGATGTCAGCCATCTTAGCCTGGTCCTCAGTTTCAAGGTTTAGCATGGTGGAAAGACAAGGGTTCAATCATGGCACAACAAAATAGGACTAAAGAATTGATAATGTCAAGAATCCATTACTATTTATTCTGAATTAAGAGTACAGATTTCTCTTGATGATGCTGTTGTGGAGTAATGTTATATAATAGCCTTAAATGCTTGAGACAAAGTTGAACAACAGGAATGAGATAAATTATTTACAAAGATAACCTAGGGTTCAAACGACTATTCACTGACATTTTAACTAAAATTAACTAGTGCTCTAAATAGAGCAATATCAGACATAACTGGTAGAAGAATTTTAATTGAATCTTAGGTTTTGAAAAATACTAATGTAGAATGGAAAGGGGCTATTAGGCCTCTAAGAGTTAAATCTATACCTCTTAATGAATGGATCAAAACTATTTATATTTTTACTTTTTTAATTGGATATTTTATTTATTTACATTTCAAAGTTATCACATTTCCCCATCCCCCCAACCAGAAATACCTTATTCTGTCCCCTCCTCCTTTTACTTCTACGAGGGTGAGCCCCCACCTATTGACCCAATCACCCCTCCCTGCCCTCTAATTCCCCCACACTGAGGCATGCAGTTCTCACAGGACCAAGGAACTTCTCTCCCACCAACTCCTGACAAGGCCATCCTTCACTACAAAGAGAGCTGGAGCCGTGGGTTCCTCCAAGCATGTTCCCAGCTGACAGGTTAGACCCTGGTGCTCTGGTTGATTGATATTGTCACTCTTCCAATAGGGCCACAAGCCCCTTCAGCTCCTTGAGTCTTCTCTCTACCTCCTCCATTAGGGATCCCACGATCAGTTCAATGGTTAGCTGTGAACATCTGCCTCTGGGAGAGCCTCTCAGGAGACAGCAATATCAGGCTCTGATAAGCATGTACTTCCTGGCATCTACAATAGTGCTTGCATTTAGTTACAACACATGGGATGTATCCCCCCATAGGGCAGCCTCAAGAGAGCCTTTCCTCCTATCATTGCTCCACATTTTGTCTCCAAACTTGCTCCAGTAAGTATTTTGTTATTCCTTCTAAGAAGGAATGAAGCACCTACACTTTGGTCTTCTTTCTTCTTGAGCTTCATGTGGTCTGTGAGTTATATCTTAGGTATTGTGAGCTTTTGGGCTAATATCTACTTATCAGTGAATGCACACCTACCATGTATGTTCTGTTGTAATTGAATGACCTCACTCAGGATGATATTTTCTAGTTCCAGTCATTTATCTAAGAATTTCATGAATTCATTGTTTTTAATAGCTGAGTAGTACACCATTATGTAAATGTACCATATTTTCTGTATGCATTACTCTGTTGTAGGACATCTGGGTTCTTTCCACCTTCTGGATATTATTCTAAATAAGACCATTATGAACATAGTGGAGCATGTGTCTTTGTTATATGTTGGAACATCTTTTGGGTATATGCCAAGGAGTGGTATAACTGAGTCTTCAGGTAATACTGTGTCCAATTTTCTGAGGAACCGCCAGACTGATTTCTATAGTGGTTGTGCCAGCTTAAAATCCCACCAACAATGGAGGAACATTCTTCTTTCTCAACATCCTCTCCAGCATAGTCTATCCCCTGAGTATTTGATTTTAGCCATTCTGACTGGTATGATGTGGAATCACAGGGTTGTTTTGATTTGCATTTCCCTGATAACTAAGGATATTGAATATTTCTTCAGGTGCTTCTCAGACATTCAAGTTTCCTCAGTTGAGAATTCTTTGTTTAACTCTGTACCCCATTTTAATAAGGTTATTTGATTGTCTGGAGTCTAACTTCTTGAGTTCTTTGTATAATTTGGATATTAGCCCTCTATTGGATATAGGATTGGTAAAGATCTTTGCCCAATCTGTTGGTTATTGTTTTCTACTATTGACAGTGTCCTTTGACTTACAAAACTTTGAAATTTTGTGAGGTTCCAGTTGTCAACTCTTGATCTTAGAGGATAAGCCATTGGTTTCTGTTCAGGAACTTTCCCCCATACACATGTTTTTGAGGCTGTTCCCCACTTCCTCTTCTATTAGATTCAGTGTATCTGGTTTTATATGAAGGTCCTTTATCCACTTGTACTTGAGCTTTGTACAAGGATATAAGAATGTGTTGATTTGCATTCTTCTACATGCTAACCTCCAGTTGGAGCAGCACCATTTGTTGAAAATGCTGTCTTTTTTCCACTGGATGGTTTTAGCTCTTCTATCAAAGATCAAGTGACCCTAGGTATATGGTTTCATTTCTGGGTCTTTAATTCTATTTCATTGATCTACATGCCTGTTTCTGTACCAATATCATGCAGTTTTTATCATTATTGCTGTGTAGTACAGCCTGAGGTCAGAGATGTTGATTCCCCTAGAAGCTCTTTTATTCCTGAGAAGAGTTTTTGCTATCCTGGGTTTAATAAATTCATTATTACAAATGAATTTGAGAATTGCACTTTCTAACTCTGTGAAGAATTGAGTTTGGATTTTGATGCAGATTGCATTGAATCTGTAGATTGCTTTCAGGAAGATGGCCATTTTTACTACATTAATCCTACCAATCCATGAGCATGGGAAATCTTTCCATCTTCTGAGATCTTCTTCAATTTCATTCTTCAGGACTTTGTAGGTATTGTCATACAGATCTTTCACTTTACTGGTTACATTCACACCGAGGTATTTTATATTATTTGTGACTATTATAAAGGGTGTCATTGCTCTAATTTCTTTCTCAGCCTGTTTATCTTTCATGTAGGGAAAGGCTACTGACTTGTTTGAGTTGATTTTATATCCAGCCACTTTGATGAATTTGTTTATCAGGTTTAGAAGTTCTCTGGTGGAAGTTTTCATGTCACTTAAGTATACTATCATATCATCTGCAAATAGTGATATTTTGACTTCTTCTTTCTAATTGTATCTCTTTGACCTCCTTTTGTTGTCTAATTGCTCTGGCTAAGACTTAGAGTACTAAATTGAAAGGATAGGGAGAGAGTGGGCAGGCTTGTCTAGTTCTTGTTTTTTTAGTAGGATTGCTTCAAGTTTCTCATCATTTAGTTTGATTTGGGCTACTGGTTTGCTGTATACTGCTTTTACTATGTTTAGGTAGCGGCCTTGAATTCCTGATTTTTCCAAGACTTTTACCATGAAGAGGTGTTGGATTTTGTCAAACAGTTTCTCAGCATCTAGTGAGATGATCATGTGGCTTTTTTTATTTGAGTTTGTTTATATAATGGATTATGTTGATGGACTTTCTTATATTGAACCATCTCTGGATTCCTGGGATAAAGGCTACTTCATCTGGATGGATGATTTGATGTGTTCTTGGATTTGGTTTGTGAGAATTTTAGTGAATATTTTTGCATCGATATTCATTAAGGAGATTGGGCTGAACCTTTCTGTCTTTGTTGGATCTTTGTGTCATTTAGGTATGAGCATATTTGTGGCTTCATAGAATAAATTGAGTAGTGTTCCTTCTGTTTCTATTTTGTGGGATAGTTTAAAGAGAATTGGTATTATGTCTTCTTGGAAGGTCTGATAGAATTCTGTAATAAAACCATATGGTCCTGGGCTTTTTTTGGTGAGGAGACTTTTAATGACTGGATCAAAACTATTGAAGGTATAAAATCTAATGCTCACAAAGACTGTACTACATGTGCATGTGGATCATTATGATCTAAAGACGGCTTGTATTTTGATTGTTTTGCCTTCTACTCATTCTCCCACAGGAATTCTTATTCAGAAAGATATAATATTTTAGAAAGGGTTGCTTTAACATACAGAGTAAAATCTTAAAGACCTATATAGAAAATATTTCTGAATTGATTCTGAAAAGAAAAATGAAACTTTGTCAATTAGCAGGAGTATACCCAGCAGAAATCGTAGTACCTTTTTCTAATACTGAGATTGCTTCATCATAGACAGAAAATGAACACTAGCAAAGAACTTGCAGTATTTTGGGGGTTGGGAGTGGGGGAGAAATTAACAAGAAATACCTCAAAAGAAAGCAATTTCAGTTTATAAAAAGAACTAATTTGACTTTCATATAATGAAAGGGACATCAATTTCTTGATACCATACATTCTATTATGATGCAAATAAGTCAAAAAATAAAGGTTATAAGTCAGAAAAAAATAAATAAGATGGCTCAGACCCCTTATAATTAGGTTAAAAACCAGAGCTTTATGTGATTCATAAGGTATTTTAGATTTTTCAGAATTTTTAATATAATTACTACTCTCAATATGCAGAAAGAGTTGTTTTCCATATAGAAACTTCTTCTCTTTCACAGGATGATTCAAAATTAACTTTAATCTTTATCCAACTACACTAGGTATTCAGAAATAGAAATCATCCATTGTGCATAATATATATCAGATCCCATAATGGTCTACCAGACCCTCTGCACAAGATAATAATGAGATTGATCAGCTATTAGTACGAATTGTGGTATAAGCTTTAGAATTTCATATAAGAAACATGTTAACAGCAAGGTTTGAAGAAATATCCTATCACTATTGGCAACAAGCCAATAAAATTATAAGGAAACGTCCTACCTGTTATTTGTATAACGAACCCCCATTAAATGGATGGAGTAACAAAAGATATCCAATGCAATGAAATTTGGAAAATGGAAGTCTTTCATTTTGCAGAGTTTAGAAAATTAAACATATATGTATATATCACATATTCTTATTCATGGTTTCAATGTGCAACTGTTTGAGCTCTGAAAAGGCTGCTTCTATGGTTTCCTTTTAAGCAAATAGATTCTTTTATTGTCTCTGTGCACTTTTCATGCTTCTGTTTATATGTTAATCTTATCATGATAAACTGTCTCTGTTAACCCTCACTCCAGCTACATACTTTATCGGTATTGCCTTATAAAACATCGCCATTACATTATAGAATTTTGAGGATAAAATAAAAGATCCAAAAGATGATAGTGTTCTGTTAAACCTGTGAAGCATTTTTAGACAAAGGTCTTCACACACACACACACACACACACACATGCACATATGTATATGTATATGTATATGTATGTATATACATATATACACATATACATATATACATATATATGTATATATATATGGCCTCAACCTCAACTGAAAAGATAGTTGCCATTTATGGTATGTGTTTGCTTCATAGTAACAGATATTCCTGTAACTTGCAAGGTAATCATTCCCCATTCATATAAAACAGTCAAATGATGACACTGTGGAATCTGAACAGATACCCTATAGCTCCCTTACTCCCACTCAACTTATATAATTGCTCCTGTTCTTGCATAACTCTTGAGCATGGGAGTCTCATCTGTGCTAGAATCTTTACAAAGATTCTAGACTAATGTTCTCCCGCTTTTTTTTTTTTTTTTTTTTTTGGTAAGGGAATACAAAGTTCTACTTTTCAAACTTTAGTGAGGCCCAGGTATTTTTCTCCAATTTATCTTTTTTCATGAGAACTAAATGTCACTCATGAAATAGTATTACAAGTATTTCATTTTGAGAAGAATGAACACATCAACAGATTTTAAAACTTTAGCATGACGCAATCTTCAAAATACTACCTGTTCCATGCAGAATGAGGTCTTCCATGAAACTTGGCTCATTTAATACTTACCAACTTTACAATGAACCAATAAACTATTTTAGGTGTCTAATTTCAATTGGCTCCTGTCCTCAATGTAAAGTATCTTATCATGCTTCTTTCTTGCATGGAATTGTTAATAATGAGCTCCTCCATCATACTTTGTTTCTGAGTGGTACATGAATTTTGAAGTATCACAAAAATCCTATATTGTAACAAGAACTGCTAAATCAGAATCTTAGATTAGAGCCCCAATGTTTGCACTCAAAAGGATTCTGCAGAAAACAAGGCTATCTTTGCATTCTGAATTCTGGGAACCACTGACTCACAGGCACATTTTAAGCTAGTGAATATGCTATGTGAGTCATGCTATTGTTTGGTCTTTAAATTTCTAATCTCTACTCCCACATTGCTGACCTGCTTCACCCATTTTACACCCGTAGAGCTCTGCATCTATTATTTTTATATAAGCAAATCATTCCTTTGTGCAATTGAGATGGACTTATTTTTCTTCATTTCCTAAGGCTGACTTTCCTTTCTTATAATCATTAGAAATTTAAACTTTGGATATTATAATCCAAATAAAGTATTATCTCTTTCAAAAAGCTCAGAGAGTGGATTATGAACCTAATAAAAATGATGGTTGTCACAGTCTCTTACAACTCATGTTTGAGCTCCCATAAGGCATTGTAATTCATTCTGTCATTCTTCCAAGACTTTGCATGCTCTAAGTCCAGGTTCTACATTATGTCTCTCTTTTCAACAATTCCCAACATACCCAGGACTCTAGTTGACTTTGTATACATGTAAAATGGATTGTTGATTAAAATATGATTTGATTTTTCTTGGAGTATAATTTTCTGTTGTCTTCTTTTTCTTATTCTTTTTCTTTTTTTAATTTTCAGATGTTCTTCCTCTTACCCTTTTGAAATGGTATCAAACCATTATAAATTAGTATCGCAGTAATTCCTTGATAGTATCAAAATAGAGATAAAGAATTAAAGTAGAAAAGAAAATTTTAAAAAGCTAGTAATATATTTCAGAGTATAACTGCTTAATCTGGATCAGCAAAAAAATTTAGTCTTAAAAACATTAATGTAAAACAACAAGTTTACCAGGGTAAATGTATGAGCAATAGGCTTATTATTTTTTCAGATAGTTACACAATCTACTTTTGTCTTCTCTTTAAGGGAAAATATGCCAGTGTCAGAGTAGTTTAAATTCCAGGTTAACACCTGCTTAATATACTTCATAGGCATAAATTGACCTGAAAACAGCCCAAGCTGAGCAGCAGGCATGGTGCTATGTTTGCTTCAAAAATCTAAGCTGTGCTGCCAAAGCCTACCTAATGTAAATATAGGAAAAACAAACTGAACGGTACTGTTGCTTGTGTACTAAAGCCATTTCACATTGAGCCAAATTCTCCCTAGAGCATGTCATTCCTTAGAACCAGATAAACATCCAGTGAGATGGATTAACACTTTGAAGCCACTGGGGTATCATAAAGACTTTTTGTTGATGATGTTGTGTCTTTAGCACTGGGGAAAATCTGGCTCATCTTGTTAGTAGCAGAAATAATGTAATTTAAGTGAGCTGCCAGGATAATTAGAGCAGGTGAACAGTAGATGGAAATAATGCCCTGAAGAGATGAGGGAAAATGCTTAGATCCTAGTTCACTTTATTTCTATGCTACTGAATGGTTTTGGTATGTGTTTCTTTCTATGTCCCTGTCAATTTTGGTAGCAAATTAGGCATTTGGGGAGACTGTGACTCTTCCAAGTGTCTTGGAGAGTACTTAGTGCACTTTGAGCAACACTAATTGACAGATTTTAAAATGAAAACATCAGAAAGAGTTGATATATATCTATACAGAATTAAAAATCTTAGAAGCTCACTGGAAAATGACTCATTCTCATCCTTTTTAAAGTAATGTGACTCCAGATTCCTGAGAGTATTTAATTGCACAAGACTGAGTCAGTGTCTTTTTATATTTGTGGTATGAAATAGGTATATGGTAATGGCTTTGTATTCTAACCTTATTTTATAATATTTAAAAGCTTCTAAATACATGTGGATATTCTTTACATTGTTTGGATATTCAAGGGTCAATTATTTCCAACTTATGTGATGAGTATTATTTTAATTTTTTTGTAATATTGTAAAAGTTTTTCATAAGGTCTATGTCATTGATTATTTATTAAATATAATTTATACACTTGTCTTCAAAGCATTTATACTACTGACATATACTAGATTATGTGGTTCTTCTTTCATTATGAAAATTGGGTTCTAAATAATGTCTGATATTTGGCTCATGTTAACTTGTACAATAAAATAAGGGCAGAAATGGAAGAGTAAATCTATATTATTATTAGAGATAACATACCTATTAATTTTGAAAAAAAAACATAGATCTACACAAAAGTAATGCAAACTTTTTACTTGTAAATTAATATGAATACTTTCATGGGTCCCTGGATTCTCCCAACAAAAATGAAAAACTAATTGAACTCATTTAATTATATGAAATATCTGAACTAAAGGAACTGGAAAATAATGCTAAGAAGTGTTTTGTAAACTGATGAAAGCCTGCAGGATTAAAAATCACTGAGGCGTTATTGTCCGGTTGATGATGCTAGTACCAATTGAGAAATGGTAACATAATTCTGATACTACTGTATGAAACTTAACTATCACTTACTGTCACTGAAACATAACTATGCAGTTAAATGGAACAGTGGATGGGGAAATGAGTTATTGTACTAATAGAATAGGAAATTGCAGGTCATCAGGGGGAAAAGTCTAGCTCCAGTGTAGTATGCTTATATTTGATCATGTTGGATCTTGAGCACATATAGGTTATATACAAAACAGTTACATATAGAAATATCAGGGGCTCTTGCTCTCTTGCTCTCTTGCTTTCTCTTGCTTTTGCTTTCCCCTCCCCTCTCTCCTCATTCCTTTTCCCCCTCTCCACATGCTCATGGCCAGTCTCTACTTCTCTACTCTCTCTTCTTCCCATTATCTGCCTCTACTACCCTCTTAACTCCTCTCACCATGTGCTTAATAAACTCTATTCTATAATATGTATATATATATATATATATATATATATATATATATATATATCATAGGCCTCATGTTTAAATATTATTTATGCACATTAAACTTACTAGTTTCAAACAACTGAAATAACCTAGCAACTGCATAGTATTCAGTAATAATGAGCAAAAAAGTACCCTAGTATTTGGTTCTGAGTCTTTAATAATAAATGTATTAACAAAATATCATCAGTATAGGGTAAATACAAAAAAAATGTAGCAAAGGTGAACATTAAATATAGCATGAAAAATTAATATTTAATTCAAAACAAAAGTCACAAAATTATGATACATCAGAAGGGCATGTAAGACAACTGATAAATTCCCAAAGATCAAAACAGAAATAAAATTCAATCATGAGAATCAATTCATATTTTATTATAATTAAAATATAATTTTACATTACTTAATTTGACATGAGTTATTGATAGTGACATATAAATATATATAAAGGAGATGAAAGAAGTCCCTTCTAAAAAGACTTTTTCTATGTATGTATGTTTGTACGTAGGTATGTTTGTATGTATGTATGTATGTATGTATGTTTGTATTTATCTATTTATTGGTATAGCTGGATCTTGAGGTGAATCTACCCCAAAATCTTCTGAGAAACTGCCAAATTAATTTCCAAAATGGTTATGCAAGTTTACACCTTCAAACTCCATGGTGGAGTGTTCTCCTTGCATGCTATGACAGGAGTTTTTGATCTTAGCCATTCTGACAGCTGTATGATAGAATTTCAGAATTATTTTGCACTCCCTTGATGACTAAGGATGTGAAATATTTCTTTAAGTGTCAAGAATCTTTTGTTTAGATATATACCCCATTTAAAACATTAATTACTTGTTTTTCTATATGTCTAATTTCTTCAGTTCTTTACATATTTTGGATGTCAGTCCCCTGTCATATGGGGAGTTGGTGAAATGTTTTCCCCATTCTGCTTTACAGAAACTTTTAACTTTCATGAAATACCAGTTATTAGTTTTTGAACTTAGCACCTAAGCTGTTAATATTCTGTTTAGGAAGTTGTGTCCTGTGCTAATATGTTCAAGATTATTCTCTACTTTCTCTTCTCTCAGACTTACTGGATCCAGTTTTATGTTGAGGACTTTGATCCATTTGGACTTGAGTTTTTTCTAGGATGATAGATATGAATCTACTTGCACTTTTCTACATGCAGACATCCAATTACACCAATGCCATTCGTTGAAATGCTCTCTTTTTCATTGCACAGTTTTGCCATCTTTGTCAAAACTCAAGTGTCCATAGGTATGACTTCTTGTTATTTGATTTGATTCCATTGATCAACCTGTTTTTACTCTAATAATCTGTGTTTTCCATTACTACTACTCTGTAGTACAGCTTGAAATCAGACACAGTGGTGGTGATATCTCCAGAAGTTCTTTTATGGTAGAGAATTATTTCTCTATCCTGGGATTTTTGTTTTTACACATAAAATAGAACATTGTTCTTTCAAGATCTGGAAATAATTGTGTTAGTATTTTCATGTGAATTTTGTTGAATCTGTAGATTGTTTTGGGTATATTAGCCATTTTTACTATATTAATCCTACTGATCCATGAGCACGGGGGTCCTTTCTATCTTCTGATATATTCTTTAATGTCTTTCTTCAAAGATTTGAAGTTCTTACAATACAGATCTTTTACCTTCTTGGTTAGAATTCCGTCAAGACATTTTATATTATTTGTGTTTGTTGTGTAAGTTGTTGTTTTCCCAATTTCATTCTCAGCCCACTTATCATTTTTATATTGAAAGGCTACTGATTTTTTTTTTATTTTGAGTTAATTTTGTATACAGTCACTTTGTTGAAGGTAGAATGTTTGGGTCCTCTTATATATTATCATGTCATCTGCTAATACAGATCCATTGATATCTGTGGGCAGGGTTTTCCCTGTCCAATTAGATAAGAGTACTAGTGCAGTAGGAGGCCTGTGATTGGACAGGGAAAAGGGAGGCGGAGCTGAGAGAGAGAGAGAGAGAGAGAGAGAGAGAGAGAGAGAGAGAGAGAGAGAGAGAACACTTGTCAGGGAGATGGAAGAAGGATCAAGATGGAGGACAGACAGGAAGAAGATCCTGAACCAGCTTGGCTTTAAACAGCCATAGGTAGATACTATTTTATATAGGAATAGAATGATTGTGATAACTTGTCTAATGTGTATGGGAATTTTGTGATTCAAGAATTGATAGATAAAACTGACTGATTAACTATAAGCTTCTAGAGGTTTGATTTTTCCAGGTTACTGGATATTGTGATGCCTAATTGTGAGATGGGTGACCATTAAAGGTGGCTGATGTGGCAGCAACCATGCCAAGGGAAATTAGCAGTTCTGGTGGTTAGATTCTGCCAAGATGAGAACACCCTACTAGGGCATTGTGACCCTCCGGTGCCTGGAGTAGCATGGGAACTTGCCCTTCTATTATATTTCCCGAAATAGATATCTTCCTTTCTAATTTGCATCAACTTGATCTCCTTTAGTTATTTTATTGCTCTACCTAGAGCTTCAAGCGCTATATTGAATAGACACTGAGAGGAGATAGTCTTTTCTTGTCCCTCCTTTCAGTAGAATGCTTTAAGTTTCTCTCCATTTAGTTTAATGTTGACAATTAGGTTGTTGTATATTGCCTTTACTGTGTTTACGTATATATGTCTTGTATCCCAGATCTCTTCAAGACTTTGATCATGAGCAATGTTGGAGTTTGTCAAAGGCATTTTCAGCATCTTATGAGATGATCATACATTTCTGTTTCTCTTTCAGCTTGTTATATGGGGGATTGAAGGATACACTAAAGGATTTTCAAATGTTGAACAATTCCTGAACCTCTGGTGTGAAGCCTACTTGATTATGGTTGATCATGCTTTTGATACATTCTTAAACTCAGTTTGTGAGTATTTTGTTAAGTATTTTTGTGTTCGTGGTTTGTATGGGAGACTGGTCTGAAATTCTCTTTCTTGGTTCAATCTTTGTGTGGTTTATGTATCAGGGTGAGAAAGGGGCATATTCTTTTGTGTTTGGGTAAAATATTCTGCAGATATCTTTTAAGTCTTTTTGATACATGACATCTGTGGGTTCCATTATTTCTTTGCTTGATTTCTGTCTGAAAGAATGGTATATTGGAGTCTCCTGTCATTAATGTGTGCGATTCATTGTGTGGCTTAATGCTTAATATTGTTTATCTTACAAATGTGGGTGCTCTTGCATTTGGGACATAGATATTCATAATTGAGAAGTCAACATGTTATATTTTTCCTTTGTTTAGTATGAAGAGTCCTTCTCTATCTCTTTTAATTAATTTTTGTTGGAAGTCTATTTTGTTGGATACTAGAATAGATACTCCAGATTGCCTTTTGGGTCTGTTTGCCTTGAAAACTTTTTCCAGCCCTTTACTTTAAAATAATGGGTAACTTTGTTGTTGCCATGTGTTTCTTGTACACAGCAGAATGATGAATCCCATTTTTGCATCCATTTTAGTAGTCTGAGTCATTTTATTGCCAAATTAATATTAATGTTGTAGACAGATATGGAAAACCAATAATTGTTAATTCCTGTTAATTTGATGTTATTGGTTATTGTGTGTGTATATGTTCCCCCCCTCTCTCTTTCTCTCTCTTTCATTTTTTTAATGTAAATTTACTGCTTTATTCTGTTTTCTTGGATGTAGTTAACCTCCTTCATTTGGAGCTTTCCTTACAGAATCATCACAATCTTTTTATGTCAGAAACTTTTCAGATTTAATGTTTTCTTTAACCAATGAATTGATTTCTTCTATTGTCTATTCTATGCCTTTGATTCTTTCTTCTACCTTTTGTATTCTGTTGGTGATGCTTGCATCTGTAGTTTCTATTCTTTTTTTCTAGGTTTTTCATCTCCAAGATTCATGCAGTTGGCAGTTTATGTTTTATTTATTGCTTCTATTTCCATTTTCAGGTGTTGAACATTTGATTCCCTTCATTCAACTCCTTGGATTTCATTTTTGTTTTTATTTTCTTGGCTTTCTTTAAGGGATTTATTAGTTACCCCTTAAAGGCCTCTATTATCTTCTTAAGGTTGGATTTAGTGTCATTTTCTTGTGCTTCAGCTGTGTTTGGATAGCCAAGGCTTGTTGTAGTGGATATCTGGGCTCTGGCATTGCCTTGGCTCTGATTCATTTCTTCTGCTGTTTTTCAGACATCTGAGTTTTGTACTTATATAGTTAAATATTATTTCTGAGATTAGCTTTGCTTTGCTTTGTTTGTTTGGTTTTTTCTGTTATTGTTTATTTTTATTTATTTATTCATTTTTGTATATTTTCTCCTCCTTGGTTTCTGTTACTTCTCTGTCTTATGGCCTGAGTGGTCCAGGGTTCTGATGACTAGCAAGTCTTCAGGTCTACTAGGTCCTGGGGGAGTTTTGACCTGTCTGGCTTCTTGAACTTTGGGCTCTAAATTTTCTCTGGGGACCCTCGTACTATATGGCCTGTACTGCCAGTGTGGCCTCTGGGAAAGCAGGAATGGTTGTGGGCTGGGAAATGTTCAGGACACAGTTTACCAATCTTCTTTGTGACTTTAGGGGACTTATCAGGCAGAGACTAATAATTATACTCTTTGTTGTGTCATCAGGGGGTGGGAGCTGTTACAGGTTTTTTCCCCTGGTGCCGGCAGGTCTCCATGAATACAGATAGAGTTGTGGGGTAGAAAACGGAGTGCAGGGGCCAGAGCACAATGTAAAGCTGCTGAGTGTGCTGTTAGGGGACCTTGAGAGACCTGGTTGTCCCTGGTGCTAGCAGGACTCTGCAAGATTTATTTTCTAAGTCCAGTGATTTTTATGATCAATGAGAGATCTCAGACTTCCATTTTTTTAACAGGAAACTCAATTTCTTGATAGGATAAAGTTTGTAAAAGATATTTTAAAGTAGAAAAACCTAGAATATACTAGTTTAAAAAAAATGAAGCTTAACCTTAGAAGTTTTAACTACAGCTGATAGAATATACCATTGTTATGATGTGAGCAACATTCTTCTCATAAAATAAGTAACAACATTCTTGTTAATAACTGACATCAAAAAAGACAGAAAGAAGAGCATCCTATCTAGAATCTATTCGGACTTCACAAAATATGATGATCAAAGTACATAAATATAAGGAAATTTCACAACTAAATGGAAATTAAAAATTATTGCTGTAGCATAAGCAGTACCTTTGCTGATACCTTATGGAAGAAGGACTCCTGAGACTCAAAAATTAAAACAAACTTTTTTCTTTTCATTTTTTTTGTGTTGAAAGGGAAGCAAAATTGTCATAGATAGAAGTATAAGCCAGACAGTCATCAAAAACTTATCTATGCAGATAAATGTACATTGAATGAAAAAATGTATCACTTTGTTATTTATTCACATTTTAAAACAATTGTGTTGTATCACAACTGTAAAACAGATAATTTCCAAAATAATAATCCTTTAAATTCCAATATTCATCCCAGCTTTTCTCCTGCAGAAATATATATAGTTAGCTGAGAGCTCTTTAGATTGCCAATATTTAGAGTCCATGTAAATCTATTTTCTATAAGCCTGACGTTTACACATACCTTCCACTAAGTTACTTTCAAAACATCAATGCCAAAGATTTAATTCTCACCTTAAATAAATACAATCAACTAAAGTGCTTAGTATAACTAAGTGAAATTTCTGAGTAGTGTGTTCTTAAAAAAGTGAGATAGAAGTCCAAAATCTTATAAAGGGTGTTACTTTATAAATTTAATCGTAAGTACTAATAGGATAGAGCAAAGTATGTTAATAACAAAATAAAGCATAAAAAAAAACTTGAAAATGTTGACTGTAAAATTTTAATATATAAAACAAAATTTCTTAAGAGTTCAAAAGAAAATTGAAATGAAGATATGAGTATCAAATGAATGAAGAGGAAATAAAAGCTAAATTAAGAAAATACAGAACTTTGCTTTTATAGTGGAACTCTGAAGAAAAGAAGTAAGAAATATCCTGTTGTGGTTTGGTATTTTGCTATTGCTAAATACTGGGTGTTCCCAGGGACTACACTTAGACCAAGATGATGCTACATGATCTTACTCACAAAGTTATCCTTGATTGGTGAATAAAGATGTTCAGCTAAGAGTTGGGCAGAAGAGACATAGGTAGCGGTTAAGGTTCCCAGGCTTGGGGACAAGGGAGACCATATGCATAAGAGGAAGGAAAGAGGAGAAGATGCAATGGGGTAAATTGGAGTTAAGAGCAGCCCAGATAATAAGTATTAACTCAAGGTTATCGATAGAAAAGCAGATTATAATTGCACAGACGGTAGATATCTGCTCAGATCTAGTGATAATTAATCCATATTGTTAAGGTTGTATTTGTCTTTTAACTGGGAAGTGAATGTTCAAAGGTGGGGTAGAAGCTCCAGACTGAGATTAAATAATTTCTACAATATCCTATAATGTTAAACCCCATAAGATGAAAGAACATCAATGGGAAAATAATTGTACAGATACGGAAAATGTTCTATACATAAAGAAAGATAAATTACCCTTAAAAAGTCAGTATATATAAAAAAGCTTATATGGTGAATGTGAAATTATAAGAACATACTTAATTGAAACTTAATTTTTAAACAACAAAACAGGAGGGGAGAAAAATTCTGGGATATATATGGAAAAATTAAGTTTCCCAGCCAAACAATTAAGATTATATGAGAAAAATGATTTCAGTATCATCAATGACAAGTGTGAGAACACTTTGAAGTACCTTCTTCAAAGTGTCAAATCATCTACAGTTCAAACTTAGTCTTTACAACATGTACGAGTCTCACTAATTGAAGGGAAAATTATTAGGATAGGTGCAAGTTTTCAGAATATTTATTTCGTTAGCTTCTTTAAAAAAATGTGTATTAAGTAAATACATACCTGATCTTCTATAATTGTCATACTAGTTAGACCCTCACGTTTTTTTCTTCTCTCTGTCCCTCTCCTTTTCAATTCACTTCTCTCTAAGTCTCTTTGTCTATCAAATGCCTTTTCATTCCCTCTTTTTTGATTCTTCGTTTTGGGCCCTACATAGCAAAGATATCTTCTGAGCATGCGGGAATTAGTGTCTATATATAACTTTTCAATGGAGTTCACTCTCATCTCACCACAAACAGGACAGAATGCAATGGGAATATCCATGCATGGAATAAACTATACATCTTTGGTTTAACATTTATAAAGAGATACTAAGAAGATTCAGGATTAAGATTAAGGATGCTAACAAAAGTTATACCTCTAATACTTACACAAGCTGACTATTACGAATTTACATCTGCACACCATGTGTAGGATGTTACGAATAGCAGCTTCTCCAGAGTCCTGTACAACAGAGAAAATGCTAGGCTAAACTGTTAAATTATAGTTTTCACAAAGAAAACAGAACAGAGCTCTGGCTGTCTCAATCAGTGTCTACCATCGCAGGCGTTGTACTGTGTACATCTCTTACATACCTCCATATTCTATAGTTAGTCCTTGAAGCAGTAAGTGGAATACGGGCATAACTGAGTTGGCTTATGTCCTCTGAAAATAAACTGGCTCAAGACAGATAAAGCAGTCTCACAGTGAATCCCACACTTCTATCTCCTTGGAACTGTACTCTGAGCATCCAGAATTTTATCCAAAAGTTCTACTGCTTCTTCAACACATTCTGTAAGTATTTTTGTTGTTGTTTTGATTTTGTTAAAGTAGTCTGGCATGAACAAAATAATTTACAAAATTATTTTTACCTTTAAATCTTTCATATCGTGCTTTTCTTAGAGAAAAAGTGAAAACATCTGTCTAGTTATAAATATTCAGAACCATCCTTATACTTCAGTGTACTCTGTGGCCCTCATTTCTAATACTGTAGAACATTTTGTCTTCTGTCACACTGATACACACTCTGAATCTTTCCACTTCTTTCCACCTCTTCTCCATAGTCTTGTCAATACATAGAATATCTTCATAGACTGATTTTTCCTGCCATTTCTAATTATTATTATTCTGTACTCTTATGGGTTTGCCCTTTTGTTTTGTTAAATTAATATACCCCCAATACTCACAATGCTTGAATTACTTAGTGAGCATATCTTTACTAAAATCCTAGTGATGATTCTTACAGAACAGAAAGAAAATAGTGTAAATAACATAACTTCAAAAATCCAAAGAAATTTCGAATAAGGAAAACTTAGCTACAAGCAAAATTCTTTGTTATTCAAATTATATTGAATACAGTAACGAAGAAAGCACTTCACTGTCACCAAAAGGGTACAGATCCAAGAGACAACATGTACATCCAAGAAAGAAGTATACATATGGACTGATTTATTGTTAGCTGATCTTCAAAGGGTGTGACAGAGCATTAAAGTTTCTTAAAGAAATAATGACAGAAAACCTAGGTGTATAATCATAAAAGAATAATATTAGGACTAGTATTTCCAAGGCCACTTCCCAGTGGTTCTGAATTATTAAGAGTATCAAAGTCGAAATATGGATAAAGGTTTTGGAGATTGTTTTTTTTGTTTGTTTGTTTGTTTCTGGAAAGTATTTGTAAACCATGGGTGTTTTGAGGTGTTGATATACAAAATGTACTAGTAATTCATGTTGTTAAATAAGAAATAGTAAAATAAAAAATAAAATAAAGAGCAAAACAGTATAAGTCAAGATAAAAATGTTAGTTTTCTTTAAAATATAAAGATTTCAATGTTTGTTCACAGAGAGCATTTTCTTATCACTCATGTATTGTCAATGACGGACTGAATAAGGTACCAATTATAAAACACATATTAGAAACTAAAGCAAAATTCAGAACTAGGGAGAGCTTTTGCCAATAGGTCTGTTCTATACTTACTAACCTAAGTACTGATTTGAGAAAGAGTATGGTCTCTAAAACAATAGAATTTCCATATAGAAGAATACATCTCAGAGATGAAATCTGGGCATGGTAACACTTGCTTAAATAACTATATTTTCCAGAGCAGGAGTGGGAGTGGTTGGGGGAAAATATATTGAGATAAGGGTTTTTTTTGGCAACAGTTACAAAATTGTTGTGAAGGGATTCTGCAGCAGATGATTTGCTAGACTAGACGTAACAACACAATTTTCCATGTGTGACTTTTAAAATAAATTCTACTTCTACTCTATGGAAATTAGAATAACATCTGTTTATAAACATTCTTCTGCTATATTGAGGTACTCATATACATCATGACCCACTGATTCTGAAAAATATCCTGAGTGATTTCAAAACACTCATGTTTTAAAAGTACTTGTCTAGACAATATCTCATATCTTAATAAACCCTTGGCCTTTCTATTCAAACAGAGTATGTTAACAGAAAAGTGTTAAGTCTAAATGGCCAATGTTTTCCCAAAGTGATTGATCCAAATCAAGGAGAGAAAACAAATCAAATTTAATGTATCATAAAAAGAGAAACTGGATTCTATCACATCAAAATAATTTGGTTTGATTATTTCAGCAAAATTATCTTGTAGTTCCTCTTATTTGGCATTGTAGCTGAAAAGAAAGGGGAACATCAATATCCGTCCTTCAAATAGTCAGTTAACTTTATCTAAACTAAACACACATATATGCATATATGCCTGGTAATGTATAACTGGGTCAAATATATTCTAAATACTGATCCTTTCAGATATGAAGATTATTCTTTATCATTGATGTATATCTTTAGCCTTGAACGTTACAGCAGAAGTATATTCTGGAACTAATATCTTTGATTCATGTTGCTTAGAAGGATTATTAATTAAAAGCATTGCTAATCTGCTGGATTCTTACTTTATTATAGTGTTAAGTACAGAAGAAATGATGTGCCATCTCATAAAGTCTTTCTGTCTCTGTTACCCTTCTATATGTAGTTATTGGATTATTTATTTTTACAAAGCAATATCAGCCTTCCCTCCAGTTTCCTTTGCATTTTTTACATTCAGGTCAGACACGAAGAGAAGGACAGTGAAATTGAATGATAATTTCATCTAACTATCCAGAAGTGTTCATTAAATCAGTCTGAAAAAAATATTCTGAAATAAATTAAGTAAAAGTGACTTTTCAAGCCTGGTTCATTCACAGAAAGTGAAGGAATGAGTCAGGAGCAAGCCACAGACAGGAACAAGGGGAAAGCATTCAGAGAGATAATGAACATGCCAGGATCCTTTGTGTAAGCCATGTTTTGTTGAACTACCTCATCTCAGCTCAACTTAGACTCTAGAGAGGTCTCATAATGATTTTCCCCGTGTGTTTATTTATGGAGGCCTTGGTGAAATGCCATGCTGCATATTTGAGAAACTGTACTTGAATAAAGCTGGGCACATAAAGGCAATTTTATCAAGGCAGTTTTGGGAAATGTGTCATAGGTTTCTTCTAAGCATCAAGAAATATACTCTACATTAGAGATATTTTATAGTAATGTTGTGATGCATTTATTACACCAGGATATAAAATTCCTTCTAAAGATGAAAGTCCTCCTGAAAATGTGCATCACACCATGCGGCATGTTTTAAAACTACATTAAGAAGGCCTCTGTGATGTCAAGCTATCTAATATTTCATAAATGGAGTGTTTGCTGGAATCATGAGTATGGATATTAAGTACTGAAAACAGATTAATTTGATGAGTCAAAGAATTATCTCATAAGTAACAGAATAAAGGTGAGCCAATAGGTACCATATAATGCAGGTTTGAGTGGAAATGATTATTCTCTTCTCAGAAAGTCAAGACAAACACATTTAACAAGATTTCCAGTTTACATGTTTTTAAAACAGCCTCCCAAAGTAGTGTACAAGTTTAACACAAGGCATAAAATTAACCATCTTTATTGAAAATGTTTTCTTGCGTCAAAGTAAATCTTCCATTTTCTGTGTGTACTACAGAAACTGTGCTCTTTGAGAACTTTTGGAATTGTCAAATTGTTTAGAACATGCCTTAGGTTTAATTCCACCAGTTGTAACTGTTCACGGGGGCAGAATATGAAGTTGACTACATGACCCTCTCTAAATATTATCAGAGCTGTTTGCTGTTCCATGCTTGTGGAATGAAAATATGTTATGAGTTTACGTTCTGAAGGAGAAACAGCAGCTACCATGTGGATGAGTTATCTTTAGTAACCTGAGGACCAGATTTCAACCTAAATTCCTTTGGTTGTCAGCTTGCACAGTCCTGTTAAAAGATCTTAAGGAACTACAGCAATAAACCTTCAACATATTCACAAATACTTCTAAGAATAGTTTATTTTCTTTTATTAGTAGGACACATAAGTTATCTACTTTTGTCACATCTAAGTGATGTACTTCCACTGCTATGTGGTCTCTAAAACCAGAAGGCATTTCAGAAAAGACATGGAGAGGGCTTCCTAAAGGTTTCCAAGTATCTTAACACTCATTACCTTACAATTTAATTAACAGTGCTGTCTTACTCTACGGAAATTGCCTTAGCATAATGCCAGAAAGTGATGGCTGCTCCAGGAAATAGTTTGTCTTTTCATATTTCGCATGTGGAACGTACAGGATTAATATGCCAGAATTCCTATGCTGCAAGGCTTCTTCTGGTTATGTCTGTTTGTTTTCTTTCTCTGCTTTTATGTGATCTTTTCTCTAGGCCTATGCACATAAGTATCTATGCCTATGCACATGGTTATTTACGCCTGTGTACCTAGGTATCTGACACTCCTCAAATAAAATCACAGATCTGGCTAAATTACAGTCTTGATTTGTAGGCTGAGTAAACTTAATTATTTTTTAAAATCCATATCTCTAAACACAGTAATATGAGAAGCTAGGACTTCAATATAAGAAGTTTGATGATACTCAATTGTATCAAGAGTCATACTCATTTCTTTTAACTGGGTAAAATACAACTAATGAAGATATAAAAAATGAATGCAGAATATATGTGCATATGATACACTTAAGAGAAAGAAAAAAGTTTTAAAATAAAGAAATTTGTCTACAATAGTGATAAACATAAAATACAATGCAAATATGAAAACATTTCAGACAAACTGTTTCATGTACGTTAGTTGGAGTCACCTAAAAGATTTTGTGCTTATTATCTTAAAAACAAATGGATAAAAGATTGGATTTAAAAATTTAAACACGTGATAATCTACAGGTATTCTTGGTTTTAGCGATATAAATTTTTTTTGTATAATTAATTGTAAAATAATTTTTAAAATATATTTTAGAAAAAGTGCTGAGGTTCTTCTCTACACATATAGCATTGAAATAGCCAGGGGAGATGGTACACACTTGTCACCCAGAAGCAGTGCAGTCATGATTCATACTGTGTTCTGACTTCAGTGGCCATATAACCATAGGCAAATCCATATAGCTATGTTTTCTTACTTGTGAAAAACAGATAAACATGGTGTTGCTATCTGAGGTTTTGAGAACAAATAAACAAAGATATTTAAAATGATTTGAGAATAATTGGCTTTTACATATAAAACATACATAAAGATAGAAAACAATATTATGTTAACTGAATTTAATACGCTTTGAACCAAACCCTTTAGCAATTTAGGTTAAGTGTCACATAGTACTAAATGAATGCTTATATTAAAGGACCAATTAAAGAAGAGAGAAAACCATGGTGTTTTTCTGGAATTTCTTATTTTAGATCTCATTTTTCACTGTATTATCAAAAGGTGAGCTTTGTGTTGAAATATATTAGGAATAACAGGGTAAGTACACACACACATGCACACATACACACACACCTCCTTGGAAATGAATAATCAAGACAGAAAAAATGGTGGGTATAAAGATTTTTGAAGGTGGTATGTGATTGGCTAACCTGCGGATCACATTAAAGGCAAGTGGTGAAAAAAAGATGATATCTGGTAAGTGAGGAAGAGCACATTCAGGATTGACAGATAGAAATATATTCTTAGTGTAAAATGAAACTTTGAGATTGTGCAGGAAATCAGGAGAACGTGGAAGTCGCACTGAGACTGGAAACAGCAAAATTAATGGAACTTCTTGGACAGATACTGAGGAATGCTGCTGAGACTGCGTATTCTGAAGAAGAGGCAAGTGTAATTAGCAACGTCACTTCAGAAAACCAGTTTGAATGCTACGAATGAAATTTTATTCAACTAATTTCTCAGAACGAGACTAAAAACATCATTTACTGTTTATTCAGAGTATCATAACCCACACAGTGTGACAGAGGTATTGCATTTTCAGGGAATTCATATGAGATGACAATGATCAGTTTATGGTATATAATTTGCCACTAATTTCACATAACAAGTTGATGTAGACATGCTTAAACAGGCTACTAGCATGTGGCTTCCTATTGGTATGAAATATCAGGAGGGAACATGATACAATAGAGATTTCCTGGAATCCAGTTAATACCTATCTCTATTGTCAAATCTGACAGAAGTAGCATGGTTCTGGTGGTAAACAGAACAAGAGTTCTCCAAAAACGTTTGAGTACCATTCGTTACCATTTGTGCCCATGCCTTGTTTCATAGCAAACTTATTTCAAGGAGCATGAACTACAAATAAGGTAGTGCCTTTGATTGAAGGAGAAAATTCTGAATAGTAAGTTTTCTAATTGTAAATATAGCTTCATTAAATGTGGGAAAAGAAGGCGTAAGACAATGCCTCATGTTAACACGCTGGGGCAGTCAACTGGATATTTTTTCTCTTTAAAGATGAGAGCCTAGGTGTTTATATATTTCTCTAGAACCTGGAGCCGACAATAGATCTCATTTTCTTCCATGTTCTCCAGAAAGAAGGGACACCCATTACACAAACATGTGAAACAGGGCCAGTAAAATAGTTTTTGCTTTTAATGTTAGATATTAATAAATCTGTTTATGTTTTATGTTTTTTTATACTTTGTTTTTGAGAACCTTATATGTAAGTAATACATTTAGATCATATATACCCCTCCTTTTCCCGCAACCAATTATCATTTAATAGTGCTCGAATAGAGTTATATTTCAAGCTGACCACTTAGCTTTATCAATTAGTACTGCTATTTGAAACATGTTTGAAATCTATTATCTTAGACAGTTTTAACATACACATACAAATTACAATTGAAAACTGATTATCTCAGAAACTTATGTCAATTATGTTTTATCGATTCATAATTCTCTCCTAACTATTTGTGTAGATACTTGTGTCTGTTACTTGAAATTTATATGAGTGGTCATTTTATTACTTTTAGTTATTTAATTTATACACATACTTCCATAGATGTGATTACTGATTATGCTAGTCCACTATGAGTATACCATCCCTCTGGTACTTCATAATGTATATTTTATTTCTTTTTGTCTTTCCTTCACAATGCTGTAGGTATAGTGATTTCTATATATTCTATTTGTATTATATAAAATTTCTCAAAATATTTACATCTTCTATAATAGTTCTCCTTTTGTTGTCTTGCCAGTAAAGCTAGCATAGGGAAAGTAAATTTTCTTATAGTGTTTGATGGCTTCATTTTCTGTGGATTTATCTACAGTAAGTTGAGTTCTCAGCAGTTAGGTAACATTATATAGAGAAACACACAGTGCTTGTCACATGGCATGTGTGAATAATGTACTCACATCTAAAACCTTTATAATCACAGACCTAGGTTTTCACTCACTGTCCAATGAAGGTGGATGCATTTCATTTTGAACTATGTGAAATTAGAAGGAGAAACAAAGGCTCCAAAAACCACGTTGTAAAATGGTTATGTATTTTTATTATTTTCTATATGCATATATTATAGCTTCTTGTTTACATAAATTATGTTTTAGGATATGACTGCATGCTTTTGCAGTTGTACAATCTTAAGTTATGGAAGATAAACATACAGAAGATATGTTCTTTTTATATACAACCATGGGTTTTCCCTAAGCCTTAGATGTCTTTGAACTGAGGGGAAAAATTCATTTTAGTGTGGGGCAATTTTTTCTATGTAGTTATTTACAGCAGAATACATTTGAAACCATGAGGGCCACTGGGAAGCTTTTTCTTCTAAATACACTAAAAGTTCCCTAAATAGAATTCACAGGCCTTTTAAAATTGGCATCTCTAACAAATTCACATTTTTAACTGTTGGTATCAAAGTGAAGACTTAAGTAAGAACATGGGAATTAAAGGACAAAATTGAGGGAATGGAGTTGTTGGTGTAATTGGAAAGAAGCAGAAGAGGAATAGTGTGAATTTGAAAGAAGAAAAATCTATCAGAAATGGCTAACAAAATAAAGCTGTTACTACTGAATAACATCCATCATTAATATGCTCAAATGTTTGTGTTTTCCTGCGTTAAAATTCCTAGTTTCTGCTAATATGAAATCCTGCATGATTCTAAAAATGATAAGCCAGCTCAAATTCTCCTAGATTAGATGAGGTGAAATGATACAAGAAATATCCTGAAAGCAACCGGATTTTTTTTCTCACACAAGTATTTCAATATGTTTAATATGATCTGCCTGATTTCCATTAATCACATGTGTTAGGCAACACAAAATTATAAAGGCTTAAACACTGAACAACTTCATGGTAGAATTCAGTTTTCCATTTATCCTATTCTTATAGGTATTATGTTTAAAAAGAGTAAGGTATTAACATTTGAACTATTTTTATGGAAAGAAAATATCTGACAGTATTTTAAATAATCTCTATTATTTATAGTTGCTATAATTTATTTTATTATTTAATAACATTCTCTGTTAATTACACTAGTGCTAGCCTAATTGTAAGATACTAGAACAAGCTATTTTAAAGAACGTATACATAGATTGCTGAAAGAAACCACATGTGTATAAGTCCCTCTACCTCCATAATTATGGACATAGGATAGATCAGAGAGAACCTTAAATAGCTCTCAGCAAGATGAGCTTTTAAATATGGGAATCTTTCTCAACCCCTTCTGATTAATCACTCATTAAAGGTTATAATGGCTTCCTTCTTTAGTAAATAAAAACATCAAAATTCAGAAGAAAAATTAACCCTCTATGAAATGGTCTGAAAACAGATCATGTAATGTTGTTAGCAACATGAAAACATTATTAAAGAATGCCTCCATTACTTAAGTGCTATACTTGAACCTTGCCACACAGACAACATTCTAAGCCACATGTTACATTAATACAGAATGAACTTCAAATTAAGGTACTAACTATTGAATGCCAGTTAAATTGTCAATAACAAAATCAATTCCTACAGAAATGTACTTTTCTTACGTTGATACTATAATCATGTATACTGAAAATGTTCCAGAATGCACAGAAATGTCAGAGACTGGGTACAGTACCAAGGATGGGAAGCAGTGGACTATGTTCTTAAAGTTGATGCTCTTAAGATATAGGCTGTTCTATATTTCTTCATGGAGTTCTTAAGTTCCTAAAGACCTGCTGACCCATATCAAGTTATTATAAGATAGCTGATTATGTTGAAGATATTCATAGCATGTTAAGTACCTCTTTTTTATTCAGCAAGTGTTCTCTTTGGTAAACGAAATGGACGGAAATCAGGAGCACCAAAGGGCTTTCTCCCAGGTGATGAGATAATAAAGATAAAGACATAGATTACACCAAACAGCTCAAGGTGGCAAAGATACCTTAGAAGTTCAATATCTCAATGTGTTTTCTATGAAGCTTGAATGACTTGCAGATATGGGAAATAAAACTGCCTTTTATTGCAGTTCAGTCTTCCAAATAAGAAGCAGTGACTTCAGGTGATTCCTTGTTCTATTCAACATTGGAACATGTTTATGAAACAATATTGATTCTATTCAATGAATAAGATGAGTTAATTTTATATTGTGTATCCTTCTATGTATTCAGCTTTATGTTGTACAAGGGGAAATACATATTGTCACTTGTGCAAGAAAGACACTAAATATATATTTCATATTTCAGTTATGCATAAAATGATTAAAAGCAAAATGTATTTTGCTTCTATAAATATGTATTGAAAATAAAGATTTTAGTATAACAGTAAACATCCTATTTAGGAAAAAAATTGCTAAATAAAGACTCCTTAACCTTTTCCTTGAAAACTGCAAACTAACAACCTCTTTAAGTAAAACTTTATTATGATGATTAATTCATAAATATAATGGGTAATTCACAGTCCTTTTATCACATGTAGGAGGTTAAAAAGATAAAATCATAAATACTTAGTTTTCTTTTTAAGTTAACACTATCAAAACTCAACAAGAAAATATTTTTTCTATTAAATGCTTATAGATATATGTATACAAATTAAACTCATGGTTTGACATCTGTAACCTTCCTGTGACATTTTGGCCTACTCTAGAGAATAGAGACAGAAGCTTGTGATACAGTAAGGAGTTTTTATGGAACACACAAACTTATGAAAGAGTAGAACTTATTAATGATACTACACATCTCTGGTCCCTGTTAGTTACATTAATGTCTTGCAAGAGAAGCCCATCAATTAATGCCTCTTATTGGAGCAATCAACTGCT
Source organism: Grammomys surdaster (assembly GCF_004785775.1). Lineage (NCBI taxonomy): Eukaryota > Metazoa > Chordata > Mammalia > Rodentia > Muridae > Grammomys > Grammomys surdaster. The sequence goes on along the minus strand of NW_021604567.1, from coordinate 7,713,134 downwards.
TTCTTGTTGAAACTGAGTCCCATTCTACAGAAGGGAACTCATGTTTCCTAATGGAAACCTGGTCTAGAGTCCATGGCTGGGAGAAGATGATCTCTACATGGAAGTTTGAGCCTATCACTCTTGTTTCTTTAAATAGGCATGGGGTCAAACCACTTTCTAAAGATTCATTTATTGTCTGTTTTCAACAGAAAATGCTTTTAGAAGTGATATGCAATTAATGTGAAGGCAAGAATTCAAGCAGGAACTTGATCATAAACTACAGAGGAAATTCAACTTTGCTGGAATTCTCAAAGGTTGTTGTCTAGCTAGCATTGTCATACTTCCCAAGAAAACCTGTGCATGGAATAGAAAAGCCCACAGGCTTCTTTGCTGTATACATCAGTTACCAATCAAGACAATCTCACACAGACATGCTTCTTCACAGAGACTCTCTTCTCTGGGGATACTTGGCTAGATCAAATTGACACCTAAAAGTACACTGAACATTGTGTTTTATATGGATAATGGTAATGCAAAGAGAATAGTCTGAAGCAAGATTGGATTTTAAAAAATATTCATTTTCAAGCAGTGTACATGTTGATTTGCTTTTTTCTTTTCAGGATTAGCACATCTACTGATGAGATGACAAATGCTTAGAATATAAACAATTTATGATTGAGTTAATGGATACTTAGTCCAAAAATTATTCACCTTTCATGAGACTCAATTAATAAATTGTATTCTCACTTCTTCTTGGATGGGTTCATAAATTAAATGTTTCTCTTTTAAACATGGCATGCAAATAGATATTAGAATTCGAAGAGAAGGCTGAAAGACAGAATATCTGTTATACATATTCTCAACTCACAAGTAAGCAGCTAAAACAAAGCTTCATGTGACATAAATTTTTAGCCTAATATGGCTTTGGTTAATGTTACTGTAAAGTAATTTATAAATATCTGTATTTTTATTTTGAATCATTTTTGTAAAGGTAAGAGAGAAACAACCTACCTGGAAACAGATACTAGCACAACGTTTATATATATATATATAGATAGATAGATAGATAGATAGATAGATAGATAGATAGATATAGATATAGAGATAGATAGATATAGATATAGATATAATATATATATTTTTTTCTAACAATGATGTCATGCACAGTGAAATAAGAAATCTCTACATACCGATTAGCCTGACACTTGAAAAAAATTTATAGTGTTAATGTGTATATATATAATTGAGATGATTATTATTCAAGCAAATAACATAGACACACCAAACAGAGCATTTTCCTGCTTGCCCAATATCCTGAAAAGGAAAATCAAAAAAGAATCCAAACATAAATTAAAATATTTGGTTAATACAATTAAAATACTCAAGAGGATTATTTAATTATGATTTTATTTTACTTATTGTAATTAATATAATTCCTATGTATTTTAAGTATTTAATATAAAACAAAATGAAGTTTAAAGTATTTTTCAATAGATACTATCTTTATGTTGAATAAATTAAATATCTCTTTTTTATGAAAGAATAAATTTGTTATTTTGCTGGTAAAAATTTTCAGATAGATTTAAATTTTAATAATGTTTATGAATAAATACAAAAATTATAGGCAAGAAATATAATTCAGTATTGAGAAATATGTTTCTAAATTTATATTTCAAAATAATTAATTTATATGATATTTAAAAATCATAATTAGGCCAGGCAGTGGTGGCACACACCTTTAATCCAAGCACTTGGGAGGCAGAGGCAGGTGGATTTCTGAATTTGAGCCCAGCCTGGTCTACAGAGTGAGTTCCAGGACAGCCAGAGCAACACAGAGAAACCCTGTCTCAAAAAAAAAAATCATAATTAAATTTCTCAATCCTCCTTGATCAAATGTTGAAATCCCCTCAAATGCAGTACAATTCTTGGGAACAGGAAAGTGATATTAGTACAACTTCATTAATTTATATTGTTTATTCAAGATTTAAGTTTCCCCAGTTTATTTTTTATTGGTGTGGTTATTGTGGCTCTAGTGTACAATAAAAACCCTCATGTTGTATTTACCTGGTTTTTTTTTTGTCCTTAATATACTAGAATCTGTAAAATTTACTTAGCTTTTCTTTTCCTTTTATGGTTATCCATGATGTTTATTATTTTATGGGTCATTTCTCCATGTAAACTTTCACTATAAACATGTATTTTATGTGTTTTTGTGAGGAATACCATGAATTAACTGTTACTCATTGTTCTACAACATATTTATAGTCTTACTTATAGCGTCCTTTAATAGCTTTCAGAAGAACTTACCAGGTGATCTTTCAGTAGAATTTATACTCCTATTCCTTGTCTGACTATTCCTGGAAAAACAATCATTTCACCTTCATGTATACATCAACTCCGTAGTGCCTTCCATTCATATGCATTCATTAATGTTGCATGTATGTTCATATGCTCATGGTGTTACATATATTTGAGTCCAATATGGCCTGTGCTTATGTGCATACATTACGTTGGCAAAGAAATACTTCAGGTTTGCTATGACGTCTTTTGGCATATTTTCATTCATTTCCTAGAAGTTCCCAAAGTATTTTAACTTAATTTTGCATTTAAAATTTTTACTTTTTAAATATAAAGACGTAAAATACATAAGTTTTTAAATATTATTTTAATCAATAAAAATGCCACAAAAGAAGTTTTATCTTGATATACAGTATTAAAGAGAAATAATGAATACCTGAGTAAATCATATTATATTCAATACATATAGTATTATATACACTGTTAAATCCATATATAAAGAGAATGAAAATGACTCATTGAGGTAAAGCCAGTAATTATGGGTTGTACAGACATGCTGGAAGACTGTATACTTGTTAATTCATTACCACAGGCATAGTAAGAATTCATTCACATATTGTACTTACACCACTCTACTAAATGCCACAGGAGTTATTTTTCATCAACTAAATAAATTACAAGCATTTCTTGTATAAAAATTATGTATGTATTCAATAATCACTGTATATTTTTTCAAGTGTCAGGCTAATTGATATGTAGATATTTCTCATTCCAGTATGCATGACATAATCATGAGAAAAGCATAATAATTTTTATATGTATATAATCACAGAAAATAATATTTATAAAAGACTTTCAACTCTTACTGATAAAAGTATATGGAACAGGCAGGTTGTGATGCTTCGTCCAAGGAGTGACATTATAAAAGGTGAGGCCTTCTTGGAGTAGGTGTATCTTTGTGGGCTTGGGCTAAAGACTCTCATCCTAAATATCTGGAAGTCAATATTCTGCTAGTAGCCTCCAGATGAGGATGTAGAACCTTGTGCTCGGCCTGAACCATGCCTGCCTAGATGATGTCATGCTTCTGTTTGATCAAACTGCACTGAATCTCTGAACCTGTAAGCTAGCCACAACTAAATGTTGCCTTAGTCATGGTATGTATTCACAGCAGTATAATCCTAAGACATAAGTATAAATCAAGTTCCTTTGTTTTTGTTGTTATTGAGAGACAGGGTTTTATGTAACACAGGATGCTTTTAGACTCTGTATGTTGCCAAACATGACTTTGAACATCTGAATTTATTCAAGTTACCTACCACGAGATAAGGTTATATGCTTAATTTCTGATATGCTAAGAATAGAACACAGATACATGCATGCTCAACAAATATTCTATTCACAAAACGTATCTGAGAAAAAGTTAAACTCCATGCTTTTTGGAGGTCACTGGAAAAATATTGTAAGCTGGTCTCAGTGATCCACAATACAATGGCCATTCACAGCAACTTGGGAAAAGGTGGAAGCTACTACAAATGTTTTATAGAAGTTAAAGTAGTTGAAACCACCTAAACACAAAGTTCAAGTTGGGTTCATTATACATAATTTAAAACATCAAGCTGATATTTTGATTTAGCTATGTAGGCAACAGAAAAATATTCGATGTTTTTCAGCACTATGTGCTATCCATAAAATTTGCAGTAATAAGAGCAACTTACTTATGTGAGAGATAAATTCTCTGTATGCTTATAGGCAGTAAGAGGGAAAATAGACTATAAGAAAGAAAGAATATCATAGAACTAGAAAATATCTACTGAGTGAGATAATGCGAACTCAAAAGGACATACATGGTATGTACTCACTGATAAGTGGATATTACTCAAAAAGAACAGACTACCCCTCCCTAAGAAATTAAAGAAAAGGAGCATAGAGCAGGTCACAGGCGGCAGCTCCGTACCCAACCCCAGAAAAACGGAGAGAAACAGGAACTCCCAGGAGCTTGAACTCACGCAGCATCCCAGGTAAAAATGAAACACCCGTGATGACTACTGTTAGAAGTTCTAATCCAGATGTGCCAGAAGCCAAGACCCTCGCCCTTACCCTCACCCCCTACCTTTCCCCACCTGCACAATGTCCCCTGAAGCTTGGCAACTGCAAGATCCTGCTTGGCAACTGCAGATAGACTCAAAGCAGTGTACCATATCTTCTGAAGAATAGCAGAGAGACCATAACTCAAGCAGTATACCATGTCTTCTGAAGAATAGCAGGTTGCGGTCCTCCTTGCCCCCACAAATAACTAGGACCCGCCGGTCGGGTCAAGTGGCCCCCAGATGTGGGGCTTGAGGCACGGACCCCTCCGGACGGACCCTCATTGAGAGGACGTGCGCACGACATCAAGATTGAGTGAGACAGAGATCGTCACCCGCGACCTGTCGTCCTCGGAACAAGGTTGATTCTGCCATCAAGAAGACAGTTGAAGTTCATTACTATCAGCTGAAAATTGAAGAGGATCCAGAAGTGACTCCACAGGAGACTGACACAGCTGCCAGCTCCCCTGCCTCCCCCTACAGTCGACCCCTAGACTTCCACACCTTCCAGAAGGATTCCTGGTATGCCTGGCTTTGCCCTCGTTTCTCTCGCTAGAGAGCTTTGCCTCTTGATCACCCCAACAAAAATTGGCTTTTTCCTAAACCAAGGCCACCCTTGATATGACCGCTAACATTGGGGAGCCTTCCTTTATGACAATATTACACACCAAACTGACAAATGGCTGGTAACTTGGACATTTACAAGGGACTAGGATGGCTGTGAGTTAGCCCAATGACGGGATTATTGTAGGTCCACTTCCCAGGGGCCCACCCAATGCAGCCGAAAAGGAGTGCGTGGTACTGGGAGTGGGTGCAGCCTACATGGCCTAAGACAGGGCTCTCACCCTCCTTTCACCCACCTCGGGGTCCCTTGATGTTGCCCATCGTCGACAGCCTAAAGCCTCCAACCATCGATGTGACTCGTCTCACATCAATGTTTTGGGGTTGTGAACTTGTCTATGAGCCCCCATACTTAGACATCCAAATTCAAAATTCACATAGTTGGGATTGATCATAAGACACCTTCTCTAACTAAACAGAGAAGGGGGAGATGCCAGAAGCCAGGACCCTCGCCCTTACCCTCACCCCCTACCTTTCCCCACCTGCATAATGTTCCCTGAAGCTTGGCAACTGCAAGATCCTGCTTGGCAACTGCAGATAGACTCAAAGCAGTGTACCATATCTTCTGAAGAATAGCAGGGAGACCATAACTCAAGCAGTGTACCATATCTTCTGAAGAATAGCAGGTAGATCATAATTCAAGGCAGTGTACCGTGTAGACCATGACATGTTTCAAGGCACAGGCCAAGAAGATTCTGTACTTTTCCACCACCTGGCCCCTCTTTCCCACTCCCCTTGTAAAACATGCTATAAAAAAGCATTTCATGTTCAAAATATATATATATATATATAAAGAAATTAAAGAAAAATAAAAAGGTCCCAAGTGAGAATGCTTCAATCCCTCTTAGGAGAAGAAATAAAATAATCATGGAGCCAGAGGGAGGGAGGGACCTGGTTGGGGGAAGAGAGGGGGAAGGGAAAAGGGGGAATGATTAGGCATGGAAAAGCCAAGGCTGGAAAGAAAATCAGAGGAACAGGAGAATGAATGGAAATAAGTTGCCACGGTTGCAGGGGGGGGAGGAGATGGACGTTTGGAATATCCCAGAGACCTGGGATGAGGAGGGTTTCTAGGACTCAATGTGGATGACCACCAAAATACTCTACTGTGGGAATATGAAACCTGAAGCTAAAACCTCCAGTAGATATACAGGCTCGCAGTGGAGGGATGGCGACATTAACCCACCTACAAAATTTCAACCCCAACTGCTCCTGACTAAAAGAAATGCAGGGATAAAAATGGAGCAGTGACTGAAGGAAAGGCCATATAGTGACTAGCTCATGTACAGTCATCAAACACTGACACTATTACTGATGCCATTTTAGCTTGCAGATAGGAGCTAAACATGACTGCCATCTAAGAGGCTCTGGCCAGCAGCTGACTGAGACAGATGCAGATCCTCACAGCCAAGCATTGGAGAGAGGTACGGGAACCCTATGGAAAAGGTAGGGGAAGGACTAAAGGCACTGAAGAGGATGGCAACCCATAGGAAGACCAACACTGTCATCTAACCTGGACCACCATAAGCTCCCAGAGATTTACCTACCAACCAAAGATCAGCTAGTCTGAGGTACCTGACATACATGTAGTAGACGACTGCCTTGTCTGGCCTCAGTGTGATACGATGCAATTAATCCTATAGAAATTTGAAGCCCCAGAGCAGCAGGAAACATGGTCATGGGCACTCTCAGAAGCAAAGTGGAGCTTGAATGAAGAAAGAATTCTTTGAGGGAGAGCCAAGAGATGGATGGAAATAAATAACTGATTAATAAAAATAATAATTTCTTGATCCCCCACTGCACACTTATTAGCTTAAAAATGGTTAAAATCTAATGTGAATCCTCAAGAAGTGAATCTAAGGAATAAAATGTAAATATATATTTTGATAATGATATGCTGATAATGTTGCCATCCAGCTCCCCAATACAGACCAACAATGGTTAACTTGAAGGTAAAGGGATTTGGAAGAAGACAAGAATACTCATAATCTGATGAACTGAGAAAAACTTAGAAGTTAAAGTAGACAGTGTGCATAGAGGATATTCTCTTACAAGGGGGCCAAACAACAGAAAATGATATATTAGAATATCCACTTGTAACAGCAAAATTGCATGATTGTGTGAATGAGAGAAGAACAATAGCAACACCACCAATAGACTTACCTACCATAATGAGGAAAAGTCTACACACCCTCAGCCTTACAAAGGATTATAAAAGCAACTGAATAAAGCTGAGGGCAGCAGAGGAGGTCTTTCCAGGTGAAAATATATATATATATGTGTGTGTGTGTGTGTGTGTTTGTGTGTATGTATGTGTGTGTGTGTGTGTGTATTTCTCCATAGATGATCTGCTTATAGCTAAAACTCCAGCCTTCCATATCTTCCTTAACGAAGTTAACCTTCTATCTGAACACAATAACACAGCATTATTCCTGTGTGCTCATTTGCAAGTCTCTTGTCTCCTGGTGACAAAGCTGGAGGCACAGTTCATTCTTTTTTATTTTATTTTGTTAAATTTTATTTCATTTTTCTCTTTAATGGCATTTTAGCTGAATATTTTATTTATTTAAATTTCAGATGTCATCCCCTTTCCCCATTTCTCCTCCCTAGAAACCCCTATCCCATCCCCCTTCCTCCTTTTTGATTTTATACCATTTTAATTACATACATGTATTAAAGTCAGTGCTGGGTTGAGGGTCTAGCAATACAATAGATGCAAACAGTCAAGGAACAAGCAAGACAATAATCACAAATAGTCAAAGAACAAGCAAGGCATTAAAGTCCTCTGGTCACTGTTTCTAAGGCCTTATCAGGATGACCAAAATATCTGAGCCTACTTCCCTGTCCTTACCCAAAGTCGTGTTCACGTTTGAAGTCTACTTCCTTGTTTTAGCCTAAAATTTAGATTCCTGCCTGAAATTACTTCTTCGTTTTAGCCTAAGATTTAGATTCCTACTAGATGTTACTTCTTTGTTCTAGCCTAAGATTTAGATTCTTACCTGAAACCTACTTCCTTGTCCTTGGCCAATGTCATATTTCTGCCAATCAGCCCATTTCCTTGTCTTTGGCCCATGTCAAATTCTTGCCAAGTAGCCCTGAAGGCTCCCTGCCTCTCCCTGATTTTTATTTCATTAACAAGATTGAACCTGTCTTAGGTCATTCTTACAAGAATGCCTTCCTTAACCATCATGGAACATGCATTATCAAACCAATGCACTTATGTCTTAGGTTGGTAAGGCTCTGTGCAGAATCTAACCTGTCCTTGGCTTGCCAGCCTTTTAATTTAATAACTCTGTCTGGGGAATGCTGCTCTGCTGAGCATTTATGTGGTAGAAACTGAAGATAAAATTACCCATGGCCTGAGGTCAATATTTCTATTTTGGTCAAGCTTCAAGAATGGCATATATAGCTTGATCATGTTAGCTCTTTTTGTCCTGGCAATACTTTGATTCCTGCCATCATGTTATAGCTTATCTTTCACAATATCAATATGTTAGCAGCCAAAGTACATGGCACAGTTCATTCTTGGCAAGATGTCTTGGAGAGCCCCCCTTTCTCCCTAAGTATGCTTTTATTGTTTTTTATTTTAAGTATTTTATTTATTTATTTTTAACTGTTGTCTTTTGTCTCTCCTTCTACAGTAACTCATCCCATTCCTCCTCCCTCTTGCCTCCGAGAAGGTTTTCTTCTCTACCAGGCCTCCCCCTTTCCTGGGGCCTCACGTGTCTCAAGGATTAAACACATCTTCTCCCACCGAGGCCAAACCAGGCAATCCTCTGCTATATATGTGCCAGGAGCCTGGGACAGCTCGATATATTCCTGGTTAATGGCTCAGTCTCTGAAAGATTCCAGGGTCCTGAGTTAGTTGATACTGCTGTACTTTCTATGGGGTCACTCTCCCTTTTAGCTTCTTCAATGATTCCCATAATTCAACCATAGGGGTCCCAGAATTCAGTCCAATTGTTGAATCTTAATATCTGCATCAGTTTCATTCAGTTGCTGTTAGGGCCTCTCAAAGGACAGTCATGCTAGGTTTTTTTCTGTAAGCATATCATACCATTAACAAAAGTGTCAGGCCTTGGTGCCCCTCGATGATATGGATCCCCAGTATGGGCCTGTCATTGGACCACGTTTCTTTCAGTCTATTTTAAACATTCTTTCAACTACCATCATAGACATGGGTAATCCTCCTTATACAGCCAGCTTATCTGTAGAGTCAAACAATACAATGCACCAATTAATAATGTACTGATATAATGTACAAACCGACAACTTGTCTGAAATCTGCCATATTTTCGTGGACTAAATTTATTTCAACATTAATATAAGCAAAATTTTAAAAACATTTGATAATGCTATTTACTTAATGATATACTAAAATTTTTTTAAACTAGTAATTATAGTTAACTTACTATCAAAAGTACAAGTTCTTCTTTTGGAATGCATGATCCTAGCATACCGTGAGGCCTCCTTATAATTATTGGATTCAAGTTGTAGAGCTCTATAGAAATGTAAAAATACAAAAACCAAACAAACAAACCAAACAATACAAAACTTCCTTTGCCACATAATAGAACTTTTAATTTTCTCGAGATATTAAATTTGTCTTCAGATTATTAAGATAGAATTTGTTTGGCTGTTTCTTGAGATGTAGTCAATATCAGTGTCATATGAGTATCATATTGTATAGCTCTTTGTTACAGTATTTACCACAAATGAAAAGTTAGTTTAAGATATTTGCTAGAAAAATTCATGCCCATTGTCTGAGATTTCTTAAGCAAAGGAAGGCTAGTAAACTGTTAATACAGCCATAACTTTCAAGAAGAAAATATTGAAGACACAAAAATTTCAAAACATTCTGATCAAGAAAGCTCAGCCAGTCAACATGCTCTCAAATGAGAGAGTGATGACTGAAAAAGAAAAAGACAAAATTATAACACTGTGGGGCAGTAAGCTGGGAGAGGCAGCTGGGTACCTGAGCTGAGCACAGGTTTTAAAACTCTACGACCCCCGGGTGACCTTGCAGAGTCCCCTGCAAGGGATAGCAGGAGTTTAGTCTTTATTCTGGGCCCCTGGCTCCTTTCACATAGCTACAGACCCCTGCAGAGAGGTCTGTGGCCATTTGAGCAGTGCCCCAAGCTCTCCCACATGTAGATAAGGTATCCCCAAGCTCTTGGACCAAGGCAATAGGAAGTACCTGCTGTCAGACCCTGATCCACCCCAAAACTGTATATAGGAATCTCATCTGGAAGGAATAAAGGTGTGCGAGAATTACTTCCTCATCTGAGAGCTTCTGTCATAAGAGCTGCAACACTACCACTTGGGAAGAGAACTGCTCTCCAGAAATGCCTTCAGGATTTCCCTGTACTCCTTGCTAGCTGGTCAGCCTCTAGTTGGCTCAGCCCAGCCGGTGCTTTGTCTTGGAGCAACTGAGGCTGTAACAGGGTGAAGGCAGCTGCAGCAGCAGAGGGAGAGGAGTCAGAGGCAATTACCCCTCCGTGCTGTACTCTCTCCCCTTTGCCTGAACCTTAGCATGTGGCTGAACCGGAGATTTTCATGGAAAACTTCTAGTACACAGGCCCATAACACAACTACATTTTGTACTGCAGCTGGAGCAGGTTTATTTTTCTCCAGCATGCTTTTATATCATTCTAGGTACATTCAGAAAAAAATGGTCAGTTTTTAGTTCCAAAAGAAGGCAATCAAGCGAAGTAGTAAACAAGAAGATCACACAAGATAGTAATTAAGCAAAGAGATAGTAATGAGGTAGTGACTCTGTAAAGTAGTAAACATGGTCACTATTTCTGATAGTCTTATCTGATCCTACTTTCTTGTCCAAGCCCAGTGATAAATGCCAAATTCCTAGAAGCAGCGCCACAAGCTCTCAACATCAGTCAAAATATCTCCTTCGTAAAGGTTCCTTCCATTGTACATTAACTTGTGTTTCTAGAATGCTTTACTTTTAACTGCAGTTGATGTGGGTGATGCCATCTTTGCTGGATACACTTTCGCTGTGCCATAGCTGATGTCATTAATGACATTCTCCAGGAGTGGCACTGGCACTGCCATGTTGTCATCCTCAATAGCACTCAGGGGCATGTTTTTAACATAGACTGAGTTTTTTAAAAACTCCATAAATTAGGGAATGAAATGCTGAAAAATTGGTACCTTTGAATTTTATCCAGATGTTCTTTTCAATCATAAAATAGAATAATATATTGAAAGAAGTAACACATTTATGAACTATATGTTTGTGTTGAATTGTAAATTAGCATAGCTACATAAAATAGGTACAGTTAGGAACATATAAATCTTTCCTGAAAACAATTTTAAGGTAAAATGTAAAGTGATACAATTCATACAGCACTAAGCTGGACTGTTAACTAGAGGAATTGAGACAAGTATTATCTGATGTAGTGTATCCAAAGATTGGGGGAAAATCTTTTGGAAAAATACTCAAATATGAAGGACGTAAAATTATGAGAGCAATAAATATATTAGTTAATTAAGTGTTTTCATTTGCAGCAAAGAATAAGAATGTTCAATTTGAGTGAAGTATTAGATACACATAGAATATGAATTTGCAGATTATGTAAGTCATTCTTAATCTTTGCGGAAACTATGAATAAAAAGCAGCAATTTGTTATCATGAACAAATTCAAAAAATATTCACAGGTTGAAGTCAAATGGCACAATTAGAGGAGAATTTGAAATTATTTTGTTGCTTCTTTCCAAAAATATCCACTGTTCACCTTAGGTTACCAAGTATTTGGAAAGGCACCTGGAAGTTTCAGAAAGTACAATGAGAATAACATGAATAATCACAGGTTCCTTGCTTTTCTTGACTTTGAGCAGTTAGTAGAGATAAAAAAATGAATAAATTAATAACGTTTATCTAATGCTAGAGAAATGATACATGCTATGGTATGGTAATAGCAAGCAAGGCTGAAAATGATCAGATTTGATGTCATAATGAGCCAGCTGGACTTTTATATACAAATCAAGATGCATTAGACCAAGTTGAATCTAATTCCAGTAAAACAGCATAGTTGACATGACCTCAAATGATTCCGATCATAGGTGACAAGAAGTTAGCACAGAAAGTGTAGGTCCCAGATCCATTGCCATATGGAAAGAAGCACATGGGTAAAGAGTACATAGTATGTTGTCTATAAAATATAAGGAGTTTAAGTCTTATATTTGGAATGTAAGACTTAAACTCATAAATTTAAATGTTGGAAGCGTATCAGGGACAGTCAGTGCCAGAACTTGTCATAACTGAAAGTAATACAGACATAGAAAATGTAAACCCCAGCTACACAGAAATGATGATCATAAATCAACATTTCCACTTGGTGCATTTCTTGAATAGAAGTTTGAAGAGAAAAATTAAAGCGGACAGCTGTAGAGAGCTCTTCATTCTGTATTAGGTCATCAAGGAATTGAGTATCTGTAAGCACTGAATTTAGTGTTGTAGGTGGTACTAGCACTAAGAAAAGGCTTTACTTTTTTTTAAGCACCTACTTTCCTCAAAGATTATGCTATTTCAATCCTATATATGTAGTGTCCTAGAAAGACTGAACAGTAGGACAAGACACTCTGTAGTCACTGAAATCTAAAATATAAGAAAAGCATACAAAAATTGTTTGTTTGCTTTCATTCTGGGTAGTGGGTTCCTTTGTTATTGGTTCTTTCTTTGGGGTTGCATTTCCCTTACTATAACTCAGAATTTTTGCAAAAATTTTTGGCATCTTACTGTACTTAGCAAGCTATTAATGTAGAAATATTGGAATTTATTTCTCTGAAAAAGCATGTGTTTCTGTCATCAGAATGTTCCCTCAGTCTACTAGCAATTATAAAGATATATTTGCTGTAAGTCAGAAGAATTATCATTGTGATACACGCAGTGGGAAACCAGGTGCAGAATAAACATCACCCATGGCTGTCAAGTAATATAAAATAGGAGTACAATTAGCTATTACAAGAGAGCTTTTAGGGAAACTTTCCAAATAGAAAGTGAGTGCCTTGAATAACTTAATTAACTTCCTGTAGGATCAAATCCATCACTGTTAAGTACCTGTCACATATAAGTATTGCCCATAGTGTGGTTCAATAAATGTTTTGTATTAATGTCGAAATTATTTATGCCTCTGTATTACAATATCTAGGGAAATAAAATATTTTCTATATTAAAAGGGAACTTTTGTAATTGAACAAGCAAGCACTGTGATATTAAAGGGAAACTAATATTGAAAGTATACAATATAAGAATATACTAGAAGGTTTCTTAGGGGTTAGAAATATAAAATTGTTTTTCTGGGACACTGTTGTCACTTTCATATATCAATTTGAGATGAAAGTTTATGGAATATTCCATAAATGTCTACACCAACATTATATGACAGCTGTAAGCAAAATCTGAAAAATCATTGAGTGGCTATTTCAAAGTCAGTGACCATTACTTTCATTTATTTTATTCATCCATAGAAGAAAATTCAGATTCCCATCATGTTCAGAAATCATGTTTTCATGTAGGTGTTATCACTTTGTCTTTCAAGATGAGAGATGTAAGTTTTATTCCCTAAAACTAAAGATACAGTGGTATCACAATAGTCACTAGTCACAGCTGTTTGTCTCTGACACTTTTACTCTCATACATAGAATTTAAATCAAAATAAAAGTGGAAGATAGTGTCCTTGAGTTTAAGTGCTTGGTCAGCCCTGCTCTTACAGCTGATTTGTTCCTTTATTAACATAGTGAAGAGTTGCCAGTACATTGAAGAAAATAAAATTTCAAGAGGTTAAGTTATTGAAAGTAAGTCAATTCACTTAAGGCAACATCTCTAGGGTCTACAGGGGAGTTTCTACCTGATCTCTTCCTCTACATAGCATCCTTTAGCCCCATAAATAACTTGGTTCCCAAATCCAATGCACTGGCCCAGACTGACCACACCTGTCTGCCCTAACACCAAACATGAGACATTCCCAAGTTCCCATTTCTGTTTGGTCCTTCACATATAACCTTATCACAACTACATCTAACCTTTCCATCCATATCGGACACAATGATTGCAAAAGAAATGCACATTTCCTTGATCTCACTGGAAGAATACAAACAATGAAAAAGATCAAGCCAGTATACAGCCATCCAAAAGGAGTCCTGTAGAAAGGCCTGCCAAAAAGAACTACTTAGATGAACACAGTATTTAAAACAACAAACATAAACATTATCAAGGAGTCACAGAGTTCAAAGAAAATGCAGAGTAAAAGGTCAAAGAACTAAAAAAATTAAATGAGTAGGTGATTCCCAAGAAAACAAGAATGTAACACTAGTGGAAATGATTAAGACAATCCCTGTCTTTGAAAACATAATTCAGTAAAGAGGCAGAAACATGGAGGAAAAGTTCAAGCTGATGTAGAGGTGTAAATGAAAACCCCAGTAACCCAAATAGAAATCTCAAACCAACATAAAGCAAATGTGGAATATCATGGAAAGACCAAGTTTTAAAATTAGGGAGCAGGTGAATGCTGTGTGGATACCAGGAAGTGTATGATGACAAGAGCCTGATATAGCTATCTCCTTTGAGGCTCTACCAGAGAGGCAGATGCTCACAGCTAACAGTTGAACCAATTAAGGAGTTCCCAATGGAGGAGTTAGAGAAAAGCCTGAAGGAGCTGAAGGGGTTTGTGGCCCCATGGGTAGAGCAACAATACCAACCAACCCAGGGTCTAAAACACCAGCCTGGGAGTACACAGGGAGGGACTCATGGCTCCAACTGTATAAGTAGGGTAGGATGGCCTTGTCCAGCATAAGTGGGAGAGGAGGTCCTTAGTCTCGTGTAAAAGCTGGATGCCCCAGTGTGGGGGAATTCCAGGGTGGGTAGGTGGGAGCACACCCTCATAGAAGCAGGAGGAGGGAGGATGGAATGGGGGTGTCTGGGAGGGAATGTAGAAAGGGAATAACACCTGAAATATAAATAAATAAAATATCCAGTAAAAAAATGGCAGCAAAATGTGTAAAGCAAATACTCAATGATAACAGAAAGAAACGTTTTTAAAGTAAGAAAATCACACTTGAACAGATAGAGGAAGGAACAAATAAGCAACAACAACAAATAAAGTCCCCAAAGTGTATCATGGTTAAAACATTAAGTATACAGAACCAAGCCAGAGTAATTAAATCTACAAGACTGTGAACACAAGTCACAAGACAAGGAAACCTCATCACAATAACATTGATGTCTCAATGGAAACTTTGAAATAAAAAGGAGTCTTGGTATTGTAGTTTGATTTCTAATTAAGACTAACAAATTCAGCAAAGGTTTCTGTGAAAGAGATGTGAAAAAATTTCCTTGTCATAAAGTATCTAAAATACTTAAATCTAACAAGCCAAACCTCATGCCAATATGGGATGCAATATCATGTGCTAGAAAGAGCCATGAGCATAGCCAAGATACTCTAGAAAGAAATATCAAGCTTTAAAAAGCAAAACAGAAACTACCAGTGACAACTCAAATATCATCACCAAAAATAATCTAAAGAATGATTGCTATTAATTCACACCTTCCAACAATAACTTCCAGTATTAACACACTCAATTCTTCAATCACACAGACTGGAAATATGGATCGAACAACCAGCTCTGTCTCCCTTTAAGCTACAAGAAGCACATCTTATTTTTAAAGATTGATACTTCTCTAGAGTAAAGTTATGAAGGACCAAGAAGCAAGCAGTTGTTGTTATCTTAATGATGGACATAATAGACCTAGTTGTCTTACCTGGTTGTCAAACGAAAGTTCTTATGCTCACTTTTTAGTCTTTGATAATACTGTGAAAAAAAAAGAAACATGGGGAAAACCTGAAATATTGATTTTTAGAAAAAATTCATCAAATTTTATGAAATATGTATATTCACCTAAAACCATGCAAACAAAGCCAATTTGAAAGAACAGCCTTGCTTTTCTATACTACAACAAAAATATAGATATTAGAAGTAAAGTAAAAGTTAGAAAAATTTTAAAGATGTAAAATTGTATTCTTCAAAAACAAAACAAAACGTGGTGGATGCTTTCTTTTAGGCTATAAAATAATGTGATCTGAATTTAAAGCACAAATAGTATCACATATTCATATATCATATATCTCATACAAAGTCTGAAGTCTCCCATGTTTGGGTTGAATTACTTCATTGTACATAATAAAATAATAGAGTTCCTCTTTTCTTATGACTAGAATTCTTTATGAGTTACTTTTATAATAATTTACAGATTCTCTTCAGATGTTACTGTAGGTTCATAAAAAAACAACTGAAGAATTTTAATATTGCTAAGTTGGACATTTTTGACACATTTTGCCTATCATTAATTTTGAATCACTAAATTTTTCATATTGCTTTTAAGTCTGTGACATATTTTTCATATGTTGTGTTATAGGACAGCTTAAAAGTATTTCTCTAAGATTTTCAAAGGTAAATCAAAGGCAAAATGAACTTTACTCATTACTTATACATAGTAGATGACATAGTTTCTTGATATTAAAAAAATCACAATCTAGAAATATTTTATAAGCCTTAGACACAAATAAAATTCAGCACATCATATCCTGTCAAGATTTTTTATGTCTTGTCATACTTATGAAACCTTTAAACATATGCCACCATAATAAATGTAATAACTAAATGCAATATGTGACATTATTTGTATATATGTGAAGAATTTTTAAGGTAAACTTTAATATATGATCTTTGACACATCATTTGGGTCTTTGGTATTGTGAGTCAATAACATACATTCTGATTTGCCTTTAGAAAAAAAATGAATAACTATTTAGAAATATGAAGAACTTATTTTACTCAAGTTATTCAGAGTTTAAAAGCAATAGGTAAATAAATGCAAGAAAATGAAAAAATCATAAATGTTTCATGTGATATTTAAAAGCCAAAATTAGAAACAATAGGGGATAACATAGCAAGAATCTCTAAGAAAAATTATTAAAACATTAAAAGAAGTTGAACATATATAGAAATTAAAATTTTATATATGTACATATATAGCATATAACATATATATAATATATGTGTACCTATATGCATATATATATATATATATATATCACAATTAGAATTCCATAATATATGGATAGTATATAATATGTGGCATATATGTTATTTACATAACATACATACATACATATGTGTATAGATAAATATTATATATGTAAATATATAATATTAGTATATATTAAACACTGTGTATTTATGTCTGTATATATCCTGTGTCTTTCTTAGGAATAGAATATGCTCTTGCCAATAACCAATCATTTTACCATTGTTCTAGAAGTTTCAGAAAAGTTTAGCCTAAGTCAAAATTTACTCAGCCATTATTCCCTGTGTTATCTGAGCCTCGGGCTCTGATCAATTGTGACCATGAATATTTGAACCTTTCTGTTACATTTCCTTTTTGACTTTCTTTAAATCTTTACTTCATCATGTTTTGAACTTATATCCCTCAGTTTCATTTAATACCTTATATTTTTAATATTAGAAGCCCATTTCTGATTTCTAACAACTTAAGGATGATTTTTATTTATTTACCTTTTCCCCTATACAACAATATTGTTTATATATGATGTATAGGATGAGGTGAATTTTATTCATCTGTTTTATATTATTGATAGTGGTAAACAGATGACTTCAAGTTGTATTTAATAGCTCACTAAAATATCATTAAGATACCTCTGGACTAGCTAACCTTTAAACAAATATCCTCTTGAATCTAACTCCAAAATACTTATTTTCTAAAAGAATTTACATTAGGAGATTTACAATTAAAATTATTTCTATGGTTATTAAATGTATATTAAAATGTATATTCATTTCTTCACAATCTCTTGTCAGTTTTTTAACCCAGATTTTTTTTCTTAAGATCTGGAGTCATATTTTTAAATATTATCTAAAATCATATTTTGGCTCCATTTGTCTCTACCAGACAGATAGGAATTGTGGTGGTTTGAGTAGATTTAGCCACCATAGAAGCCACCATATACTCACATGCTTCAATTATTGGCCTATGGGATGTGGAATTATCAGGAGATATGGTCTTGTTAGAGTAGGTATGGCCTTATTGCGGGAAGTGTGTCACTATCACTTCCAGGTCTTCCCTCCACAAATCACCATTTCATCCCCCCTTTGTTTTTAAAAGGGTACTACCCATCCTACTCATCCTCTCCCACTTTATCCCTCTAGCATTTTTACCTTATGTGTTTTCTTGTTTTGATTGCATGTCATGTATATACGTGCAGTACACATTTACTTGGCGTCCAACAAGTCAAAGACTGTAGCTGTCCAGCGGCCATGGATGAACTGGGTTTACTTAAGATGGGTGCTGGAAATGAAAAAGATATGGAGGTGAGAGAAGCACGAAGATTCTGATCAAGGCTCCAAGTTTAATATTGAGCATTGTGTTTATACAGGAGAAACCCAAGGAACCCATCCTTTGTTTCAGCTGGATAATGTTGCAAAGCAGGATCAGCCTGCAGTCTATTCTTCTAAGTTCTTGTAGGAGGTTGCAAGTGTAAACAAAGCAGCTGACTTCACCTGGGTGTTAAGGTCCTTTATGGCAAGCACTCTGGTCTGTTCGCTCTGCTCAAGGCTGGGAAGGGCTCAAAAGACCACACTGGATGATGAACTGGAGGAAGTCTCACCCACAGTGGTAGGCTATCATGTGAGTTCTGGCAAGTGAACCCACAGAGCCATCTCTTTAGCCCTGGCTTATAAATCTAGTAGAGAACATCTAGTAAACAAGAAAAGATATAGTTTAATCTTATATTAAGTTAAGTTTCTTTGATAATTTCAGTTGTCTTACAATTCCTAGCAGGGACTATGACACTGACATGAATTTCCTGCCCTTGATGCCGTTTTGAAACAATTTAAATCTTGAATCTTTCCTGCTACTAAAGTGCATACCTAGGATTACAGTGCCCAGTTCTTCTTTTCTTTCATTTTTTATTGGTTATTTTATTTATTGACATTTCAAATGTTATTACCCCTTTCCAGTTTCCCTTCCACAAATTTTCTATCTCTTGCCTGCCTCTATGAGAGTGCACCCCCACCAACCTACGTACTTCTCCTTCAGTGCCCTAGACTTCTCCTACTTTGGGCCATCAAGCCTCCACAGGACCAAAGAGCTCCCCTCCAAGGGATACCAGATAAGGTAATCCTCTCCTATATATCTCCAGTTCTTCTAACAACATGGATTCACCCTTGTCTCCTTCAAGCATATCAAAAGCAACTGTTATTTCCAGTTGAGTTTTAGGAGGAAGAAACTCCTTAAGGTTTTTATTTTCATATACTGAAGCTACAGTTGATTGGTTCCTGCCTTGACTATACCATTCCTATCCTTCCTATGCCAAAAAGGTAAATTTTCATTAACAGGACTAATTGTATCTAAAATTATAGCCTAGTTATCACATTGTCTTTCCAATAGATGCTCAAACTGTACCGTATACCTGAGTAAGTAGTGTTCTATGCACAGTACACATTTACTTGATGTTCAACAGGTCAAAGACTGTAGCTGTCCAGCGACCATGGATGAAGTGGGTTAACCTGAAAGGGGTGCTGGAAATGAAAAAGAGATGGAGTGCAAGAGAAGCGTGAAGCCAAGTCATATATTAAGCCAAGACCTATTATGTCAAAGATTATTAGAGTCAGGTAAATACAACACCCCTCTCTTATCCAATACTTATGAGATGGGTACCTATTTTTATATGTATGTTCTTGAGTTATATTTTCTTAAGGAACTTCTAAGTTTTGTATAATGTGTTACCTATCATGGATCTGCCTTTATGCACTTGAGGAGAACATAAACATGACAACGATGTGTTCCTTTGAGTTTGAATATTTTTCTATTTCCCCCCTAGGAAACTCAGACTTTAGGAAAATTGACCTAGAGTAACTGAGTACAATTTGGGGGATTAGAGAAACTAAATTGAAGGATCAGCTCTGACTACATTCATGTCCGTGTTTTTCTCATTCTCCGTCTCTCTCACATTCTGTGTCTCTGTGTCTCTGTCTTTGTCTTTCTCTCTCTTCCTCTCTCTCTCTCTTTCTCTGCTATAAAAGAAACTGCTCAGATGAGCCTGGGTAAAGTTCTGTGTCTTTCCAGAGGAAAGATTACAGTTGTATGACTTATATCTTCCTGTGTGCCTCTCTCTATCTCTCTGTCTCTCTGCCTCTCTGTCTTACTGCCTCTCTGTCTCTGTCTGTCTGTCTCCCTCCCTCCCTCCTTCCCTCCCTCCCTCCCTCCCTCCCTCTCTCTCTCTCTCTCTCTCTCTGTATGGCTATCTGTCTTTTTGTGTGTGTCTCATATCCATTCTCTGTTTTCTTTCATTTCAGTGATTTTTTTTTAAGAAATGATTCTCTATCAATAGGAGTGGCTTGATAAATGTTCCTCAGTGCACTGCTGCTTCAACCCCTTAGGATTGAATACATGTTGGTATAGGCTAGCTGTTCATAGTTTGGGAAAGTTAATTATATAAAATGTATTAAATATATTTTGAGATGAAAAGGCCAAAGAAATTATCTATTCCAGCTTCTTCCTTTTATTGATAGAAGAATGAATCACACAGGAGAAAGTAATTTACCTAAGGTCAAAGACTAGTTCAACACAGAATTACAATTATTAAACTGTCATAATACATTATGTCACTTGCTTATTTGATGGGTACTTAAAAAAAACACTTAATGAAACTTGTCATTAAATTGACTATAGTGATGTTTTGAAGGTCATTTTTCACAGCATACCACTTTATCCTTTTTGTGAGTGAGCACAAAAGATATTTGCCTTGGTCTTAGAATACAAACATTTGGTATTGAGCAGGATTTGATTTAGTTTTGAATTTCTGTATAATGATTGTATTTCTTTTTTCTTTCCTTTTTCGTTTTCTGTGGCTTTAAGAAAACAGCTTCAAGGTGAAAGGGTAAAGAAATTCAAGACTTATTTTTTTTCCAGCAAGCATGTTGTTGATCATTACTTAGTATTATTTTAACTTATTTAAGTTATTTAGCCTATATTAGTAAACAATCTATTGTTTTGCTGTACTGTTGCAATTTATTTCAGATGATTCTGAACAAGAACCAAGGGATGATGTTTCGAAGGATTTTTATGTAATTGCCCTTATTTTAATGTAATTGTTTGTATGTTTAAGACTGCTTGTTATAAAAGCAAGGTATATTAGGTAAATATGAATGTAAAATTTAATATATATGAGAAAAAGGATACAAGAATTTACACTTCAGTTCCACAAGTTAACAAAGGGTGTAATTACTATAGTCCTTAAAATATTTCAGATTCTGTTTCTACGAGCTTCTAGTTTCAAATCAAATGTTCTCTAAAACTCCAACTTACACTAAAGAAAAGAATCTGATCCCTGATGAACTTGGCTAAAGTTCTATGTCTTTTTTTTAAAAATATTTTTATTTTATTAGATATTTTCTTTATTTACATTTCAAATGTTATCCCCTTTCCCATTCCCCCCCAAATATCCCTATCTTCTCTCCCCTCCCCCTGCTCTTATGAGGGCATCCCCCCATCCACCCACTCCTGCCTTCCTGCCCTGGAATTTGCCTACACTGGGGCATCTAGGTTTCACAGGACCAAGGGCCTCTCCTCTCTTTTATGCCTAACAAGGCCATCCTCTGCTACATATGCAGCTGGAGCCATGGGTCCCTCTGGCTTTGGTTGGTGTTTAAGCCCCTGGGAGCTCTAGGGGGGTTCTGGTTGGTTGATATTGCTGTTCTTCCTATGGAGTTGCAAACTTCTTCATTTCCTTCAGTCATTTCTCTACCTCCTCCCTTGTAAACCCTGTACTATATGTCTCTCTAGAGGATAAATTATACTGTGCATCTTGATAGCATTCAGTTTTGCTCTCACAGTAGACATTATGTACCCTTCTCTTCAGTTGTGTACTAGTTAGATATTCATTACTCATGGCAATAATGACTCTGGTTGAACTCATTGATAAATCAAAAGCAAAAAAGACAGAGAAAATGATATCATGAAATCTTGTTGGGGACAATGGCGACATGGTGAGAGAATGTAATAATTGGATGTGGTAGTGAGGGAAAGTTAAGTCAGGGTTGAATGATGATTGTGAATAGAATATATTATGTATCTGAGTGAATAATAAATTATCTTTTAAAGATTCAAAAATTTATGACAGGCAAAGATGCTTTAAGCCTATAATTGCACCAGTGGGGATGTTGCGGCAGGAGATCGTCTTCTATTTAAGGTCACTATGAGCTATATAATAAACCACTCAAATTCAAAACCATAAGTCAACAAAACAATTAAAACAGATAAAAATTTTATAATAATCTAACAATAATTATAAAATAAATTTTAAAATTGTCATGGGGTACTTAAGTTACATGTTTATATCAGAATATATTATGAGCCAAAAGAAGGAGAATGTTTAAGTAGGTTGTATTAGTCACTTCTGAAAAGTAGGTTAATATTTATGGCATTAATTTACAAACCTGACTGAAGATTTTTCAATATAAATTTGAAGAAGAATTTATAAACCTAAAGATTTTTCAATATAATTTTGAAGAAAAGCATTTCATTACAATTTCTGAATATTTTAGCAATTATGAAGAAACATTCTGTACATTGGAATCCAGAAAAAAACTGTACAGATTATGAACACTAGATCTGAAACACAGTTCCACCATTCATTTTTGAGTGAGTTATTTATTTTCCTCATACCTTTCTTAGTCCATCCCAATAACTGCTTTGGAAAATCCCAAATACAATGCCTTTAAGTTGTTAGCTTGAATCTCTTACACTTGTTACAAATTAATTGAGACAGTAACTTCCTAAACTCTTTTTATATGTTTACTTTTCCCTTTATTGAAGATAGATTACTTTCTCACATAATATATCCTGAGTTCTGTTTCACTTTCCTCCACTGCTCCTAGTTCCTTCACCTTGCTCTGGTATTTTGATCCTCTCGATTTTTGTCTCTCATTAGAAAAGAAATGGCTTCTAAGCGATAACAAAGACACGACAACATAAAATATTAGAAAGTGAAATGAAAGCCATAACCTTTAAATTGGATAAGCCAAATCAACAGGAGGTAAAGAACTCCAAGATATTTACTAACCTTCCAAAAAGATAATGTGGTGAAGAGTCTACAGGAGAAATCTATTCAGAAACAAAGTCAAGCCAACAGAACATCATTAGCCATCCAACAACCACACTGGATGGATGTTCAGGACTGCCCTGGCAGAGTTGGCTTTAAAGAAAAACTACATTCTGGATTGACACAGGTAAGTTTACAAGAATAGTCATACAGAAACTGAACTACAGAAGCCAAAAATCAAGGTTTGAACATTTAGGAACACGACCTGTAATATGGACTTTGATGGATTTGTTCATTGTTCTTGTTTTGGCAGATGTTATTGGCTCTATGTTAGGTTTTAAGGTTTGGATGATGACCCATTAAGGTGTCAGTTACATTGAAGTCTGGAGGCAGATTTAAGGCACGGGGTCCTGTAAAATTAACAGGGGCTATTCTTCAAACATATGCTATACTCTGTGGTAAAATGCTGTGGAGGAGATGCATGTTGGGTAAAAATTATGGGAATTTGGTGCAAAAAAAGTTAGTGTAACACTAACAATTTTCAAATGCAGAGTTATACAAAAATTGTGTAGATAGTTTTGAGAAAATTTTTTTGCTTAGAATAAAAGTAACATTATCAAGAGATAGTGTTAGAGAAGGTTAAATAAATGAAAGAAAGTGCAGCAAAGTGTTCTTAGAAGCAATGTAGTGTGCTAAGATGAAAAATATTTACTTAAGGGTGGGAAAATTATTTTTTATTTCAAAATTATGAGTAGTCTCTCAAGATGTAAAGTGAATAAACAAACAAACAAACAAACAAATAAAACAATGTATGAACTCAGTATGTTACTGTTATAACTTAACTGTTTATGGCATCTTATTTTACAAATATAAGCAAATCATTCTCCAGAAGTTAAATACCCATTAATCTTAATTTGAAATTTGAAACTATAAGAAAATTAAATATAATCTTACTTCATTTATTAGTTATATTTCCTAGTGATAAAAAACCACAACTAATAAAATTTATAAAAGAAAGAATGTACTTGGTTTCTGGAAATTTTCCCAAACTCACAGGTTGGTGGCTGACTCATGTGTGCTTATGATTCTTAGGAGTTTGAATTATACAGAGATTGAACAAAGTACTGGCAGGTAGGATCACGATGCTGAGGGCTCACATATAGAACCATAAACATGAGACAGAGAGAACAATGAAGAACTAGATGAGTACAAATTTTCCAAGCTTGACATATAATATGGCTCTTCAAGCAGGATTATATGCCTTTGTTTCCTTTTAAATGTCCCTTTATTTATTCATTTTTGCTGTGACGAGGCACACTGACACATTCTCCACTATATTCATAGCAGCCATATTTATAATAGCCAGAAACTGGAAAGAACCCAGATGTCCTTCAACAGAGGAATGGATACAAAAAAATGTGGTACATTTACACAATGGAGTATTACTCAGCTATTAAAAACAATGAATTCGAGAAATTCTTACATAAATGGATGGAACTAGCAAATATCATCCTGAGAGAGGTAACCCAATCACAAAAGAACACACATGGTATTCACTCACTGATAATTGAATATTAGCCCAGAAGCTCGCAATACCCAAGATTCAACTCACAGACCACATGAAGCTCGTCAAGAAGGAAGACCAAGTGGGGGTGCTTCGGTCCTTCTTAGAAGGAGTAACAAGGCAGCAAATATGGAGACAAAGCATGAAACATTAAGTGAAGAAGGGACTGCCTGGAGACCATTCCACCTGAGTATCCATCTCATGAGCAGTCACCAAAGGTAGACACTGATGTGGATGCCAGGAAGTGCATGCTGACAGGAGCCTGATATAGCTGTGTCCTTAGAGGTCTGCCAGAGTTTGACATATTCACATGCTCACATCCAACCATTGAACTGTTCAGGGGGTTCCCAAAAGAGAAGTTAGAGTGAAGACTGAAGGAGCTGAAAGGGTTTGTGGCCCCATGAGAGCAACAATACCAACCAACCAGAGCTCCCAGGGTCTAAACCACCAGCCTTGGGAGCATATAGGGAGGGACCCATGGCTCCAATTGTACATGTAGTGGAGGATGGCATTGTTTGCATAGGTAGGAGAGGACATCCTTGGTCCCATGAAGTCTGGATGTCCAGTGTGGAGGAATTCGAGGGTGGGGAGGTGGGAGTAGGGGGTTAGGTGGGGTTACATCCTCATAGAAGTAGAAGGAGTAGGTATGGGGTTTCTTGGGTGGGGAGGGAATGGGGAAAGGGGATCACATCTAAGATGTAAATAAACATCCAATAAAAATTAAAAAAAACAGAACTAAATATAAGAAGATAAAGTAAAACTCTTTAGATCACTGTTCAATGATACAAAACTCCAGAAGGAAAAGAGCTCTAAGAAAAGGCAGAAGAACAATAGGCCCATTAATTTTCAAGCATTTCATCTTTATCTATGAGAGTTCCCCACCTACGCACCCACTCCTGCCTTCCTGCTCTGACATTCCCCTACACTAGGCCATAAAACTCCCACAGGACCAAGGGCTTCCCCTCCCACAGATGTCCAACAAGTCCATCCTCTGCCACATATGCAACTTGAGACATGAGTCCCTCCAAGTGTACACTTTGGTTGGTGATTCGGTCCCTAAGAGCTCTGGGGATTTGGCCTGTTGACACTGTTGCTCTCCTCACATGGTGGCAAACCCCTTCAGGTCCTTCAGTTTCTTCTCCAATTCCTCCATCTGGGACCGTGCATTGATCCAATGGCTGGCTGTGAGCATCTACTTCTGTATTTGTTAGGCTCTGACAGAGCCCCTCAGGCAACAGCTATATCGGACTCTTGTCAGCATACACTTTTTGGCATCCTCAATAGTGTTTGAGTTTGACGACTGTATATGGGATGATTTACAAGGTGGGGGAGTCTCTGGATGGCCTATCCTTCAGTCACTGCTCCACACTTTGTCTCCATATTTCCTCCTGAGTATTTTGTTTACCCTTATAAGAAGCACTGAAGCCCCAGACTTTCTTCTTGAATTTCATATGGTCTATGAAATATATCTTGGGTATTGCAAGATTTTGGGTTAATATCCACTTATCAGTGAATGCATACTGTGTCTGCTCTTTTGTGATTGGGTTACCTCACTCAGGATGATATTTCAAGTGCTGTGGCACAGGGTCAGCCATGGGTTGCATGTGGAAACAGGAATGATCCTGTCCCTGGATGTTCCTTGGTTCTTGTGTCCTGATGTCTCTTGGTGTGTGTGTGTGTGTGTGTGTGTGTGTGTGTGTGTGTGTATTTGTATTGATTAATTATCTGTAGGTAGTAGCAAGAAATTCTGCTGTGTGATTTCACAATATAATAATTTTAGGTGATGATAATTCATATCATATTCCTAAAATGTAGAAGAAATGTACTTGAAGAATTTTTTCTCCTCAAGCACATAGTAAATACTGAAGGACCTAAGTGTTTATTCTGGTTTAAGTTATGTAACAGGTGCATGTATTGACACATCACACAGCAACAGATGAACATGAAGAAATGTTTTCTCCACTAGTGGTAAATAAATGTAATCAAAAATAAATATAGAATATCACCATGCCATTAAAATTACCTTAAACATGAAGAAAATGGCTGATCTAAATGTGAAGATGGAGGCAAATTAACATTTGTTATCAAATGCAAATTGTCCCCAGTACATTGACACACATTACAAAAAAAAATGTATCAATAATATAAGTTTACAAAATTGAAAAAGTGAAATGTAAAAGAAGAAGCTAGAAATGTGTTAATTCTAAGTCAGAAATTTTGACTGTGTGTTATTAACCCTGTCACTTTGCGTGAGGCCCTGTCTATCTTACTGGAGGTGAACTCTTTGAGTACCTTCTCCTCAGTGTTGGGTATTTTGGCTAAGGTCACTCATACCTCAGGTCTCAGATACTATCTAGAGGGAACCTCCCCAACTCAGCCCCCAGGCAATGCTGCTTATCTCCATTCTTTCCCATTGCCCTCTGGGCTCCTCTCCCTTCCTCCTCATTTGACTTGATCCTGTTCCTATTTTCACCTTTTCTTCCCCTTCCCCTCCCAGGTCCTTCCCTAGCTATGCTTCCCTTCATTATTTCCTTCCCTCTTCTAAGTGGAACTGTAACATCCTCATTTGAGCCTCTTTGCTTGTTATACTTCTTATGGTCTGTGGTTTGTATCTTAGGTATTCTGTACTTTTGGCAAATATCCACTAATCAATGAGTATTTACCATATATATCCTCTTAGGTCTGAGTTACCTCACTTAGGTAAGGTTTTCAGGTAATATTTTAGGTAATATTTTTAGGTAATATTTTCCAGTTTCATCCCTTTGCCTGAAAAATTCATGATGTCTTCATTTTTAAAACCTCAGTATTAGTATTCCATTATGTAAATGAATCACATTTTCTGTATCTATTCTTTTGTTGAGGGGCATCTGGGCTGTTTCCAGCATGTGGCTATTACAAACAAGGCTGCTATAAATATGGTAGACCAGGTACATAACTTTCTAAAAGAACTGCAGGGAATAAAATGGAGAAGAGACTGAAGGAAAGGTGGTCTAAAGACTAGCCCAACTTGGGATCAGTCTCATAGGAGAGAACCAATGCCTGACACTATTACAGATGCTATGGTATGATTATAGACAGAAGCATAGCACGGCTGTCCTCTGAACGGCCCTACCAGTGACTAAGACAGGAGCATATATTTATAACCAATCACTGGACTGAAGTCTAGGACCTCTATGGTTGAATTAGGGGAAGGATTGAAGAAGCTGAAGGGAAGAGCAACCCCACGGGAAGACCAGCAGTCTCAACTAACTCAGATCCCAGGGAGATCCCAGAGACTTAGCCTCAAACCAGGAGCTTACATGGGCCGGTCCTAGGCCCCTGGCACAAATATAGCAGAGGTCCTCCTTGTTTGGCCTCAGTGAGAGAAGATGTGCTCAATACTTGAGAGACTGGAGGTCATTGGTAAGGGGGAGGCCTGGTTGAGGGGGCACACATTCTGAGGCAAGGGGAAGGTAGATCTGGATGAGAAATGGTGGGAGGAGGAGCCAAGGAGGGGCAACGACTGGAATATAAATAAATACAACAATAAATATTGAAAATGTATTTGTTATTGATAGGCTATTTTGACAATAATGGGGGAAAGACTGAAATATATTAAAGTTAACTTTAAAAATTCAAGTTAAATATTGTAACCTATTTAAACAAAGTTAATGCTTGTTCACCTCTAAGAATATTGAAAACTATAATTGTTACTCTGAGATTAAATTTGCCATATGTAAATTTGCATAGGACACATATGCAAGTGTGTATACATGTAATAGTAATTAATGAGTAGAAAGCCTGTAACAAAAGAGAACAAAGAGTAGTATATGGGAAGGAGGAAAATGGAAGGATCAATTATGTAATTAACACCAAGTCTTGGGTCTCTGTGGATAATCATTGAAACAGATGGCTATAAGCTATTGTAAACAGACAGTTTCTTGGAAATTTACCAGCCTGAGTAATCATAGACCTTGTAAATAGGTAGCCTTGGCAGACAATACCAACTTAGATAAGGACAAGTGAGTCATAGGCAGAGTCATAGTGACCTGTCCCCTGAACCTTCACCCAGCTGATACCCTATTCTGAAAGATACCTGTACTCCCCCTGAACATCCACGCTCCAGTGTCATCCCCTTTCCCATGTCTTGCCTTTCTGTGTTTATAATCCCTGTGTGAATAAATTATTATTTGAAAAAAATAAATAAATTATTTAAAAAAAGAAACAATAAAGCAATATATAAGAAGAAATACCCTCAAACACATACATACTGAAACACACACACACAAATTAACCACCTGTGTGAAAGGGTTTGGAGAAACTAAAGCCCATGAAAAGTCCACATTAGCTTTAAAGTTGTACCAATTGCCGTGAACAAAAGAAAATATGACTAGGCATAGCAGGACAACTTTCCACTAACTTTGTACAACTAAGGGCCCCTCCCTGCATACACACAGTGAGAGCAAGAGTTACTCATAGGAACATTTTTTTCATTCCTGATGAACAAAACCTTCAGACACAATGAAATCTCATATTTAAACTAGTTGGCTATTTTCACATTGAACAATAACTGAAAGAAATACTGTCTACCTACATATAATCATCATTAACTGATTATTTATGGAACCATCCCTTGCACAACTTAAAAATCAATTCAAATTGAATATTTCAGGAGTTTATGACTTTGAAATTGAATGAGGCCCTGTTTTACTTCTTTACCACCAAAGACATAATATCATAAAAAATCAAGTTGATCTTTAAGGTACAGCACTGAATTTATCAATCTTGTTAATAAAATTAATCTACATTTGAGAATCCTGTCAGAGTTCACAGGGTTTCAGAACTGAATTATTAAAGAGATTCTTGTAGAAATCCTTTAAGTCTGGTAGACCGAAAATAAATAGATGAATAAATAAATAAATGAAATTAGAAAAGACTGAACTTGTTAAATGTTCTAATCATCCTAAAATAAACAGATGACTTGTATTCAAGCAAAGCACAGCAGTAATTATACACTTCTGTAAAACACCAGCACAATCATATCCATCCAGAAGCCTTTGCTTTCATAGTGCAGCAGGTTCAGAGAATAACACTTGTATGATAAGTATTCATTTTTTATATAAAAAACTGTAATGACATTCAAATAATTTTATCATGCCAAATTCAAGGGGAGTTTCTTCAATTCATTCCTTTTTAGAGAAAAAATGAGCTATTGACTCTCAGAAGATTACCAAGCTTTCTAATCATAGTATCTCTTTGCACATTTGTGTTCATGTGCCATGAATTAATTATTTGTTCCTGCTTGGACAAAAGTATATCCACATTTACTCGGTTATTTGAAAGAACCATGTATAACTAGCATCAGGTGTATTATAATTATCACACCTCAAAAATCTTGTGACAAATACTGATCACTGGCAGAGCTGAACACAGTTCTTTGCATTCTAAACTTTTCTTGTAAATTTTCATAAACAGGCAGAAGTGCCATCACCTAAAAGTAGGGTATTGCAGCTCCACGTGAGGGAACAGCAGCTCAGCCATCTGGAGAGTTACTTTACAGGTTTTCATTGTCCAATTGGGTTTCTCTAGCTCTGTGTGGCAGTCTGTAGACACCCACATTTTCTGTCTAGAAGTGCAAATGAATGCTTTTATTTCTGGAAACTCATGTAAAATGCTGCACTCCAGATAGCCAGAATGAAGTGCTCCTGGCAACCAAAGCCATTTCATTAGCCCAGTTAGAGTGACATGCATAAAATTCAGATCATTCTCTGTGAAATCAATTTTCATTATTAATTTTCATGAGGACAGTGTATTGTTATTTATATACAAAACACAGAAGAGTTTAGCCTAATTTTAGGATCAAATTAGAGTGCACGTTTCTGAATGTTTGTGGATACTCTGCATTTTGCTGTAAGGAAGATATCATTCTTATTGAAGTAAAAGGGAATTGATGGTGAAGAACTCTTAAGAATATTAAAAGATGACTGAATATTAAGTGCTGTTATTTTTGTTTTCTTAGTTTCTTTTCTTACTTCAATTCAATCTATATTGATCATTGTACTCTAATTGGCTAATGGTTAAATGAATTTGCATTGACTAGGAAAACAAAAGCATCAAAGTTAATGAAAATTGGTGGGAATTTTCATCCTTATTAAAGTAATACTACTTAGGCTGAAGGTATCTAGAAAGGGCTTATAAATCCTTTTATGCAGAGAGCTTTGTTAGTAGTAGACACAGATAAGGCACTGACATCACATAGCTTCTACACAAATAAAGTTAATTTAATGCCTTAGATATAAAACAAACAAGCCTGGCGAGT
Source organism: Grammomys surdaster (assembly GCF_004785775.1). Classification (NCBI taxonomy): domain Eukaryota; kingdom Metazoa; phylum Chordata; class Mammalia; order Rodentia; family Muridae; genus Grammomys; species Grammomys surdaster. The sequence goes on along the minus strand of NW_021604567.1, from coordinate 7,682,156 downwards.
TAAAAGTTGCACAAACCAAAAATGAACACATCATCAAATAAGCAAAGAGGAATTCAGAAGTAAAATGTAGTTAGTAGGTGAATGGATGGTTTAACTACATAGAGAAAATAAGCCTGTATACGAGTCTTCAGGTAAAAGAAGAATAGGAATAGGATTTGAATAAGTATTTTTATTAGCAAGTGACATAACTGAGAATATTGATGAGTGCTAAGGAGTTTAAGGTCATATATTTGTTAATTTCTGAGAAGGGATACTCAAATGATTAAGGAGTGATTGTCCCTTGGTAAACTTTGAAGCAGATTTGACATTTAGAGGAATAAGAAACTTAAATGAAATGATGTTAAGTGCTGTATTTCTTTAGAAAAATAATTAGAACACTAAAAGTTTTAATGCTTTGTGTCATGTAGATGTTGTGAAAAATATAAAAGTCTATGATATAGAAACATATAATATATTATATATAATATTTTGTTCTAATTCTGCAGTTTTTAAATTATATATAGTATCTGATGTTTTAATAATGAAGCTGTTTTTCTTGGCTCAGTGTTTGAAACATTAGACAAATAAAGTTCATGTTAATTGCTTGTCATATCAACAAGAGAAGCCGGATAATTGCATTTCACTTGTCTGCTCTTGAAACATTCCTTTGAAGTGAGTAAGTAAACACAAGTACATCAAACACGGGTACCAAAATAAAACCTTTTTATATTATAAACCCCATCAATACCTAAGTGACAGTTAACATTACTTTTTAGTTAAATCATCCTTGGAAGAAATAAAGTTTATATTCAAGAAATACCTGAGAAATATACAGAGAGTAGACACATTTGAACATAGGATATTTCTTTATAGGCATAATGAATATTGTAAGCTAGTAAAAAAATAAACATCTTCTGTTGTGTTTTTAATTTTTCTTAATTAACAATCCTAACAATTTCTGTCGAAGTTTTAGATAAAATACCTTAAAATTAAAATTAGAAATAATTATGCTATTAGATCTAATTTAAAATTACTAAAACTTTCTTCTCACATGGAATGATTCATCTCATTGTTACTATCATTTGAGAAACTAGTATGTCCCATGAATATAATAATGAGTCATCTAAAGGTCACAAGGTAGACACCAGTTGAATCCTCAGACAGGCAATAAATGTCCCTTATTTCATAAGGACAAGCAGTTACCCAGTAATCAGAAAGCTTAGCAACTCTCAATGTTGTATCTATAATTCTGGAAAACCCTGAAAAGTTGTGTGAATGTATTCCTTCTGACTTGTAGCATATCTTGTTTCCCATTGCTATAAGTCTAGGATGCAGTATATTTACAAAGTGCATGTGTATTTTGAAAAGCAGTATGTATTTATATTTTAGATTTGATATGAAAAAATGTATTCCAGGTGCTGAATCTATAGCTCAATGGAAATGCACTTGTCTAACATGTGCAAGGCACTAAGTACTCAGTGACCCCTCCTCCCTGTCACTTGGTTTCTTGTTTCTTTTATAAAATACCATGTCAAAGAAAGTTAGAGGCTTACAATTCTAAGTGACAGTCTCATCATTACAGAAAAGTAAGGACTCTGGAAGCTTGAATGAACGAGTGATAGCAATTCTTCAGTCAAGAGCAGACAACAATGAATCAACGCATTCATCAAATATGTCTATGCAGCTCACTTTTCCCCCTCATTCAACCTAGGATATGCTGTGCAAGGTGTGTTCTAAAGTACAATAGGTGTGCCCTTTCAACTCAGCTACTACAATCAAGTTACCACCAGGTTAACCTGATGTGAGCAATCTTTCCATGAGTCCTCCTTCCCACCTGACTCTTCTGGTACCAAATGGGAACTTAAAATAGACCACCAGCCAATACCTCATCCAAAGTTTCCTTTAAAAACAGTTTATGTGTTTTGGGTTTTTGTTTGTATCTTTGTTTTTGTTTTGTTAGGTAATCTTTGTCTCTTGGAGGGACCACTGTTGACCTATGTTAGAAAAAGTTCATTAAAACTATATTTGTAAACTTGATTTACATGCATCATAGCAATTTTAGGTCATAATATTATTTGTAGCTTTAGCAAACATTTTTCTTATTATTCATCCCCACAACTCTCATGCATGCTTCCCATTCCTTTCTTGTTTTTCTCTATCTGATCTTGTGTCCTACTATTCCCTTTTACCTTCCTCCCTGTTTACTGTTTTTATCTGCTTCCCCCTAAAGAAGCCTTTCTTTTTTCATTTTTTATAAGTGTATTTCACTTTTCACCTCTCTAGTCAAACCTGTATCACGGTATAGGCTTACCATTTTTAAAGCCTGCTTTTAATAAAGGTTTTCAAATGCTTCAACTCCTCCCTTCTAGTCTATTGTCCAAAGGTAAGAGAGAAAACATGGTAAATAGGCCAAGAATATGTGGACCTGTTTAGAAGTAGTTTTTGGAAGCAATTCCAATCTTTATGAAGATACCAGCTGTCCAGTTCAGCACTCTCAGATATCAAAAACAAACAAGCAGCAGTAACATGATTCAGAAGAAACAGCCAGGCCTCACCAAATTTGCATGAGTCAACTGGAGCTACTAAAATCTGCTGGGACGCCAGGAGAAGTTCTCTGTTGTGCCTATCTCAATAAAGCAAAGATCAGCAAAGAAGCAAGACTGGCAAAGCACTGGAAATCTAACTATGCAATCATGCTTTCACTGTCCATTGAGTCCTATTAATATTATCTCCAAACATCATGTGTCCTCCCATGGGTCTTGCCTCAACAAAACACAACATGAATCTGACACATGACAGTTCCAGAAACTTTCCAATTCATCACGGTTCTATTTTACTTTCCTGATTCCTACAGTTACTACAGGCTATGTACTCACATCTGATGATTTATAGCAAAGGAGCCTCCAACAGAGAACGTAGTCTAAGCTAGCTAATGCAATATGACCTTCTCTAGTACCATCCATTTACCAGCAAATGCCATGATTTTATTCTTCTTTTACAGTTAACTAGTATTCCATAGTGTATGTATACATTATGTGTGTGTACATTATGTATGTGTACATTAATTATTCCTTAGTCAGTTGTAGGATATATTGTTTTCTTATTCACTGTGAATATAGCAGCAATGAACCTGCCTGAGAAATTATCTGTGAAGTATGCTGTCGATTGATTTGAGTATATTCCAAGGAATGGAATATCTGGGTAGATTTATTACTTAGCTTGAGAATTCTCCATGCTAATTTTAATAGTGATTGTACCAGTTTTGAATCCCACTAACAGTGAATGACAGTTTCATTTTTCCAGACTCCCCAGTATTTGTTTTCAGTTGTTCCATTTTATTTGTCATTCTGACTGGGGTAAAATAAAATCTCAAGTTGTTTTGATTTGCACTGTCCCAAAAGGCATAGATGATGGATATTTTTGAGATATCAGAACCCTCCTCTTTTGGAGAACTTATTGTTGAGGTCCAAGGGCCATTTTTCTTTCTATCTCTTTTTACTCTTTCTCTTTCTTTCTTTTTCTTCCTTTTGTCATTCTTCCTAGCTTTCTCTCTTTCTTTCATCCTTCCTTCTTTTCTTTTCTTTTCTTTTCTTTTCTTTTCTTTTCTTTTCTTTT
>NW_021604567.1:7671984-7678552 GCF_004785775.1 Grammomys surdaster | reverse complement strand
TTTTCTTTTCTTTTCTTTTCTTTTCTTTTCTTTTCTTTTCTTTTCTTCCTTCCTTCCTTCCTTCCTTCCTTCCTTCCTTCCTTCCTTCCTTTCTTTCTTTCTTTCTTTCTTTCTTTCTTTCTTTCTTTCTTTCTTTGTTCTTTGTATATTCTGGGTACAGAACTTCTGCATGTTACATAGATGCCAATTCTATCAAGATGAATCTATCAAGTCACCAGTATGGTTATCATAAATGACAGACAACAAAAGTTATTTGCAATACATTTATATAACAATTATTCACAGAAGAACCATGCTCCTTTGACTAGGCAAATAAAAATACAAAAAAAGAAAAATTGAACAAGTTTTCCATATAAAGGGTAATCAAAAGCACAATAAACCACTGACTGTAAAATGTCTGATATTTGGAGAAACAAAAATAAAATATGTGACTTCCATACATCTATCATAAAAAGAAAATTAAAAGATATGCATATGTACAATTCTCAATCACTGAAATGAAACATTGATGATATGCAGCAAGAGGAAAAATTGCATACTTTGTGAGGAATATTGCATACTTCTTATTGTTGGCTAGAATAAATTGGAGAGAATCTCTTTGATAAATTTACTGCGGTCTTCATTACATTTCAACATTTGCATACTCTATGACACATTAGCCAAATGAAAAGTTATTTCGGTTCCCTGTTCACTTTCTCTTTTGCTCAGATCCACTACTCCTATGTTTCCCTTCAAAAAAGAGCAAGAGTCCCAAGAGTATCAACCAGAGATGGTTTAAAAAATTAAAATAGTGTACACTCATTTATTTTTTCCATATAATGTATTTTGATCATATTCTTTTTTCTCCAGAAATGATATATCAAATATTTTGCACATTTGAGTGGGGTTATCAAAATGACAAAACTCATATAGTAATAAATATTTAAATAAATGAAATTGCCTTATACATAAACAGTATTATACACTATGGAATAATTCACAGTTTTGTAGATATACACTTTATAAAAATGTATTTCCAAGTAGATTTTATAAGCTTTAACTAATAATACATTTGCATACTTTTGAAAACACTTTGTTATCATACCTGATTTTAATTAATATTTAATAAAGAATATGAAATTGAAACTAAAGTATGGAGAGAGAAGAAGAAAAGAGAAAATGTCTTTATATTAAAATTTTCCTACTCTCAAAACAATTAATCATGTATGTGCATTGCTGCTCAATACATAAAATCCAGAAACTGGAAACAACCTAGTTATCACCCAATATAAGAATGGATAAATTTGATAAATGTGCTATATTTATAGAAAAGAATGTTATTCAGCTATTGAAAAACAATGACATCCTGAAATTTGTGGGCAAATGGATGGAACTATAAAAAGATCATCCTTAGTGAGGTATCTCAGATTCAGAATAATGAATACAGTATACATGTGCTTATTTTTGGATATTAGCTGTGAAGATAATGATATGCAAGCTACAGTTCATAAAACTACAGAGGATAGATATAGAGTAAGGAAGTAGAGGGAACTGATAGAACTGGTCTCATGGAAATTCATAAACAACAGAGGCTATTTCCAAAATTATGTATCTTGCTCTCAAAAAACTAACATCAAAGCCCATTGTTGAAGACAACATCTACACTACATACTAAAAAGGAACAGTTGAGCTGGTCCCTCCATACAAACTTTATTCGTATATTCCCAGTATCTCTGGTACAAGAATGTACACTTCAAACTATCAAAAAAGGAAACATACCAACCCAGATACATACCCTTTATCTGCAATGGTGTACTGCATGAAAGATATGCTAGAGTAATAGTATACAAATCTTGCAGAAGTAATCAAACAATAATTCATTTGACTTAAGGCTCACTCCATGAGACAGAACCTATAGCCAACACTGCTTAGGTGACTAAGAACCTAAGACAAGATAGTCCAGGGACATAGGGTAAAACCCTAGGTCTAAAAGACAGGGTTGTTTAAAATAGACTTCTGATATTCTGCTATACTCTCAAAACTTTTCATTGCACTATACAGATGTTAGCAGAGAACCTTCCTCCCTCATCTTATGCTAACAAATGAAGAGACCCATAGCCAGGATTTTACAGGGAATGAGAGACTTGAAACAGTCAGCAGTAAATGGAATGTGTCTATCAGACACCTCAGTCCCCTCAGAGAACAGAGAACCTGGCAGAGAGCAGGCAGAAAAAAAATGAACTAAAGGGGTGGGAGAACACTTAATAAAACATTGCCCTATAAAACAACATAAACAAAGCTAACATGAACTCCCAGAAACTTAAGTTGGATGTACATGGCATGTGAAGATTGAAACAGGTTCTCTACATATGTATTATATTATAGCTTTCATCTTAGTGTCTTCTATAGGATTCTGGAGTGTGCAACCCAGTGAATCTCTGATTCTAGTGCCTTTGCTCTCCATTGTGCTCTTTTCCTTCTTTTCCATCACATCCAACTTTGATTTAATGATGTGGATGTTTTTTTTCTTAGTTCTTTTGTTATACTTAAAAATTGAATAAATGAATGAATGATCGAATGAAATCCTAGCCTCTAGGATAAATTTTAAACAACTGAATTTTCACTTATACCAGCTAGGTGGGGCAAAGTCAGTTTCTCAGATAGAGTAAGACTGGGTATATCAGCCACTTCATGACAGATTTCTTGAATAGATGTCAAACACAATTGGAGTCCAGAGATTTTTATTTGTTTAATTTGGTGTTATATTTTGTTTTCATGATTTGAAGAGTTCCTATAAATGAAGGAAATATAAGATGAATTAGGTACAGGTACATTATACACTTAGCAGATTTTGTTAGGTTACATATAGGGTATCAAGGAAAAAATTAAATCACATTTGAATATTGATTGGGACACATGCATCTTAATATTTATTAATTGCATGAAATATAAAAGTTTTAATTTTCACATGCTCTAAAAAATATCTATAACATTATAGGTTAAGTAATAGACTACAAGTATAATCTAACTATCTTTAATTCACTAAAAAGAAATGCAACTTTGATCCAAGCAAAATTTTTATCAATATTATCATGAAATAAAGTTAAAATAGAGGTATATGTCAAATTAAAATTTAAACTTTTCTAATTTAATTAGTTCAGAGATTATGTAACTAATATACAGGTCATAAACAAACTCTGAGCTTCTTAATAAAAAAGTTTTGATGTGTTTTCCAAGCTTAATGTAATATTTTAAAAGAAGCAGAACTAATTATGTAATTCTAAAGTAGTAAATTTAATATAATGAGATGAGTTTGGGAGAACTGTTTTGAATTGTGGGACTCAAGCTTTCAAGCTATTTTTAAATTTTTAAAATGTAAAACCTTTACTTCACATTCAAAATTTCCAAAGATATAAAGCTTAATCTCTCAACATATTTTCCTTTGATTTCATATAGCACTTTACTGTTGGAAAATTGGCTGAGTATAATTAGCATATATATATTAACTACTCCATTATCACACTTAATTAGTAAGTATCTTTCCTACTCCCAAGATTCCCACACGTCCTTCAGTACTGCCTCCTCCTACACTTCCACCCATGTAACTCTCTTTCCAGAGACTCTATACACTTTCTGTCATTGTAGACTCATTTGTATCTTCCTAGAATTAGTTAAAAATACATAAGTACTATTGGTTCTTTGTATTTAACTCTGACAATCCCACTACATAGGATTTTAAAATCCCAGTACAGTCTTTGAAAGTACAACATTTGAAAAGTAACATCTTACTGTACAAACACTTTACATTTTGTGAATTTATTTACAAACAAAATGGAAACATCCTAGTTTGGTGTTATAATAAATACAGTTGTTGTAGAAATACTTTTAGAAGTCTTTGTCTAGCTCTCTTAGGATAGGTGCACCAATCTCTCTCTCTCTCTCTCTCTCTCTCTCTCTCTCTCTCTCTCTCTCTCTCTCTCTCGCTCTGCCTCTCACTCTCCCTATCACTCTCTCACACACACACATTTTTGAAAAACAACATTTTCTGAAAACATTCCCTTATATACTACTAAACTCAGTATCTAATTATCGTATGTCTCCCAAAGTATTAATGTAAATCAATTTTATTTTACATGTTGAGCTTCAAAAGAGATATATTTTGATCATTCTGTTGAAAATATATTTTTAAACTTCCTATAAATGGTTATTTTACCATCAATATATTTCTGTTAATATGATATATATTGAAATACACTGTCATTTTGAAACTTTTAATGTTTCTATTTCTTGAGTGTTAAGAGGTCTTGATATACCTTAGGCATAAATTCTAAATATTTGCAAGTATTATTTCAAAAGCTCTGCTTATTTTTTTATTCCCTTAATTATATATATATTCTTATATCAAGGCTGGATGAGGGAACTCAGTAAGAGGAAATAGTTCCCACTAGCAAACAAAAGATATATAGACACTTCCACTCTCACTGTTAGAAATCCAACAATATCACCAAGTTAAAGATCCACAGCAGGTATGCAGAACCTAGTGCAGATCCATGTAGGCTCTGTACTTGCCACTTAAATCTCTTTAAGCCCCTATGATCCATGCTTAGCTGATTCTCAGGGTTCCTTCAACCATTCTGCTCCTACAGTCTCTCTACAATCTAACTTTTAAAATGTCATTATAATGTTTTTATTCAACATTTCTTCATGGATCATCAGTGATAGTCTATAGACCCAACCTTTCTTTGTTCTCTCTGTGTGTGTTTCATCATGCTAATGTCTAGAGTTTCACATAGGTTAGGAAAACATTTCATAAATGAGCTATATCCTAAGCCCTAGCCAATATGTGAAAGCTTGGGCATTTATGCTTTAAATAAAAATTTTAAATGCATTAAAATGACATTTAAATTGTTGTATTGCAGTGGAAGAGATACCACCTTCATTCAATCCCCAATAGTCTCTGCAGAAGATGTTTTTTTATGAGAACATTAAGCAAATTATTGAAGGTAAAGCAAGCTGCCCAGCATGCTTTCAGCCATGATTTGTGCCTTCATATGGCATGGTGCTAATAGTGTCATATTTTTGGTTACCAGAGTTTATAGAGAAGAAACTATAAGAGAAGAGGAAAACAAAATAAAAAGTAAATTTATACTAAATATGCTCTTGAAAATATATATTATTTTTTTTTGGTTGTCAAAACAAAGTAGCCATATTTTTTTTTTTAATTTTTTTTTTTATTTTTTTTGTCTATATATATGTGTGTGTGTGTGTGTGTGTGTGTGTGTGTGTGTGTGTGTGTGTGCATACATGTATGATTTAGAACTCGACATGCAAATAGTTTGTTTCCATTATTAGATCAACATTTTAATCAATAGTGCAACATTTTGTTGGCTATTTATCACACTAGATGGTAACATAATTGCTAGTACTGTTAATCTTTTCAATTGTAGTTGAAATCTCTGTTTCTTAAACATGTTTCTGAAAAAGATAAAGTGCTAAGAAATACTGATGTTTGATATGGAAATAATCAACGTAGAAGAGATGTAGATATAAAGTTTCATTTTAAGGCAGACCAGGACATGTGTTTTCATAGTGATTAGAAAAGTTTAATCAACTAAAAAACTATAATATACACTTAGATAACTTTTATTATCTAGAAAAATCAACTTTGTAAGGAGCATGAAAATTCAAATATTTAATGGTGTTATATTATCATTGTAATATTAGATGTCTAATCTGGAAGAATCAATCTGATCAAATCTTTATGAAATGATGCAATAGTATCATCAAAATTAAATATAGTTACATAATAGAAAAGGCTAGATGAATCTTCAATCTTGAAATCAGAGATGAGCAGCAACCAGATACAGCACGTTCTATATCTGGAACTTGATCAAGGATTTTACCCCATGGACTTTGGCAATGTTTATTTTGTCTGCAGAGAACTGCTCTTGACAGCCTTGTTTAGGCCCAGTAGACATACTATATTTGGGATCTGCTTGATCAGGAATTCTGTCCAAAAAAACTTCTTGGCCAGGTTTTCAACCAACTTCTTGTTCCTCTTAAGCTTCTTCTGTGCCTCAGGTCTTGGCCTCCAGATTGGGCACCAAGATGTGGGGTGAGGAGTGGAATGGAACTCGACAGTGCCTGAAACACTTTTGTCTTTCTGAAGGTCAGAGGATTGCATGCTGAATTACAACTCCATAGTTTCCAGAAACTTGAAGTGCTTGCTCTGGTCCCACTGCAGGACTTCTTGCACCACTTCAGACACTGTGTTGCTAGGTTGTTACTAGCTTAGCCACAAGAATACAGAAGATGAGCTAGTTTATAATGTCCAGCTGATTGTCTATTTCTTGGTGTCTTTGTTTAAGAAGAACTCGCAAAATATCCAGGCTTGATACATAAAAAACACCATGGGCTAGCCTCACTGCCTATACTAGTATATTAGGAAACCCTGATATACCAGAGAGAGAGAAAGAGAGAGAGATAGAGAGAGAGAGAGGGGGAGAGAGAGAGAGAGAGAGAGAGAGAGAGAGAGAGAGAGAGAGAGGGAGAGAGAGAGAGGGAGAGAGAGAGAGAGAGGGAGAGAGAG
>NW_021604567.1:7610107-7671884 GCF_004785775.1 Grammomys surdaster | reverse complement strand
AGAGAGAGAGAGAGAGAGAGAGAGAGAGAGAGAGAGAGGTGAGAGGTTCTCTATTGTAACACAAAAATCACAATAAGATTTTTAATAATGACTATTTTCAATCAACACATACCAGCAGTACCATTTCAAGACTTCATTTCTCACTGCTTTCAATGTTTCCTAAAGAAATTAGCCTAGTGATTTAGGCAAGACAACATCAGGTAGCTATCATTTCAAAAGTGTTTGCTCAGTGGCTCCTGAGTATGTGCTGAGTACTGTGATGTGAAGAGAGTGCAAATGAATTTTAAGTTTCTGGTCCTCAAGGAACTTAGTCTACTGAAGAAGACAAAGAAGTAGACAAATGTTTTCAATTTAATACAATAAGTGCTATGAGAGTCTACCAGGGGAGTATTTAAATTAAATTGAGAATGAGAAGGGCAAGGCATGTTCTTAAAGGAGAGACAGTGACCTGATTCTTTTGGGATGCTGGAAAGGCTAAGACATTTAATAAAACTGGAGGAGGAAATGAGCCTGAGAAAATGAACAGGCATCAGAAGCTTAAGAACTTCTACACCTTCCTATGGAGACTGGCATTTATCCGTAAAGAGTGGAGTGGTCATTTAAGGTATCTCTACAGGAAATTAATTATATTGCTGATCTCAGAACAGCATAACTAGCCTAGCACAGGAATACAAGACATTAATCATAGCTTTTATTTATCATGAAATGTATGTATTGCAATGATTAGTGATACTGTTTAAAAGTATCCTATTACCTACTATGTATTTCTAGTTTCCTGATATACAAAAAGTATGTCTTGGATCTGATTATAGAATTATCTATTCTGTCAAAATACCATTAATTAAAATATTTATTTTTGATCTCAGTAGAATTCCATATATTACATTTTTCCTTAACCATAAGAGAATTATTTTCTTTTCCATCCCAATTTAGTATGTGAAATTTCAGAATAAGAACTAGGAAATAATGCCCCAAAGAGGCACTTGGGGCTTCTCAGGCAAATATGAGTAGAAGAGACTGTAGGTGAGATATTCATCCTGTCTTTCTTCTTTATCCTACCTCACAATAAAGATGACTTGTCAATTCAGGAAGTCTCTTTCTCTAAACAACTATTGCATTCTTCATACTAGAGGAAAAGAAGACTCAGACATGCCTTCAAATATTTCCCCTTGAGAATTAGAATCTCTCTCAAGGTAACATATGACCCTGAGAACTATTTTTCTTTTTGCTGGAAAATTTTTTCAATATTTAATCCCCATAAGAATTCAGCATTAATGACAAACCAGCAGTAAGAAATGGTGTGTTCTATACTTTAGAGTAGAATAAAAATGGACCTTGAAACCATGGTACTTACTAAAGTTTTTCTGTTGAAACTGAATCCATTGCCTCCTGTGTCCCTAGAGATGAGTTAAACTGAATCCATTGTCTCCTGTTTCCTGAGAGATGAGTTAAGCTGGAAAGCATTTCTAAGATTTGTTTCCTAATGTAGATCTTCGTCACATCAATTCTACTTTATAAAAAAGTTCAGCAGTTATCTTCTGATCCTCACTTTAATGTCTCTGAACTTCAAAACCCTACCAACAAAAGCCACATCATGGCCATATCTAAAAAACTGTGGGGTCAAACCCTATACAAAATAATGGAATAAATGGTAGAAGTTGGAGCATTTGGTCCTTTAACCAGGGCTTATTCCCAGTTCTCTCTTTCCCTCTCTCTCTCCCCTTCTTTCTTTTTCTCTCACTTCCCCTCCTTGCCTCCTTCATTCCCTTCCTCAATGTTTCTCCCTCTTTCATTCCCTCCCTTCCCATTCCTTTCTGTCTCTCTCCCAGGTGGTTTAGCCTTATCGTTGATTCAGAACCAACAAAGAAAAATAAATAGTTTTTGAAACTTCTGTTTTTAAAAAAAATTTTATTGGGTACTTTACTTATACTTCAGATGTTATCCCCTTACCCCATTCCCCTACCACCATCCAGGAAACCCCTATCCCATCCCCGCTCCTCCACCTTCTATGAGGATGTGTCCCCAACTACGCCCCTCCCACTCCTACCTCCCCACCCTCAAATTCCCCCACACTCAGCATCCAGCCTTCATGGGACTAAGGATCTCCTCTCCCTACATATACATATCCCTCTCCCCTACATATACAGCAGGAGACATGAGTCCCTCCCTACATGCTCCTAGGCTGGTGGTTTAGACTCTGAGAGCTCTGGTTGGTTGGTATTGTTGCTCTAATCATGGGGCCTCAAACCCTTTCATCTCCTTCAGCTCCTTCTCTCTAACCCCTCCATTGGGAACACCTTGATCAGTTCAATGGTTATCTGTGAGCACCTGCCTCTGAATATGTCAGACTCTGGCAGAAATCTAAGGAGATAGCTATATCAGGCTCTTATCAGTATGGACTTCCTGACATCCACATCAGCATCTACCTTTGGTGACTACACATGGGATGGATATCCAGGGGGAATAGTCTCCAGACAGCCCCTCCTTCAGGTTCTGTACCACACTTTGTCTCCATATTTGCTCCCATGAGTATTTTGTCACTCCTTCTAAGTAGAACTAAAATACGCACACTCGATCTTTCTTCTTGATTAGCTTCATGTGGTCTATAAGTTGAATCTTGGATATTTCAAGCTTCTGGGCTAATATCCAATAATCAGTGAGTACATACAATGTGTGTTCTTTTGCGATTGGGTTACCTCCACCAAAATATTGGATGATATTTTCTAGTTCCATCCATTTACCTAAGAATTTCTCGAATTCATTGTTTTTAATAGTTGAGTGATAATCCACTGTGTAAATGTACTACAGTTTTTTGTATCCATTCCTCTATTGAAGGACATTTGGGTTCTTTACAGCTTCTGGCTATTATAAATCAGGCTGCTATGAATATAGTGGACCATATGTCCATGTTATATGTTGGAGCATCTTCTGGGTATATGCCCAGAAAGTGATATAGTTAGGTTCTCATGTAATGTTATGTTCAATTTTCTGAGGAACTACCAGACTGATTTCCAGAGGGTTGCACCATCTTTAAATCCCACCAAAAATGGAGGAGTGTTCCTCTTTCTCCACGTCCTAGCCAGCATCTACTATCACCTGAGTTTTTGATCTTAGCCCTTGTGACTAGTGTGAGGTGGAATCTCAGAGTTGTTTTGATTTGCATTTCTCTAATGACTAAGGATGTTGAACATTTCTTTAGGTGCTTCTCAGCCATTCAAGTTTTCTCAGTTGGGAATTCTTTGTTTAGCTCTACACCCAATTTTTAATAGGGTTATTTGGTTGTCTGGAGTCTAATTTCTTGAGTTCTTTGTATATATTGGATATTGGCCCTCTATCAGATGTGGGATTGGTAAAGATCTTTTCCCAATCTGTTAGTTGCTGTTTTGTCCTATTGACAGTGTCCTTTGCCTTCCAGAAACTTCTAAAGCTATGTGAAAAAAAAAGAATCTTTTTTTTCTCTCTGAAGTTATTATTTAAGACATGTTTCACAATGTTGAAAACTATTAATACGGAAAATGGCACCAGAAGATCTGGTTAGACACTGTGACCATGCCGTCTGGTATAGTCTGAAAAGCTTTTAGAACTGTTTTAAAGGGATGATTTTCATGCTCTTTACAGAAAGGGAATATAAGAATACAATAAAACTATTAACAAGCTTTAGCAGTGATTATCATAGGAAATTTTGAATACAGAATGTACATATACTCTGTGTTCTTAAAGAACAAAATGCTGACAAGAATTCCAATGAAAATAATTTCTAGGCATCTTTAAACAAATTGAAAACTAGTTTTAATGATTCTATGCTAATTATATGGCTCACAAAAACTCAAAGTAACCTTGTCCTTAAGTTGGGACATGGTTGTTTTTGCTTTATCTTTATCGTAGCCAGTGAGAATTAGCACCACAAAGCAGAGAAGAAGCACTTGAAAACAACATTTTTAAATAGTTTATTCATTATCTTTTTGGCAATATAATAGATTACATAGAGTACTATGCTACCATCACCTCCACCCCTTCTCCATTACCTCTAAGCCCTCTATTGGCCCTCCTGATCTACTCCCTAATTCAGGACCTATTCTTATTTATTCTTTTATTTAATGTAAATGTTCAATTTAATGTATATACATAATAAATAGATATGCATAAATACAACTTGTGAGTCCATTTAGTGCTCATATACATTTATGTTTAGAGATTATTCCTTGGGATTTAATAATTTCTTAGGTGTCTTATTCCTTAAAAGCATATGATTCTACTAGCTCTTCATGTAGGACTAAGACCTTATGAGATTTCCCTAAGCACATCATATTTTTGTAAGTAAAATCTCACATAAAATTTTGTGGACAATTGAAACATTATTGTTAAGAGAACCACTTTCATTAAAAGAAGTCAAATTCCTTGTTCCAGTTCAATAGGAAGGGTGAATTGAGGACATATTAGGAACTGAGAAGAGCTTCCTCATTAAAGGATCAATTCTGTAAACTTTTAAATTCATGTGGAGAGAGGACCCTGAGGGTCTGTAATTTCACAAGAATTCCTAGTAAAATACCCTCTGAGACACTCTGAGAGTACTACCATGGTGATTCAAGTGGCCATGGACATTGCTAAAACTAGCAATGGGTCATGGCATCAATCACAGAATTCTGGCTCCTCAGTTATAGAGGGAATAACTATCAGATCATGAAGGGTTTTACCCCATTTCAAAGGAAATTCTACAGGACTTGGCAATGCCTGACTGGTTGAGCACTTACTAATAGTCTCTGAAGAGGTGCAATACTAAGTGGAATGGATAGCCAAGAAATGAGTTTACGCCAATAGTTAAGAATGGCTGAGAAGGGAAATTGCAGATTGCCTTTAGTGCTAGACCAAATGAGAGGCCATATTTGATACTCCAGGTAAAACTCTGTGATTATTGCTGTCTCACCTCTTTGAAGCTCATTTCAAATCATTAGGTGCTCCAGAGGTAGTGCTGCTTGACACTTTTAAACATTTGTAATGCTGAGTTTCACTTCTGCTTTGGTCCCATTCTTCCCTCTTGGAATTAGAAGTTTACTCTATTTCCTGTATTAAACATATTTTCCTTTTGTTTCTATTACCTGAGCATACCCTATGAGTTTAATTTAAACCTCAGAGAAAAATTAGTGCTTATAAGTTACAATAGTGTTGGACTAAACTAACTATAGAAAATCAATCAAATGAAGTTTACATTATAAAATGATTATGAGTCCTTGGAGGAAAGTGGAGGAATGGTGTCCATATGCTCATGTTTAGATAATTTGACCCTTAGCTGGTAGCAAAACTCTGAGATTTCATATAAGATTTGGGTAGTAAGGTAGTGTGGGGTTGTGGTATGCGTGGGTTGTGTGGGTTGAATTGTGAGTCCCACATCTGCCTCTCAAAAGGGGCTAGGGCTGTGGTTCACAGAGGCAGAGGTGCAGGAAGTTGGTTGTGTTCACACCACCCTGAGCTGGGCAGTCATCGGGCTGTGAGAAGCCACAGGACTCTGTTCAGGAGTCGGGGAACACAGTCTGATGAGTTCCCGTAGGGGCTAGAGTTCTTGAGTTGAAGGGCCCTTGGCCAAAAGGCAGCTGGGGACCATTTGCTCTCAGGCCCTTGGAATCTCAGACACTGATGAGAATCCACAGAAGGGTCAACAGAAGTGAGGGTATATGGGCTAGATCAGACCACAGCTGAAGGGGGAGGGGGAGAAGCTTTTTCCATGTCCTGCAGATGTAGCATATTCTCTTTAAAAGTTGGGAGGGGCTAAGGTGGGAGGAGTAAGGAGAGGAAGAGGAGGAATAAGAAGAAGAAGAGGAGAAGGAAGAGGAGGAGCTAGTGGAGAGAGGATGAGAGAGAGGGGAAGATGGAAGCAGATGTGCCTGTGTCTCTAACAGTCAAAGGTAGTTGATATATCTAGGTTGGGTATTGGGTTGCACCTCTGATTGTGTATGTATCTTGTTATTGAGCATTACCAAACATATAAAGCCTTTGGATAATCATTAAATATTAGAAAATCATTTTACTCCTTGGATAGCAGGATAGTCTGGGTTCAGCCCAGCCTTGTGGAGACAGTGTGGAAGATTGGCAGAGCCATCTCCCACACTGGGATCTTGTGAGTGGCAGGGCCAGTGTTTTTGTCTGCCTGAGCTGACAGCCTGATTTGAGTGTTGGCTAAAATATGCCGTTGCTCCTGGCCACAGGCCTTGTCTGGTCTGGAAGATGGTGGCTGATTAAAAACAAGCACGATTGAGTGCCACCGCCATTTTAACTATCTCTTTCAACATGCAGAGCCAAGACTCTTGGACATTGTGACTCATTTGCCTGGGACATGGCTGGCTCCTGACTCGGCTTGCTTGCTTATGTTGATGGCCTCCATGGCTAGAAACATAGAGAGGTTATTGGCAAGAGATTAGGTGGCACCTCAGTAATTGAAAACGTTCTTCAAGGTTCCCCATGGTGAGTCCCAAAGGAGAGAGATAGGCTATAGTCTTAAAATATTTATTGCCCTGGTCAAAAATGGATGAAACTATACCCCAGCAATCTCAGGGAATTACTGACTTTAAATTCATTTTACAAAGAGCAGGGTCTAGAAAGAAATGCTTAAATGGCTACACCCTCTGGCCTTTAGATATGTCCTTAATATGGGATCTATCTTGAGGCTTCTTGGCCTCTAGTCACACCCTCTACCTGTCAAGTGTTGTCCTATGTGCCTAAAAGGCACAGATCAATAGAAGTCTGCAGTCTTATATCAGGAGCCTAGAGTCTGAGAGCATGGTGAAATGTATGCCATCCCTTGCAGGGAAACCTGTGGGGTCTCTAATCTGCTGGGTCTCTGCCTATTTCTAGCTAGTGCTTGACCAGAAACCATACTGTCTTTTCACAGTCCTACAGGGTAGTAGATTGTAAACTAAAAACATTTTATCACTTGAAAGATGGCTGAGTGTGGAAAGCATTTGGTGCTGCTTCAAGAATATTAGCAAAAAGAATATCGGCAAGAATCTGACATTGGGCTAGGACAAGGCAGTAAGCTCAAGATCTTGAACATTTTGATAAATTCTTAATATCATGGGACCTTTGTTTATGCCTTGTTTGTTCCTTGACTACTTTGTTTATGCCTTCTTTGACTACTATGTTTAAGTCTTAGAACTGGCTATATTCTTAGCATGATTTAAAAGCAGATGGGAAGAAGTTAAGTGCACTTCAATACTTGCTGGGAACATATTATAATGTTGTCTAATTATCTTTAAAAAAAAAAACCAAAAAACTAAGGGACAGAATTATTTCTTCCAGAAAACACTTGCCTTACTTTTCAAAGCACCACTTATTTTGAGTATTTTGGTTCCTGCTTAATGATATAGATACTTTAAAGATTATATGTAGTAGTAGTAGGTGCTCATGGCTGGAGAGGTTGGTCAGCAGTTGAAAGTCTTGTTCCACGCATAAGACTGTCTTGCTCAGTTTCTAGTACCTGCATGATGGCTCACAAACTTCCGAATATATAAAAATAATGTGGAGAAGTTTCTTTCCATCTTCAAGAAAAGAATATTCCAGAAGCCTTCCTAGGAGCTTGGAGTTTGTACAGCTGGCTAGCAATTATTTTTCAGAGAAGTTAAACTTAAAGGAAGAGTGGAAAGGAGATTGGGTGTATTTCAAGAAAATTTCCATTCAACTGATTTTGTGAGCACAAGGTCATACATTTGTTTTCTTTATATAACTATCCTCATTTTAAAATTTGTTTGAGAAACACCAAGCTATCATTTTCATAAATGACATTTTAACACTTTAAGAGACATGTTCGATGGACTTTTGAGAGCTCTGAACTATATGCTTTAAACTCTACTCAAGGAACATATATGCTCTGCCTGATTTAGGTCAGAGAAGACAAGGAACTCCCAGAACGTCTTTATTCATGAAATTTAGCTAACAGTAATTATTATAGACCACACACAATTTGTAAGAACTAACAAGTGCTGGAAAGAATTACTATTTATGGAAGGAATGCTTTGATCATTCTCTACATAGTGTAGTCTATCATGTTTAGTATATACCGTTTAAGAAAATGTGAATAAAATTAATACTATGAATTTTGGATAGCCATTTCTGGCACAAAGGATACCTTGGGTTGGGGAAGAGGAATATACTCTTGGTGTGATTTGGTTTTATGGACATTATCTTAGAAATATACTATATAATTATTTTCCTGCTTTCCAATTTATGTTGGGATTTTGGGAAACATGCCATGTATGGTTTGCAGTAATTGTGTATACAGAGACTACAACAACAAATGGTTTATCAAGTAGTAGTGATATGTAAAAGGAAAGTGAATTAGGGAATATCAAATTATTAGATACCAATAAACTTGGTATATTGTGATACTTCCCAAATGATATTATCAACTTTATTACATTTCCTCCAGATTTAATTGGTTACTTTGTAGTTTGAGTTTTTAAAGACTAATGAGGGCATTATGAACATCAAGAACTGAAATTTTTCTAAAGCCCACAAGTGAGTATTTTCTTTGATACAACTTTAATACTTGCTTGTCACTGTTAAAATAAATTCATAATTTAAACTATTTAATAAGACAATGTCGCCAGTGAGTTAAAACTTATTTACTTCTATACTTATAAACTTTCTTAAACAATATTTCTTAAGTGAACATGATATTTTCTACAAAGCATAAGTAATGCATGCTTATTACATAATCCATCTCAAAATTATTATTTCAAACTCTTCTTTTGAGTCCTTAAGCCTGTCATCTTGAATTCTCATTCACATATATTTTAAATAAAATTATCAAATAAAAATCTCTATGTGTACATGATCTTAACGTGCATATGCAGGTATGCAGTGAGCTACACCAAGTATGTTTATTTGTGTATATGCATTTGTGTTTGTGTAGGGTTGTATGTGCATATGAGTTTGAGCTCATGAAAACAAACACATGTTGAGGTCAAGGGCCTCTACTTTGTTGCAGGAAGGATTTATGTAGTTAAGACCTATGGGAATTTTTTTGTTTCTACTTCCAATTTCAACATAAGAACACTTGGATCTCAGCTCAGTGCTATCATTTCTGTGTTTGCATGAAGTCTGGAGGTTCAAGCTCAAGTTTTTACACTTGGTTAACAAGTGCCTTACCTACTGAACAATTCCCCAGCAGTGATATTCAATTTTTTGATCCAAAGAATGTTTTGACATGATAGCTAAGTTATCTATCAACCTGCTTTATACTTGTTGCCACGCTCTCAGTTCTCATGACCATAATACCTCTGTATTCTAAGTTTCTTTTGCCTGGGAGCAATGCTAGTTATTAAATTTCATTCCTAATTAGTTACCACCTGTTTTGCAAGAAATTTCTAATTTCTAATAGAATTTTATCCATTTTTGAACACTGATACTATTTTGCATGCTTCTTTCCTGAAGCTTCAAATTACAGCATAATTCATTTTCCTGACATGTTCTTAAATCTCCTTTTATGGTCATATGTGTGTTCCTATAGACAATTATTTTTATTTTTATGGGTTACCTGTAAATGCTTTAAGAATTGTTGGCAGCACAGTGGGAAAGATGAAACCTAAGAACAATTCTGCCCACAAGTCAGTAATAACATAGAAAAATTTCTACAATATAATGTCTCAAAATATCTATAAAGGGATACACAGTTACTGTTTGTCATTCAACACCATGTTGCTTTCAGAAAGAAATGTTTACTGCCTTGAAAAAGCAGCTTTTGAATGTTCCAGAACACACTTTTTTTTGACATTCATTTAATTTTATGCTTCATCTCATACTTCTAACTCAAAACAACTTGTACCTTGCTCTGCAAATACTGTAGTGTTCAGCCTGACAGATGTGGCCATAAAAATAGGTGTACAGAGTTTAAAATCAAAGTATATGTTATACATCCTTCAAAATTGAACACATAGTTGGAATGACTTCAAGAAATACTATTACACTGAGCAATGCTTTGTTGTTGCAGTAGAAAACTATTATTTGACACAAGATTTTTTTTTGAATTTTAACGTTTGTTAAAGAGCTTACATATGGTTTTAGAATATTAACAAAATGTATTTTCACATATTCTCTTTCTTATTTCTTTCATCCTTTTTGGTCTTATATTCAATAATGTTTATTTATTTATACTGACACTCTGAATATAAAACTCTATTTGATTGCAGCGGATGAGAAAAAGATTTAAAACAGCTTCTTTGGACACCTTGAGTTTCAAGAGTTTCAACTCATAGAAATTCAACTGTGTATAGATATGATCCTGAGATATAAAACTGACTTTTTTCAATAAGTGATAAAAACAAGTACATGGTTATATGACTGGAGATTTTTTGACTTCTAATAATGTCATAATTATGTATATAAACTACCTAGAGTTTAGTTGAAATTCAACTACCTGGGTATATAAGGCCTAATTTCAGAACTTTTATCTACCTTTGCATTTAGCCCCCCCATACACATACATGCACACAAACACACACACACACACACACACACACAATTAATGATGATAGCTTATACTCTTCACTATAAAAAATTAGCAGGTATACATAAAGGTTTTAAATTGTAATTTTTATTTATTTTAATGATGTTAATTTATATAATTGAATGTGGCTGGTAACCATATTTACTGTACAAGGAAAAGTCTAAATATTATATATGACTCAACTCATTGTATGTATGATTTGCCTGCACATGTTCCAAACGTTCCATGCACAGAACCACTATAAGTTGACTAATGATCCACTTTTTAAATTATGAATATGTACTTCTACTTAACCTTGTGATTTTTAAAATTTTGGCAGAGGAGTAAAAAATTTTTCATTGTATGATATCGCAACCTAATAAAACTGATATAATTAATGCCAATAATAATAATTATTATAAGCCAATTAGATAGCTCAACCATCAAGGCTCTTGCCATCAAGCCTGATTAACTTAATTTGATAACAGGATCATTACATATGTAAGAGAAACTGAATTTGCCAAGGGTCAACCTCAGCTCTGAGAGGGGTTTTAAGGGAAGGAATGTTTTTAAGCAGCACAATAAAGGACTTGAAGTAAATCATGGGTCCAAGCTAATGGCCTATGTTCTGCTCTGAGCAGCTTTCCAGATGGATTTCTTTCTGTGGGTTCTGGTCAAGACGGCTTGTAATACTGCTCTCTGTGTTCTGCTCTGCTTGACATAGCTTTTTCTTGCTGTTGTAAAAACTCTTTTGTTAGCTCATCTCTTGCTTAAATCCCCAGCTTTTATATACACATGAATTCAGTTATTACCCCAGGATTAATTTTTGATTATTCCATGAATCAGCATCCCATGACTCCAGCCCCTCAATTCTTAGAGACACCAAGTACAAGCACAGACAATAAGATAGCTTGGTGGAACTCTGCCCTGAAACTACCATTCCTACCACATCTGGGTCTGGACCTAAACTCTGTCTGTCCAAGTCTGAACTTGAAATCAGAAATCTTCTTGCTTTTTTGTAAGCATAAATAAATAAATAAATAAATAAATAAATAAATAAATAAATAAATCTTAGCTAGGTGGGATCCTTCTTGTGACCACCATTCCTTACATTTCTTTAACTCCTTCTTTAGTATTTTTCTGACAAGTGGGCTCATAGTACAGCTGCCTTTATTTTTCAAGGTCTTGAAGCCCCTCATATAAGTCATATTGAATTCTTATATTTTGAATAGTTGAGAAATTATGTACTTTTTAACTCATGTTTTCAGAGTTTTTTCTCAAAGCCTTAAGGACTAACTTGAAAGTTACCTATCAGTTTGCTGAGGTATTTGCAACACCCTTATCTCCCAGACATGTGCTGTCTCTGATTATCATGGAGGCATTAACCTTGGCAGAGAGGACATTCCTCAAAGTAGGAACATAAAAATATGTAAATTATTATACAAACACAAAACCACAGCAACCCTCGCCACTTGTGGAGGCCTACACCTTATTGGCTCTTTTCCAAGGGCAAAAAACAAAACAAAACAAAAAAAAGTCATATGTTTTACTGTCTCTTACATGGTCAAGACAGACTTGTCACGAATTCAACAATGTTGTCTTCTGACATCCACATACACATTACACTCCTGCTCAACTCTCTTTTACACACACACACACACCAATACTACTACTGCTACTATTACTATTACTACTACTAAATATTACTCATCATTATCACCATTATCTAAGATGGTGGTTCTCAACATTCCTAATATTATGATCCTTTAATATAGATCCTTATGTTATGTTGACCCCAAACATAAAGTTATTTTTGTCACTATTTCGTAACTATAATTTTGCTACACTTATAATTCATAATGTAAATATATTGGAAAAATAGTTATGCCAAATTTGTTACAACCTACAGGTTGAGAATGGTTGATAAGTTAATGATAACGATGATTGATGAAGAATAAGATGATGATGATATGGAGAAAGAGAGGATGAGGAAATGGTGATGGAAGGAGAAGGAGGAGTAAGAGGAGCAGGGTGAGGATAGCTGGAATGGCCATATCTAGTCCTGATTATTCTATGTATAAAAATATTATATACACTGTTCAATATACTTTTAGTCATTAAGTTTCACTGAGAACCGGAGTTCTAACATCTAAGGAAACTGAAATAATATGCTGCATAAATCTATTAGAAATGTTTCATGACTACAGAAAGCTCAGTTATTGTAAGGAGGTCACAAAATCCTGTGTAGGCATCTCGTCTAATTCTTCCCTTCTTATGTTATTCCAATGTATTTGCCTTTTTCCTCACTAGAAATTACAATTCAGTTATCTTTAAACTGCTACAGTATAGTATTTATTTGTGTGTCCATGTGATATACATAGCCTAGAATGGACTTCATTTATTGGATTTATTTGATGAAATTCATTGGAATGTAAATATATATTATATATTATATATATTTATATATATATTATAATATTATAATATATAATTATAATATATATATTTCCTGCAGATAAACATTAAGATGAACTTTTAGTTGTTTAGATAAATTAATTTTATAGAATATAAATATTATATAGTAATTAAACCCTGCTTAATAAGAAACACAATAAGCTTTCATAATTACACTAAAAAGAGAATTAAGCCTTGGACAAATTTATGTTCAAGGAAAAACATTCAGATCTATGGTTGAAGCTACCAGTGTAGCAGGGTTTACTTACTATTTATGAGGAGTGGACATATTTTATTCCTGATTCTAACTTTATTAAAACTAAAACATCTATTTAAAATTTTCTTTTTTACATTATTTAAATCAAATCATGAATTCTATAAAATTAATTTATCTAAACAACTAAAAGTTCATCTTAATGTTTATCTGAAGGAAATTTGCCCAATAGGATGGGCTGATATCTAGGAATTGTTAGACTATATAATAGTGATAGAAAAGGCATATCAATAACAAGAAGGAATCTGGGGATGATGTCATTTTGGGTCTTACCTCGTAGAGCTCAAGCATCACATACCTTGCAAAGAAAAGTGGGTCATTTAAAGAAAAGCCATTCACATGAAGAAGAAGATGAAGAAAAAGAAGAAGCAGTTGGAAGAGGAGGAGGGCGATAATGAGGAGGAGCATGAAGAGGAAGGTTTTTGTGACCTCCTTACAATAACTGAACTTTCTGTAGTCATGAAACACTTCTAATAGATTTAAGCAGCACATTACACTAAAAAGAGACTTAGGCTTTGGACAAACTTGTGTTCAAGGAAAAGCATTCAGATCTATGGTTGAAGCTACCAATGTACATTACAAGACAAGGTCATCTAAAATTTTTTGCTTTGCACTTATAATGAGTTTCCAGAATGAAACACTGCTTTGAACTTGTCATTGATAACTCTCTGTAATTCCACTTTTGTGTAACATTTTACCCATGAGGTAATTTTCTAAGAACTTTTGTCAATAAAAAGGCCAGAGAAAAGAAATAAGGTGATTTCTTGTGGGACTCTGCTCCATCAATCCATACAAATATATGTGTGTGGAATTTGGAGCTCAGCACCATCCAGCCAATGTACATATCTGTTTATCTATGTGTAGGGATGCATGGGCATTTGTAGAGTAGCTAAAACACGTAGATGGGTCTGACCAGAATGTGTGTTTGTGTATGAGTGTGTGTGCATGTATGTGTGTGTGTGTGTGTGTGTGTATTTACCCATGTAAAGTATTTTAATTCTCTTCCTTTCTTTGTAACATCTTACCTACTAGGTAATTCTTACTTAAACAGAGATCTTTTGTCTAAAGGTTATAAAGAGCTGAAAGTAATAAAAAGATGGTATGTAGATATTTTCTGCTCCATCTGGAGTGTGTATTTTCTGTGTGACTTTTTTCTTTCCTTTCCAGTTCACAAAGAGTTACAAAGTCCTGAGCCCTGTGCCTGGCCAGTAAGGGGCTTTCAGTGAAAAAAGCTCTAACAATAAACTCTTTACCTAATTTCCCACTGCTAACTGGTATGTGTTAACCACCAAAAGCCAAAATTTTTCAGCCAGAGATTAAGCAAATGAGTGTCAGGTTTTTAGAAGGTATCAGTTTCTAGACCCTAGTACAGTTAGAGAGAGTTAGAAATCCACAGATAGTGAGTCTTCTGGTCCTTTTCCAAATGTGGTCCACCTTAGCTCATTTTTCTGTTATACATTCTCCATTATATATTCTACATAAGTAAAACTTAGCACAGATGTTTCTTTTTTTTAAATCACCATTCCCAACTCATTCCCAAACCTTCTATTTTTAGTTTTTACATATATATCATTGTATTTTATAAAGATAAGTTTCTAGGTTTGTATATAAATAAAAACCCCTAATAAAGTTTAATTTATTGAAACGTGAATAAAAATGGTTACCAGTTTTATTTCTTTCAAAGTTGATGTTATTGTTTCTATTCATTCTGAAATAGTATTTCAGTTCATTTACAAAGCCTTAATCCCACTCACTATAACTAGTTAGTATTTTTACTATTAACTAAATAATGTTCACATTTTTCATGCCAATTGATTGCTGTTTCCTCTCTTTCAGGGGCACTGATTGTTTTCTGAATCATTTCAATATCATGAGATGCTCTCATTAGTTGAACATTATCAAAAATTTCTCCATTACCCACAATCCTCAAGTCCTATCATCAGTTTTGTCATTTAATACACACATTCTAAGTGGATTCTATAGGCTACCATCATATCAAGGAGACTTTAACAAGCTGAAAATGTGAAATGTATATTCCCAAATATATTTGTGCCCATGTAAACCACACTGTTGTGATTTCTTATAGTCCCTCAATATTTGTTTTATTAAGGTCTGTATTCTCAGCCCGTCTATGAGGTTTTTTTTGCCCGTCTTGATAGAAATTCCAAGGACTTTGATGCTGATATTTGTAGTGTCTATTCCACGGAACAGTTTATTACTGTGTGCACTAATGCCTGAGTTTCCTTTGTATTAAATTATAAATAATAAAATAAAGGAATCATGAATTTACAATCACTCCTATTATGGTTAAGTAAGCGTGCCCAGCTGATGGAAAGTAATCCAAAGGCAGGTAAGAGAGACAGATATGGACCCTGCTCCTGCTGTTAGGAATCCCATATGAAGACCAAGCTACACACCTGTTATATATATACCAAGAATCTATGTCCATCCTGTGAAAGCTCTCTGTTGGGAATTTCAATTTCTGGGGTCCCCTATGAGTGGAGAATATTTGATTCTGTATGTTTTCTTGTTGTATCCATGATCTCTCTGCCTCCTTTAATTCTTGCCCCTCCCCAACATGATTTCACAAGCTCTTGATAATTTTTTTATTGGATAATATAGTTACATTTCAGATATTATTACCTTCTCCCACCCCTCCCACCCAGAAACACCCTATCCCATTTCCCCTCCTCCTGCTTCTGTGAGGATGTGCCCCTAACCACCCACCCACTCCCACCTCCCCATCCTCGAATTCCCCCACACTGGGGTATCCAGCCCTCACAGGACTAAGGACCTCCTCTCCTACCTATGCTCAACAAGGCCATCATCCCCTATATATACAGTTGGAGCCATAGGTCCCTCCCTATGTAATCCCAAGCTAGTGATTTAGACCCTGGGGGCTCTGATTGATTGACATTGTTGCTCTCTCCCCATGGGGCTGCAAATCCTTTCAGCTCTTTAAGTCTTTAACTCCTCCGTTGGGAACCCCATGATCAGTTCAATGATTAGCTGTGAGCATCTGCCTCTGTATATGTCAGGCTCTGGTAGACCTCTAAAGAGACAGCTGTATCAGGCTCCTGTCAGCCTGCACTTCCTGATATCCACATCAGCGTCTACCTTTGGTGACTGCGCATGGAATGGATATCCAGGTAGAATGGTCTCCAGATGGCCCCTCCTTCAAGCTCTGTCACACACTTTGCCCTCATTTTTGCTCCCATGAGCATTTTGTTATTCCTTCTAAGGAAGACTGAAGCACACACACTTTGGTCTTCCTTCTTTATGAGCTTCATGTGATCTGTGAGTTGAATCTTGGGTATTCCGAGCTTTTGAGCTAATATTCAATTATCAATGAGTGCATACCATGCATGTTCTTCTGTGATTGGGTTACCTCATTCAAGATGAAATTTTCTAGTTCTATCCATTTCCCTAAGAATTTCATGAATTTATTTTTTAATAGCTGAGTAATACTCCATTGTGTAAATGTACAATATTTCTGTATCCATTTCTCTGTTGAAGGACATCTGGGTTTTTTCCAGCTTCTGGCTATTATAAATAAGGCTGCTATGAACATAGTGGAGCATATGTCCTTGTTATATGTTGGAGCATCTTCTGGGTATATGTCCAGGAGTAGTATAGCTGGGTTCTCAGGTAGTACTATGTCCAATTTTCTGAGGAACCACCAGACTGATTTCCAGAGTAATTGTATCAGCTTGTAATCCCACCAACAATGGAGACGTTTTCATTTTTCTCCACATCCTCACCAGCATCTGCTATCACCTAAGATTTTTATTTTAACCATTGTGACTGGTGTGAGGTGGAATCTTAGGTCTGTTTTGATTTGCATTTCCCTGATGACTAAAGATGTTGAACATTTCTTTAGGTGCTTCTCAGCCATTCAAGTTTCCTCAATTGAGCATTCTTTGTCTAGCTCTGTACCCCAGTTTCAATAGAGTTATTTGGGTGTCTGGAGTCTAATTTCTTGAGTTATTTGTATATATTGGATATTAGCCCTCTATTGAATGTAGGATTGATAAAGATCTTTTCCCAATCTGTTGATTGCCGTTTTGTACTGTTGACAGTGCCCTTTGCCTTACAGAAGCTTTGCAATTTTATGAGATCCCATTTGTCTATTCTTGATCTTGGAGCATAAGCCATTGGTGTTCTGTTCAGTAGCTTTTCCCCTGTGCCCAAGTATTCAAGGTTCTTCCCCACCTTATCTTTTATTAGTTTCAGTGTATCTCATTTTATGTAAAGGTCCTTTACCCATTTGGACTTGAGCTTTGTACAAGGATATAAGAATGGATATGTTTACATTCTTCTACATGTTGACCTCCACTTGAATCAGCAGCATTTGTTGAAAATGCTGTCCTTTTTCCACTGGATCATAATAATGTTTGGCTGTGGGTTTCTGTGTTTATTTCCATCAGTTGCTTGGTTAAGCTTTGCAGATGACATTTTATGTTAGGTGCCTATACGTAAGCAGGGTAGAATAGTGTTAGAGGTGAACTCTCTCTCATTGAATGGTTCATGAGTGAGGACCACAGTTGGTTGGCCATTTCTTCAATTTCTGCTCCATCTTTACCTCTGTATATCTTAGAGGCAGAACAAATTGTGGATCTACAGCTTTGCGGCTGGGCTGCTGTCCCATCGCCTGCCTTGGAAATCTTTTCTACCTACAGATTATGGCCTTCTCAGATTCCATATCTCCCACTGCTAAAAGTTTTAGTTAGGGTCGCCCTCATAGATGCCCCCCTACAGATTCTAGTTTTCTTTCCTCATACTCTTTCCCTCCTACTTCCCACTACTTGATACCTTGCTCTCTTGCTATATGCTCCCCCACCCAGTTTTCTCCCTCCATCTACCACCAATGTCTATTTCTCCTCATTAAGATTCAAGCAACCCCTACTAGTCCCTTCTTGTTACTCAGCTGTGGGTATGTGAATTGTAACATGATTATCCTGTAGTTCGTAGTTAATATCCATTAACCATATTATTCTTTCTGGATTACCTCACTCACAAAAAGCTTTTCTAATTCCATCTACTTGCCTGTAAATTTCATGATATCATTGATTTTAATCACTGAATAATATGTCATTGTGCAATTTTCTTTACTCTTCAGTTGTGGGACATATAAGTAGTTTCTAGTTTCTGACCATTATGACTCAAGCTACAATGAACATGGTTGAGCAAAGTGTCTTTGTGGTATAGTGGAGCATATTTGAGACCTGCTAAAAGTTGGATATTGAGGTAGAACTATTCCCATTTATCTGATTCACCACCATATTTTATTTCCAAAGTTGTTGAACAAATTTTCATTCCAACCAGCAATAGAATAATGTTCCTCTTGCTCCACATCCTCACCAGCATGTACTGTCACTTAAGCTTTTGATAGTGACCATTATGATGGGTGTAGAATGAAATCTCAGTCGTTTTTGACCTTATGATTATAGGTTGAATATTTCTTTAAGTGCTTCTCTGATATTTGAAATTTCTCTGTTGAGAATTCCCTTTTTAGATACAAATCCCATTTTTAATTGGGTTATTTGGTTTGCTGGTGTTTATTTTTCTTGAATTCTATGT
The DNA here is from genome assembly GCF_004785775.1 of Grammomys surdaster. Taxonomy (NCBI): domain Eukaryota; kingdom Metazoa; phylum Chordata; class Mammalia; order Rodentia; family Muridae; genus Grammomys; species Grammomys surdaster. Next base: position 7,653,102 of record NW_021604567.1, on the reverse strand, counting down.
ATATTTTGGATGTCAGTCCATTGTCATATTTTCCCATTCTGTCAGCTGCTGTTTTGTTCTTTTGACAGTGTCCTTTGCCTTGCAGAAGATTGTAAGTTCCATGCAATACCATTCATTAATTGTTGTTATTAGTTCCTGACCTGTTAGTGTTTTGTTTGGGAAGTTGTCTTCTATGCTAATATGTCCAAGATTATTCCCTATTTTCCCTTGTATCAGATTTAATGTATCCAATTTTATGTTGATATTTGACTCACTTGGACATTAGTTTCATCCATAGCGATAGATACGGTTCTACTTGTACTCTTCTACATACAGACATCCAGTTATTCCAGCACTATATGTTGAAGAAGCTTTCTTTATTCCATTTTATGATCTTGATTTCTTTGTCATAAATGAAATGTTCATAGATGCGTGGTTTACTTCTGGGTATTCAGTTTAATTTCCTTGATCAATCAGTGTGTTCCTATACCAATACCATGCAGTTTTTATTACTATTGCTTTGTAGTACATTTGAGGTCAAGGCTGGTGATACCTCCAGAAGTTGTTTTATTGTACAGGATTGTTTTAGCTATCCTGGGTTTTTAGTTTGTCCATAAGAAATTGAGTAAATTCTAAGTTCCGTGAAGAATTATTTTGAAACTTTTATGGAAATTGGATTGAATCCATGGATTGCTTTTTGTAAGATGGCCATTTTGTACTATGCTAATCCTACAAATCCATGAGCATGAAAGATCTGTCCATCTTCTGATACCTTTTCAATTTCTTTCTTCCAAGATTTGAAGTTTTTGTCAAACTATTCTTTTACTTCTTTGATTGGAGTTACACCAAGATATTTTATATCATTTGTGGCGTTGTGAATTATGTTGTTTCCCTTATACCTTTCTCAGCCCCATTATCATTTGTATATAGAAGGGCTACTGACTTTTTTCTTTTTAGTTAAGTTATATAGAGATACTTTGCTGAAGGTGCTTATCAGCTGACAGATTTCCCTGGTAGAGTATTTGGCAACAAGTATGCATATTACCATATTATGTGCAAATAACAATGCTTTAACTTCTTTCTCTCCAATTTGTATCCCCTTGATCTCCTTTCGTAGCTTGAACTTAAATTTCTATATTGAATGGATATAGAAAATTGACAGCCTTGTCTTGTTCCTGATTTTTAGAGTTACTGTTTTAGGTTTCTCTTCACTTGTTTGATGTTGGCTGTGTATTGCCTTTATTTTGTTTAGGTAATCTCCTTATATCACTCATCTCTCTCTAAGGTGTTCATCATGAAGAGGTGTTGGATTTTGTCAAAAACTTTTTCAGCATCTAATGAAATGATTGTGTGTGTGTGTGTGTGTGTGTGTGTGTGTGTGTGTTTGTGTGTGTGTGTTTGTGCTTCCTTCAGTTTGTTTATATGAGGGATTACATTGATGAATTTTTGTATATTGAACCATTCCTGGATCTCTGGTATAAAGCCTACCATGGTAGATGATGTTTTTGATGTGTTCTTTGATTCAGTTTGTTAGTATTTAGTTGAGCGTTTCTGCATCAATGTTCACAAAGAAATCTGCTCTAAAATTCTCCTTTTAGGTTGAGTCTTCTTTTTTAGATGTCAGGCTAATTGTGGCCTCATAAAATGAACTTAACAGTATTCTTTCTGTTGCTATTTTGAGGAATAATTTGTATTTGTGGGAGAATTCTTCTACAACTGGCCCTGGAGTTTTTTGGTTAGTAAAGTTTTAATGACTACTTCAATGACTACTTCTATTCCCTAGGGATTATAGACCTATTGGAATTGTTTATATGATCTTGTTTTAACTTTGGTAAGTAGTCTCTATTAAGAAAATCTTCTACTGTATTTTAATTATCTCAATTTGTGTTGTACAGTATTTGAGGTAAGGCCTAATGATTCTTTGGTTTTCTTCATTGCCTATTTTTAATTCTGATTTTTTAAAAGTTTGAATATCCTCTCTCTGCCTTTTAATTTGGCTAAGAGTTTGTCTATTTTATTGACTTCTCTTTCTATACTACCTCCTTCTACTTCTGCCTGCTATGACTATTTTGTTCTCCCTTCTAATTGGGATCCAACATCCTGCCTTAGGCCTTCCTATTTGTTTAACTTCTGTGGGTCTATGGGTGTGGCGTCTTCCCCTCAGATGGCATTCACTTGAATCAAGTAGACATAAAAGGCTCCAAGACATAAGCCTCCAAAGCAGTGCCAGAAGCTGAGGAGTAGTTCTTCAAAGCCATGAGCTTGAGAGGTACAGTTTCAAACTAAGCCTTAACAGAGACACACATTCTTTTAGTAGCTAGATAGTGACTAGATAAACTTAAATTCAAGTATCTGATTTCCTGTCTTGATATTTGCTATTTTAAAGTAAAAAAATCATTCAAGTTCAAAGAATTATGTTAATATGTGTTAAACTCCAAGATCAAACAGATTTTGAATAAATATTCTTCTTTTTATCATTATTATTAAACAGATACTTAAAGATGTTTCAATACATAGTAATTTAAATAAATTTCAAATTCACCAGCTATATTTTATGTACTTAGTTGTAAATTTATTTGCTTTAATTAGAATCAATAAATATGAAATTTATTGTTTAATATATGATAATAGAATAAATTGTAAATATTTTTAAAAATTTCCATACTGAATTATATACTTTTATATCACCTGATACATTTTCTGATAATTTAAATCCAATGGAAATGTTAACTATTTCTAATGAATTTTATTTTAATGTAATTTTAGTAAGTAGCTAAAAAATTTAAAACAGATATTTATTTTTCAAAAGGAATTTAGTTAAATAAGTTATGTTGAATAGGAATACATATTAAAAAAATTTAGATATAATTATTTTTGCATACATTTGAAAATTTGTGTGTTTAACAGTTGTTCAGACTATACTACAATTTATTCTTCTATAATATAGACAAAATTCTGTTTTATTTATTTTTGTCTTTTAATGTATATATATTTGTGTATATATGTGTATATAAACATACATATATACATATGTTTTTACATGTATGTACACACTATTTGTGGAGGAATGTGTATACATGTATAGCTGCATGTAAAGAAGTAATATCAGGAATCTTCATTGATTACTGTTTCCCTTAACCATTTTGTAGTAAGTCTGTCAACAATGCCAGTAATCCCTGATAAAGTAGCCTTTGTATTCAGCTTTTAATTTTTTTCCTCACAAGGCTGGAATTATGGATAAGTTGCCAATATATTGGGCATGTTTCTAGGTCATAGGATTCCAAATTCTTGCTCTTTTGCATGTACACTAAGCAGTTTAACTGATAAGCCATCTCCCTAGCCCTTAACTAATATCTTTCTTGAAAGTTTTCATGGAAAGCATAACAATCATCACTAAAGATGAAGAGGTCAGAAATTTAACAGTGAGTTTAGAAGAAGAGAATTATGCATGGAGATGATGTAAATATAGCATCCCTAAAGAGAATTCTCAAAAGTAATGATTTGACTAATTATAGAATGCAGCTATAAGAATTGTGTGGATGTGGATTTCATTTCATCTGTAGGTTGCCTTTGGTAGACTGACCATTTTTACTGTGTTAATTCTACCATTGGAAACAGGCAACCTAAAGAGGTAGGAGATGGGTGGACTCTCTAGAATGCATCAGAGACCTGGGAGGTGAGAGACTCTCAGGACTCAAAGGGAGGGACCTTAGATGAAATGCCCTATAGTTGGGAGAAAGAACTTGACTTGTGGAGCCCACCTTCAGCCAAAAGACAGGGCTTCAAGTGAGGGAGGAAGTTGCCATCCCACAGTCAAAAACTCTGACCCGTAATTGTTTCTGTCTGACAGAATTATAGGGTTGGAAATGGAGAGGAGCCTGAGGAAAAGAAGGTCCAGCAGCAGGCCCAAATTGGGATTAGTTCAAGAGGATGCCACAAGGCCTGACACTACTGCTGAGGATATAGAGCACTCACAAAAAGGGACCTATCATGATTTCCCTCCTAAAGACCCAACAAGCAGTTTCAAGAGACAGATACAAATATGTAGACTCAACCAATATGCAGAAGCTGCTGATCCCTGTGGTTGAATTAGGGGAAAGCTGGAAGAAGCTGAGGAAGAGGGCAACTCTATAAGATGACCAGCAGTCTCAATTAACCTGGATCCTCAAAATCTCTCAGACTGGAACACCAACCAGGCAGCATTCACCAACTGACATGAGGCCCCTAACACATATACAGCAGAGGACAGAGAGTCTGGGTTCAGTCAGAGTAGATGCACCTAACCCTCAAGAGACTGGACGTCTCAGGGAGTGGAGAGGTCTGATGGGGTAGGTGGATGGGAGTCTCCTTGGGGAGATCAGGAGAGGAGGTAGAAGATGTGGAACTGTCAGAGGGTGAGTCAGGATGGGGCTAAAATTTGAAGTGTAAAAAGAAGATTTAATAATATTTAAAAAAAATTTAAAATGTTGCTCAATATTAGTGAGGGAATATTTATTTTAAATCTCTGCATGTTCCTCAGTTTACATGACTTATCTTTGATTGATAAATATATTACATGCAACATATAAACATCAGAATTATTTCTTACAGATAATAACCTACATAAATAGGTGTATTTTAAATGTAGGTGAGGTTTTTCATGATAGTTGTTGAATTTTTCAAGGAAGTTGATTTTGAAAACTTTGTTGTGATCAGTTGCTTTAAAGACCTATCTGAAGACAGAATGGACCTGGACAGTCATTGCCTTAAAAGTGTAGGTGACACAAAATAACGCTCATCTACTTTTTTCTTACACAACTGCTATCACCAAAGGAACAAAGCTATGGAACCCATTCAGAATTCATCTTAAGTATGTAAAACATTTTGATAGTTTTTTAACATATCTATTCTTCTAAAATTTTGATTTTCTTATAAATTTTAGACTGGAGTGAAGCTAGATCTTTGAAATAGCTTTATATTTTACTAAGATGTAACTATTCATTACCTTTTGTGTCTGATAGGAAAATTACTCCATCAGTGATAATATGCTAAAAATGGAATCATTATCCTTTTGAGAAAACAATAGGTAATTGTGTTGAATCAAGGTGTTATTTTTAAACTCTTTGTCAGTTATATGCTTTTTATATATTTTTTAACTGGATATTTTGTTTATTTACATTTCAAATATTATCCCCTTTCCTGTTTTCCCCTCTGGAAACCCCCCTATTCTATCCTCTCTCTCACTACTTCTATGAGGGTGCTCTCCCATCTTTCCACTCACTCCTGCTTCTCTGCCCTGGCATTTACCTACACTGAGACATCAAGCCATCTTGAGTGTCAAGCCAAATACCATTGGATTCATGCTAGTTTTAAAATTTACAGTGGTAGTCACTATAATTAGGAAAAAGTTTAAAGACTCTTGCAGAGTATTTGGCATAATTCTAACATCTCTCTGGATGTTTTAACATTACATATTGATCTTATAAACTTCAAAAATGCTGCTCTGATGAGTGTTGATACAGTAGATACTGCTGATAAAATTACTCATGGCTTGAGATCAGTATTGCTATTTTGGTCAAGCTTGAAGGATGGTATATATAGCTTTGTCCTGGGAATACTTTAAATCCTGCTCATCATGTTAAAGCTTGTCTTTAACCACATCATCATGTTGGCAGAAAAAGTATATGGCTTGAACGTGGAAATGGACTCCCAGACAGAGTTAATTAATTATCAGGCTGGCAAGCCAAGGATTCGTAAGATTCTGCACAGGGCCTTACCAACCTAAGACAGAAGAGCATTGCTTTTGATAATGCATAGCCCATGATGGGTAAGGAAGGCATTCTTGTCAGAATGACCTAAGATAAGCTCTGTCTTATTAATGAAATAAAAAAGGGGAGAGGAGGAGAGCCTTTGGGGCTTCTTAGCGAGAATCTAACATGGGCCAAAGACAAGGATATGTGCTGCTTGGCAGAAATTTGACATTGGCCAAGGACAAGGAATTAGGTCAGTTATAATCTTAATGCAATATTGAATGTTCTTCTGATTAGTATGATATATATTTGTTTATATTAAAGGAAGTCCAAAATTGTCATTGTTTTTGTAAAAATAATTCAATGTTGGCATTTTTGTAAAATAAAATGCCTAGCAAACATAGGGTTACCTTCCAGGTGTCTATGGGGTTTCCAGATCTGGAATCCAGGGATGATTGTGGTGGCAGAAGTTGTAAATCCTGGGGCAAGTATAGCTTACTTTTGATAATATTAACCTTTATAAAACTCTCTGCTCTCCTAAGACCGAATTCCTGTATTTTACTTATCACTAAAAATTTAGCTCTTTATTTTTAAATAACTTTATGCTAGGGAAATTTAACTTTTACTATTTTGTGATAAAAATAATTCTTTCTTACTGTTCTGCATTTAAATAAGTGCTAAATTCTGGGTAATTAACACATGATACTTATCAGGGAATTGAGTAAAAAGGATTTATTGCTAGTGATCTGTTCTCTGGTGAGTCAGCAAGAAGCCTCTCATTGGTCAGGGAGTTCATTAACTCCTTTTGAACCAGATAGGAGAAAAAGGAAAGGGAAGAAGTCACTCGCAGAGACAGATACACATTAGATGAAGCAGCAAATGACTTCACAGCCTTCCTTTATTACTTTCAGCTATATATACATTTTGGGCAAATTTTCTCTATGTTAGAAAGAATTGCCTCAGAGATAAAAATGTTATGAAAAAGGGGAGCTTCAGACAGATACTCATAAGAAGTTCAAAGCAGTGTTCCATACTGTATGTTCATTATAAGTTCAATGGATTTCTCATGATTTTGTCATCTCATAGTGTACACCATGGCTACTTCCTTGACTTGACATTTCCATATCTTCATCGTGACTTCAATGCTTTTTCTTTTTCTGTTGTTTGTGTTTTTTAAAAATGAATATTTTATTTATTTACATTTCAGATGTCATCCCCTTTCCCCATTTTCCTTCCCTAGAACCCCATATCAATTTTGTTTTTATATCATTTTAATTACATGCAAGCATTAAGATCAGGTCTAGGTTGACTAACTAGCAATAAACTAGATGCAAATATTCAAGGAACAAGCAAGACAATAAACACAAATAGTCAAAGTACAAGCAAGGCAATAAACAAAGTTTCATGATCACTCCCATGATCACTATTTCTAAGGGCTTATCAGAATGACCAAAATATCTGAGCCAACTTCCCTGTCCTAGCCCAAAATCATTTTCATGTCTGAAGCCTACTTCCTTATTCTAGCCTAAAATTTAGATTCCTGTCTGAAATTACTTCTTTGTATCTGTGTTCAAGAAAAAAGATTCAAGCCTGCAATTACTTCTTTGTTGAGGCTTAAATCCTTTTTCTTGAATAAAGGTTTAGCACATGCTTATTTCTCTTTTTACTGTATTTATGAAATCTCACTGTGTATCTTAGTATGCAGTCTTTACTAACTATTATGAGGTATTGGCAATTCTACGGTGGATTCTATCTTTATTATATCTTCCTAGCAAAACAATTAAGACCATCTCTTAAAATGTTCTTCCTAAGATTATTTGATTCAAATCAGGAATTTGGTAAAATTATTAATTAATCTAAAAAGCATTAATTCATGAAAGTTCATATTTATGTTAATTACAGGAAATTTTCTTAATAAGTTGGCCTAAATGTTCAGGAATCCTTAGGATATATAATAGTGGGAGAAAAGACAAATAAATTCTAAGAAGTAATTCTGAGGAAGTCTCTTGGGATCTTGCTTCTCAGAGCTCACCAATTTTAGGTCAAGCAAAAAGGTTGGCCACCTTCACTAAAGAAACATGCTAGATTCAACCTTTCCTAGATGACTCTAGACATAGCATATATGTGTGTATGTGTATGTTTGTGTGTGTGTGTGTGTGTGGTGTGCGTGCATGCATGTATGTGTTTGTGTGTGCATGTATGTGTCTAAGTTGTACACTTATAATTCAGCTTTTTGAATAGAGAATTTTTTGTTCAAAATCAAATGTGATTTCTGATAGTGATTTTCATGTACTTCAATTTCCGGTATGTATTTATGACATATACATGTATTGTTACATTTAAGGGTTTGTCACAAGTATTTTTTATGTTACTTTAATCTGTGTGTATATACTAGCAGCAGAAAAAATCCAGTATATTTGATTTTAATGTTCAAAATGTAACATTGATGAACTCAAGTTAATCCTTGGAAAATATACTAGATATTTTCTAATCCTTAAGCATTAATAAAATTATTTAACCAACATTTGAGTTTTAGAATAACTTGAAGATAATTTCAATATAGAATTATAAAGCATTTAAATTTTATTTAAAAGCCTTTATAATATCTTTGACAAAATTTTAAAAATTTATTTTTTGTCTATGTGTGTTTGGTGTACATCTATATCATGTATTCTGTACTACATTTTGGTTAAAAGGAGAGAACACTGCACACACACATACATATACTCATACATACATATACATACATATACACATACATATACACATATACATATATATATATATATATATATATTTACATTTTGTGTGTGTGTGTGTGTGTGTGTGTGTGTGCATACATAATAATTGCTAGGTTTCAGATGATGAAGATGCTAGGAAAAGTCTTTGCTGGGCTGCTGGATGGAAGTATGTTGTCATCAACTGATCTATCCAGCTATGACATCCACATGCTCTAAAAAATGATTTGCCTGACAGGATATGTCCACCAGTGCAATAGTGGCATTACGTAATAGTTTCTAAATAGTTTAATATACTGTTCATATTAGAGAACTCATACTTAGCACTAGCACTAATTCAAAAATCCATAGCTTGCAATGTCAGAAGTCTTATGAGCAATGTATAACTATTCTTTGGCTAAATGTACATAGCATCAAACTGACTTCCAAACACTCATGTTTGTATCTGTAGATTAGTATATTCCTTAAGCACCATCAGAGAAGTTTACACTTATGTAGTATGCATGAATCAATGGAGGGCTCACAACTAATCAAAGTGCAGAGAATTAGTGGCTCTGACATACTCTGCTTCAAATGTTACATCTATGACTATCATCCCTTGGATTGGGAATATTATGGAAAAGAAAATATAAATAATATATGACACAGAGGTTGATAATGAGTCCTATTAAATTGTATCTTTTGGCCACTGAATTCTCAACTTTCCTTAATTGATGGTTACCTTCAATTTGTACAAAATTGATTCCCTCATGAATGGAGGAGAAGAATTACACTTCTATTGTTGTAATGTGGATAAATGAATCAGTCTTCTCAAATAATTATCAACTCTATGTCTCCTAAAATGCTTTCTTCTATCTTTTTAAGATAGCAGATATATTATCAGATTTATTGTTATCCAGTAAAACATCAAATTTTCTTGTGCCTTAAAATAATCTTGACAAGCTTGAATAATGTTGACCCTCTCGGTCACTTTCTTTACCTGATAGTTCCTACTATTGCAATCTTGACTTTCATTAGATCAACAGATAAAATTATGCTGCCCATTATGACTTGGTTTGGTTTGCTCTGTACCACCGTGGTCGGAGCTTAAAGTATCACGTAAATGTAAGGGAAATCATCAGTGTCTAACAGTGGGCTATTGCAGGAGGTCTATGGAGATCAGTAGCTTACAAAAGATGAGGACATTTCTAATGGGGCCCTGAGGGGATTCTGATTAGAATAAGTTGTTAGAAAGCATTGGGCTGAGCACTTCTCTCCTTCACCCTCAGGAATGTTATCTCTCCCTCTCACCCTTGTTCACATATTTTTTAGGTCACCCATATACCATTCTCTGAGATGGATCCAATTCAGTAAACTGATCTTATTTGAAGCATGTACAACTAGGAGTTAGATAAGTTATTGCTTTCATATTTACTTTTTTGCTTTTTATTATATTAACAACTATATCAGAATTATAAAAGAATAAATAGTATTCATAACAATTATATTATTTTGAGTCATCTTAATGATTAACAAAATACATGCTAAATATCAAGTAATATATGTTTTTAAGGTATAACTTCGGCATACTTCTTATTTTTATTTAATTTATCTGTTGTTAAATAGGAAAAATAGGACATTTGGCTACTTCTGGTAAAGTTATTTAAAGAAGCTAAATAATTTTAGAATGGAAAAAAATCAAAATTTGTGTTGGTTTTTGAGAGAGTTTTAAACATATATCTCAGAGTAGACTAAACTTGACAAAGACAAGTAGTTTCAAGAGTACAATTCTCCCTGTCTTAGTTTACCAGTTAGTGGGATGAAAGTTATGTGTTGCCATAATCAACCTGGTTATTAGTTTTTTGTACTTATCTTGGACAATGCTAGGAAATGATTTTAGATTTTTGTGCATGTTTGACAAGGAATCTACTGATTTCCTATCTATGAATCCCTCTCAGTTTTTCAATAAATATATATATAATAAGTAGGGTCAACAAAAAATCAAGGTGTTCTGTAAATTTCACTTATAGAAACATTGTTTCCTCACTTCTAATGAAATAAAATTGATTGCAATTAGTAAATATAACCTTTGTATTTGACATTCTAGTCTGAAATTTTCTTAATTTAAATATAAGTAAAAATTTAAAAATCAATCAAAAATAAATGGTTTTATTCTCCAGAGTGTACCCATCCAGCAGCACACCACCAGACCTCTAAACTTCCTGGGGCCTCCAATCTCTTCAGGGTTAGGTGCATCTTCTCTGACTAAATGCAAACCCAGCAATCACCTGCTGTATATGTGTTGGAGGCGTCATATCAGCAGGTGTATCCTGCCTTGTTGGTGATCCCTTGTCTGAGAGATCTTGGGGATCCAGGTTAATTGAGACTGCTGGTCCTCCTACAGGGTCGCCCTCCTCCTCAGCTTCTTCCAGCTTTTCCTTAATTAAACTACAGGGGTCATCAACTTCTGTCTACTGGTTGTGTGCAACTATCTGCATCTTAACAGATAAATTCCAAATGGCTGAGAAACACTAAAAGGAATGTTCAACATCCTTAGCCAAAATCAAAAGGACTCTGAGATTCCATCTTACATCTGTCACAATTGTTAAAATCAGAAGCACGAGTAACAGCTTATGCTGGTAAGGATAAGAACAAAGTTTCTTAAAAATTTAGAATGGATTTACTTCTAGACTCAGATATACTACTACTGAGCATAAAACCAAAAGAAGCTCCACCAAACCACAATGCACTTTCTCCAAATCTATTCCTACTATAATTACTTCATAGTTTATAATGTGAGGACTGCTATGTACTCACAGCTACAGTGGATTGAATTTAACTTAAAGAGAGAGTTGACTTCTGAGTGGGGGACTGCTAGACTGGGCATTGCAGTTTCTAGGTTTATCGCATGAATTTTTGCTGAATCAGGCATACTCCAGTGGAAGCACTATACATGATTTTATTTGTAAACAAGTAGGAATATAACTCAACTCTCATATTCTTAACTCCCAATACCAACCAACCATCCTACCTGGTCATTTATACCTGTCACTCAAAACTGCTTCTCCGTCCATTATTTTTCAGTCTCTAGCATATGCTGAATTGTCTCCTTCCTAAAATCTAGCAAAAGTCTTTCAATGTTCATTGTGCAGGATATTTTAGATCTCTGCATCTACCATGGATAAGATGTTACTGTGACATAATCAGTAAACTTAGTAATCTTAGTAAGTAAATTTAGAAATCTGATCTTACCTCAGTTACACATAAACTTCTTCTATCTTCATCTATTGTTCCTTTGGGAATTTTAACTGTAAAATTTAAAAAAAAACCTGTATGAAGTTTCTGTGGATAGTTCAACATTAGAGAATCTTTGTCCTTCCCCTCCCAGTTCTTGCTGTTTTCTAATCCTAACCCATCTCAAGACCCTTGAAGCTACAGTATTGCTATGCATGCATTTATTCAGACATAGATGGCCCTACTGATAGACATTTAATTCTCTCATGTTCAGTTATCTTTGCTCTGTCAGTTTGCATAACAATTTGTGGGAGTGGTAATTTCTTCCATCAGAGTTCCAGGAATCAACCCGAGGTCACCAGGCTTTGTAGATATGCACCCTGTTCACTTACGCATTTGATACCCTTTTTTATTAGTATTTTACTGCAGTGAAGAGATAACATGACAGCTGCATCTTTTATAAAGGAAAACCCTTAATTGGAGCTGTTTTATAGTCTCAGAGGTTTTGTACATTATCGTCAAGGTGGGAAATCTGGCTGCCAGGAGGCAGTCACAGTTCTAGAAAGCTACAAGTTCTACATCTTAATTCACAAGCAGCAGAAGCACACTGCCACACTAGACCTAACTTAAGCATAGAAGACCTCCCTCAAAGCCTACCCTCTCAGTGATACCTTTTTGCCCGTGAGGCCACACCTACTCCAACAAGGCCACATGTTTTAATATTGCTACCCTTTGTGGGCCAAGCTTTAAACATAGGAGTCTACTGGTGCTATTCCTATTCAAGCTACCACATCAACTTAATCACTTTCTTTCATAGCAGGGTGTTCTTTCAGTTGCTGAACTGTGGTTGAATTAGGGAAAGGCTGAAAGAAGCTGAGGAGGAAGGCTACCCTGTAGGAGGACCAACAGTTTCAATTCATCTGGACCCTGGAGATCTCTCAAACGCTGGACCACAAACTAGGCAGCATACACCTGAAGCTGATATGAGGCCCCCAACACATATACAGCAGAGGACTGCCGGGTTCAATCAGAGAAGATGCTTCTAACGCTCAAGAGAATAGAGGACCCAGGGAGTTTAGAGGTCCAGTGGGGTGGGAGTTGGGGGCTGGGACATCATCGTGGATGCACGGGGTTTGGGAGGAGGTACGGGATGTAGACTGGCAGGGAATTAAAATCTGGAGGGTAAATAAATAAATAAATAAATAATAACATAAGAGTAGTTTTTGTTGTTAATTGTGACAAAATAAAATTATAAATGAAAGAGAAACAAAAAGCATATCTAATTTTATGGGGATGTTATCCCGAAGGTAAGCATGCAAAGACCTATTCAATAAATACTTCTCTGTTAATTTCACTGGAAACTTCCATAAGAGTTAACCGACATTTAATTTTTATAAGCCTGACAGTTTCTGTGTATCATATCTCTTATTTGAAAGCCTTGTAGGATAACAAGACCTCAGGAGGTGTCAGCTCTGGCTCTCTTTGTTCTTTCCTCGGTCTGAAAAGCATCCATTGTTTTTCTACTTGTGGTTACTGATCTAAAAAAATTGTCAGTTAGAGAAGCAGCTTTTACCATGAAGCTCCTGCAGCTGGGAGAGGGTCCAGAGCTGGAGGACATGCATACCTTGTTGTTTTCCTCTCCCGCTGCTGAGGCACAGACATCACTAATGGCGGTACTCTCTGCAGAGCTTTATTATATGAGTAAATGATACCTGGAATTTTTCTACCGCCGATAGCATTTTGACTAATAGGGTGGACTGTAAGATGATGAAAATATTGCTTTTCCACAGGAATAATTTCTGTTTTGTTTCTGTCATGTCAGGACATCATTGTTCTGTGTCTTCTCAATTGGATTGAAGTGTAATCCAAGTAAAACATTGCTGTATTAACAACGATCCTTGAATAAGATCTGTAGGTACAGAATAGCAGTTCTAATTATTCCTTATGAGTGTGTTCTCCTGAAACTGGAAAACGCATTAAGCACAATCCCCATAACTAAAAGAATTTATCACAAATTAAAGAAAAAAATTATTCATCAGGGAAAAAGAATGCTTAGTTGTTTAATGCATCCAGATGAGCTTTCTTGTGTGTATCTCCATGTGAGTAACAAGTAAAGAGGCTAGAGGACAGCACCAGCTGTGTTTCTCAGTTCACCATTCATCATATATATACTTTTTAAAATTTAGCATGCAAGGAATCGTTATGGAATTACCTAACAAAGTTTTGGTAGTTTCCATTCACTTTTTCTGCTGCCTCCAATTCATTCCTGTGACCTCTCCTTCCAGCCCTGCTTCTCCTATCACATGTCATGTGCCATATCCTCCACTCCAATCCTTTCTTCTCCTCTATTTTTTCTACCACTCAGTCTTATTTCCAGATGTTTAAGCTTCACCATTATTGACATCTATTCATATAAATATATGTATGCAATACAGGCAACGATCTGCTTATAAAAGAGACCATTTGTCTTTTGGAATTTCCGAGTTTGAGTCACTTTGCTTAGCTCACTTTCATCTATTTGTCAAGTTTCATTTTTTTCTTTACAGTTGAATAAAAATACATTGTGTGTGTATGCTACATTTTCATTACATTGTTCATTTGTCTGTTGATGAGCTTCTAGCCTTGTGCTATTTCCTGGTGTCATAAACAGAGCAGCAATAAACATGGATATACAAGTATCTCTTTGGTAGTGTATATGCTCAGGACTGGCCTTGGTTCCACTTGGACCAGGATATAAAGTCACTCAGTGCACACGGAGCTTAAACATTTGGGCAAACAGACCAGTCATCAAGTGACATGGATCCTGTAGGGGAATAGAAGTGATGGAATGTACCTGAACTGGTTTAATCAGGAAAGTAACCAATGAAAAGGAAAAGTCCTTTTTTGTTTGTTTGTATCTTATTCACATCTTAAACAAAAGTAATGTGATTTTTAGAGGAGGGCAGTCATTGTGTTTGGAAGAGTGAGTCGATACCATAACTATACTTAACGACAAGTAAATTGTCCAACCAAACATTTTTTTTTGTCCTATACTATACTTGTTTGTAGAGTAATTTTAATCCAACAAAATGGCTGCACTGGAACAGAATCACATCCAAGGATGTAGGCCTACATGATCTGGTTGGAATCCAGACATACCATACAACTTTAATTCCTCTGGCTGGAATAGAGACATGCCCTTAGTATACATCTTTAAGGTAAAATTAGTTTGCAGAAGGAAGCAGCCATGTTTGAATATGATATATAATTTAAGGACATTCAAAATAAAGAATCAGGGAAATATTTAACAGAGTCAGAGATAGGATAGCCCAAATCTCAGGAGAAAAGCAAATGAAACAGAAGCTTTTGAAGAGCAGGGAGAGAGTCACTCAACTGGGAGGCAATGCAGTGAGGACAGTGCAAGGTGGTGGAGTTCAACCCCCTTAGTTCATGTTCATTAGTTCATGCAGTTCAGTGGAGGTCAGCAGAGGCAGTTAAGAGCCAGAGAATAAGATGGAGACAGAAGACAAGAACAAATTGGTAGAGTCAGTTTGAAAATAAGCAGAATAAGTCAGTGAAAATCAGAGAGAAGGCAGATTGATTCAATCAGCTTGGAGAGGAGTTTGAGTTAGAAGAGGTGTGTTCAACTTGCCTGCTAAAGTTCAGAAAGAACTAGATAGAGTGAATTTATTCATCAGTAAGCCTCCCTGCAACAATTACATCTGTTGAATAAAAGTTTCTTCTACAGTTATTCAACACGTATCTTTCTAACATACAAAAATATACTCGTTTGTTTTAGATTGTATATTAGTCAGGGACCAGTAAAGTAACAGAAATGATAGAATATATACATATGCATATACATACACGTGTGTGTGTGTGTGTGTGTGTGTGTGTGTGTGTGTGTGTGTGTCGGTGTGGATGTGTAAAAATGATGGATGTGTTTCTCAATGATGAGCTGTTGGTAGACAGAAACACTGATTTCACACACACATACATGCACTCACACATACATACATTTAGAATTTATTCAGATGTATACAGGCTTATAGCTGTGATCTAAATATTCTAACAATGAGCACTTCAGGACAGGAAAGTCAAGAGTCTGATAGTTGCTCAGTCTAAAAGGATGGGTTTCTCATCTGTTCCAGTCTACTCCTGGAGTCCTATAGTACTCCCAGAGAGTCTGAGGACTTAGCAACAGGGCAGATGCCAGCTCCAACAATAATGAGGGCAAACAGGTAAAAAGCAAGTTCCTTTCTTTCATATCCTTTGACGTGTGCTGCCAGTATCCACTGATCCCACAGATGGAAAGTAGAACAGTCCTCTGAGGGGGAAGTGAAAATCACTATTAGAAAAACTGAAAAGAAGACTCAGAGATAAAAGTTGAAATTAGGAGTACTGTCCAGTGAATACTTATATACTTTGTGGGAAACATAGTTACAAGCTAGCAGAGAAAATGAATGATGGACATTGGATATCTGTAACTATACAGTGGCCTCCCTGTTCCTTCCTCCAAGATTAACAGAACATTCAGTCCCTTCCCTGAGCTTCAAGTGTATCCTCTGTTATCGTTCCATGTGTCAGCTGGCCATGAAATCTGCCAGCAGACCCTGGCCTGCCTTGACTGCCTGACAGGCAGGCTGTCATAGAAGTAGGCAAAAATGGCTCTCTCCCACAGTAGTTTTGACCCATATTAAGTGGTTCTACCCATCTCAAATTATTGAGTCTGGAAAAATCACAGGTATGCTCAGAAGTTTGTATTTTAGCTGATTACAAATGTAATTAATTTGATAACCAAGATTAGCCATCATATTCATTGTTTAAAACTGGGTAGTATTAAAAAAACTTGTGAGCATGGCCCACCAATGACTGGACCAACTTGATATCCATGCCATTAACAGTATTCCACACCTAACGTTTCCTAGTGGGCCAGGAAGCAGAAGCTGCATAGCTCAAAGACTTAGGATAGAACAAAAGATGACTCACAAAAACAATGTTTTGATGAAATAGTTTCTAATGATACTATGATATACTACATGTACACTGAGCCCTAGCAAAATTGTCATGAAACAGGCTTCATCTAGCCACTGATGGGAGCAGATACATATATCCACAATCGATAGGCAGAACTCTGACATCTTGTGCAAAGTAGGAAGAATTATAGGTTCCAGAGGATTCAAAGACACCACAAGAAAACACACCATAGGATCAACTAATTAGAACTCATAGAGGTTCAGAGAGACTAAACTGATAATTGGAGAACCCATATAGGTCTGACCTATGCCTTCTGTATATATGTTATAGTTGTGTAGCTTAGTCTTGTTGTGGGACTCCTAATGGTTGTAGTGGCTGCTGTCTGTTACAAGTTTGCCTGATTTCATGAACCCTTTTGCCCCATACTTGGCTGCATCATATAAATTTAATATGTGTAGTTGTGCTTAGTCTTATTGCAATTGGATATGCCATGTTTGGTTGATATCCTTAGGAGGCCTGTCCTTTCTGAAGTAAAATAGAAGAAGAATGGACATGGGGGAGAAGGGTTTTGGTATGTTGGAATAATAATAGCCACCGTACAATTTCATTTAGCAAACATCAGTCACAAATTATTCTAGATAAATGTCAAATGTGCAATATGTTTGCCAGAAACTCATCTGGAGTTTCAGCTTAACTTTACATGTAAGACACATGAGGAGAATAGTGCTTTGTCTATACTCTTCCCTCTTACATTAATGTTCTTTTTCCCCTCAGACTTTTCTGCTTCTACTTTCATGTTATATTGATATCAATTCTATATTGTATTTACATAAAATCTTTGTACCAAAAAGGAGATAAAATAAATAATATTATAATGTCTGAAGTTGACTAAATCAGTTAATGTAATTATTACCTACAATACATCCATTCTCCTGCTTGTGGTATTCATTATAGTTTCAATCTTTTATATTACCAAAATGTTCATTGTTGATATTAGCTCCCCTTTTTTTATCGATTCTTTTGTTGCTCAACAATTAGGTTGCTTCTATACCTTAATTATTCTAAGATATGGATCTGTTAAAATTAAAAAGTAAGAGCAATATTTCAAAATTTTAGACATAGGTAAAACATTATGGATAGGACAGCAGTTTTTCAGGAATTAAGGACAATTGACAAACAATACAACATTAAATCCAAAGAGTTCTGTGAAGCAGAGAACAGTTAGGTGAAGAACAGCCTAATAGAAGATAATTATTGCTGTCTAGCTATCTGAAAAAGAGATAATATATAGATTATAAAAAGAAAGCAAACATAAAAAGAAAACAGACAAATAGCCAACTTGTATGTGGACCAAATTTAAAGGCTGAACCTGGCAATGAACTTTAGAAGAAACAGTATATGATTAATTTCCATCAGAAAAACAAAAATCCAATTGTGAAGTATTTATTAGCATATTTAACTCTACAAAGTAGGGAAGTAATTTAAAAAGTAAGTTAATAACAATAGAAAATATTAGAGAATTAAATATCTCCAGGAATTTGGCAAAAGTATCAGTATTAGTAGAATGAGAAAATTATTCAAACAACTGTAAATATCCATGTCGATTGTATTGGTGATTGTGCTTAGAGTATATTTGTGTGTGTGTGTGTGTGTGTGTGTGTGTGTGTGTGTGTGTGTGTGAGTGTGTGTGTATTTGTGCATGTGTGTATTTGTGTGTGTGCATGTGTTGTGTTTCAATATAATCCTTGTTTTTTATAGTCAACTATGGAAAATAAGTAATGTGAGTAGCTAATGTGCTCATGTTTAAAATTAATGTAACTGAAAACCTCAGCTTGGAAATATTAGGAGAATTAACATGTCATGGTGTATACAGGAGAGTCTAGCAGCTCAGTAATAGATAGTGAGCTGAGGATGATTTTAAAATCAGTTCCATTCACATTTCTTATTATTGTTTATCATGACTTTGATTTAAAAAAAGAAATTTTAAAAAACCATGAAATGGTGGTGGAAGAGAACTACAAGGTCTGTTGTCAAGGGCAGTAAGATGGGAACACGGTGTATGATATCTGGAAAAGGAACAATTTCCTAGAATGAGAGTCAAGGATTTCATCATATCACATGTAAAAGCATTGTTCCCATGCCAGAAAATAACTGACCTGAATTTCAAATTGTTCCATGACGCAGATTGAGAAGCTAGCTTATCTTATAATACTGCAAACTATCTGCTGTTTTGATAATAGCGGGTTTCATTTTTTTTCAAAAGGATAGTATTTTTTTAAGTTTAGGGAATTTTTAAAAACATAATTTTGTAGTTTCAGCAAATATACATTTCAGAAACCAATTTAGAGCAGTGAAAATTTACAAGTACTGTATGGGTTTTTAATTCTTATCATTCTTTAATAATTATCAGAAGCACAATGGTGATGTAATCCTACAATGACATAGGACATGTAACATAAAAAGGGAATAAAGGGACTAAAATAATTATTATTTACAAAACTGGTAATATTGACTAAATAACGTTTATGGAAAGAGTGAAAATTTTCAAGGAAGTTTTAATAAATTTTTCATTGATCCAAAAAATAATTCAAAATAATCAAAAACAAGAGCTATACTGAAGTCTGAGACAGGTTTTTACATTATTTTTCTTTTGTTGCTGATACAAATTTAAAGAAAAATCAGATTTCAAGCCTAGTCAAAAATTTTATCCTAATCTTAAAAGGTCATTTCTTATATATAATCACAATGGAATTTGACAGAAAGGGTACTAAGTCATATTGAAATGTGTCTATAATAAATTAGATACATTTATTATTGATTTTTATTGAATACTATGAATTCTTCCAAGGGTTTCACATACAACAAACGTATCTAACCACTGAGCTATACCCCCATTTTCCAAAATACACTAGTTTAAAGAGATCTCAATCTGTCATCTCAATGTGGCTCAATATCCTTTTCCCCCTTTCTGACTAATATAAATTTCTTGCTGACATGACCCATGAGAATTTAAATAAACTGACAACATGAACAATCATGAACTCAAGCAATTGCAGATTCAGTAGACATTTTATGTAATCATTTGCCCTTAAAATGAAAATACTCCTTGTATTACATAACTATTTTTCAGCCATCAAGGGATATTTAACTAGAAGAATATATGTTTATGTTTCTTTAAAATTTCAAAAGAGGGCCGGGCGGTGGTGGCGCACGCCTTTAATCCCAGCACTTGGGAGGCAGAGGCAGGTGGATTTCTGAGTTCGAGGCCAGCCTGGTCTACAGAGTGAGTTCCAGGACAGCCAGGGCTACACAGAGAAACCCTGTCTCGAAAAAACAAAACAAAAAAAAAAAAAGAAAGAAAATTACAAAAGAGGAAATCAAAGATGTTAATGTTAAATGGAGAAACTTTTGCATTTCTAATTTTTTTCTTGCATTTGCAACAAAATAGCAGTAATTGGTTTCTGACTCTCACTGTTTATTTTTGCCTCAAGACAATGTCTCACGTAGCTCAGGCTTATTTTTTTAGCCTAGGATTGATCTTGTTTCTTTATGACACTTCTCTACTGTTATAGAGCTTCAGCCTTGAAGCACCACATCCGGTTTTCTGTGCTGCTGTGGACTGAATGCAAGGCCTTCATAAAAAAGCCACCATTCCACCCATGGAGCTACATCACAAGCCCTCTCTGTCCTTGTTTTATTATAAGGTAAAGTAATTTCTTTAATATTATACTTTATCCCCAAAGTTAAAACAAAAATTATACGTTTGCAAGCAGATAAGTCTTTTGAAGCTTCGATAATAATAGGTTTCTGCATGGCATTTTCTATAGTGTTAATTTTCTGGCCTCTTATTCTGTTTTCTATCCTGATTTTCCATCCCACATAACTTTTAAACATTATTAGAAGATGAGAAAACATTTCCCAGCTATATATCTGACAGAAAATTAGTATCTAGCATATTGAATGAACTAAAAGAAATTAGCATTGAAAATGCAAATAAGTCAATTAAATTTTATGGATTGGAGCTTAACGGAATTCTTAAGGAATAAATACAATTGGATGAGTGATATGCTTTAAATTTACCATCCTTAGCTATCAAAAAATGTAAATTAAAATTACTTTGAGATTCAATTTGATCCAAATCATAATGGCTGAAGTAATAAAAAAATTACCACAAATTCTAGGTGAATATGATGAAATGTAAACACTTATTCACTGTTGACTGGATAGCAAACTACTGAAACTACTAGAATACTCACAGTTGAGAGTCTTGAAAAAAGTTAGAAATAGGTCAAATTATGAGGTAGGTCCCTACTTTTGGGTATATTCCTAAATGGCACTCACTGTATCTTGTTCTGAAGGTGCTGTCTCCTCTATGTCCTCTGCTTTTCTATTCTCAGTATCCAAAAATGAAAAAGCCTAGATGTCCACCAACTGATCAGTCATCAAAACATAGTATACATACACTGGGATACTAATCAGTTGAAAAGAAAATGCAATTATAAAATTTTCAGTTAAATAGCGAGATCTCAATAATTCATCTAATTAATGTTATTCTGACACACACAGCAATAGAACAAAATATACATATTTTCTCTCATAAGTGGATCTGAAACTTTGAATATGCATATTTAAAATGAAGTGTTACTAGAAGTCAGGAAGGAGTAAGTGGTCATGTGAATGGGAGGTTTTAAGGGAAGGACTATAGAACACAAATGAAATAGATAAAATAGATTCTTTAGATAAAAGTAATTTCAGTTATTCATATTTATAAAAACTTAGTACAAATCCCTTTTTATCCTTCTCTACTCTTTGTACATTTCCATACTTAGTCTTAATTTCTTCAAATGAAACTACATCTTCACAAAGAATGACACATTAATACACATGTGCACACATACATTCAAAAGCAACATTACCACATATCATCATTTGTAGAATATCTTGTAAATCTATCAAGTATGAATATTTGTACTGGATATACTGCCTAAAAGTTTATAGTACACTGAAGGCTTTTGCAAAATATGATAATTAAATTATCAAATAGAAAACTAAGAAGGAAGACATACATATAAGAATCGATTTACTTTTGTTATTGAAGTGAAGAATACAGAGAAAAAATATATCCCAGGCCTTAAAACAACAATAAAAAGTATCCAAAACTTAACTGAATTCAAAATATTGGTAAATTTTTAAACATAGTTAAACATTTTATTTTTCAGATTGACCAATTTGAGTTTTTTAAAAAAGAAATGTATAGTTTATAAAGTATCATAAGTAGAAGTAAGTTTATTTTGTTGTTTTCACATAAGTGTACCCCAGTGATAGAGAATCACAATCAATATAATGAACTTTTCTATTACTATATATGATTATTTTTGCATCACTAGGCATATATTATACCCTGCCCATATAACATCCACTTTTTTCTCCAAGAAAATTAGTCGCTCATTTAAGTAAGTGATTATTTTAAATGAAGTGTTATTTAAATATCTTATATATAAAGTGTCTACCCATAAATAAATGATTGAGGAAAATATGGCACATAAAATGAAATATTACATGGACTTAGAAACAAAAATATGCTGTATCGTGTTACAAGACCTGACAACATCGAACATTTTATAGTAAGTCAAATATGACTATTACAAAAGAAAAAGTCATGTAGAATTCTTCTCTTATGAGACATAAAGTACTAAATATTGGCCATTTAAAAGAATAAAGAAAACTTATTACAATTTCAAATGTGTTAATTTTTTTTGACATTTTATGTGCTAATATGGATCTCTTCTGGGTAAGATACTATGTGTCAATGATAGGTTATTTATCTCAAAGGGGTTTCTATGAAATGCCCTATCAATACATGCTGGAATCATTGGTCATAAAGTTTAAATTCAGTTGTCTCTTATTTATTTTTGTTCTAAGTGATCTCTACGCTGTTGAAGTACTCTACCATTACCAATTACAGATTATTTCTCCCTTCAGCTAAAACACTATTTGATTTAAAGATGCTACAGTTTTTAATTTATATGTTTTTAGGACTGCTGTTTCACCTTGATGAATATTATATAACTGACATGCTGGTGTCTTTCATTTTTCCGTAGATTTCTACTATGTTGCACAGTGTAACCTCACTTGGTCCTGTTAGTTTTATATTTGCATGACACATCTGTTTTTACATCCTCTGATTTCAATTTATATTCTTGTACCGAAGTTAATCCCTCAAAAAAAAATGCCCAAAAATGCCCTTGTATATTTCTTAATATGTAGATTCTGAATAATTTACAATGTTTTTTATGTTTTCCATTTGAAATGTATAAAATCTATAAAAATCTGGGTGAAATGTCTTCTTTAACTTCTTTATTCCATCATATATTGTAACTTTATTTTTTTCAAAATATATTTTTAATGATGGTTTTTAAATGCTTTAACCTCCCATGTAGCTCATCACCCTCCAGAGGTAGTGAGAAAATTATATGGGGGAAAATAGACCCGTTTAGAAAGGTTCTTGAAGCAATTCCCATCTGAGTGGTCTAGAAATCAGCAGTTCAGTTCAAAGGAGTCAGCAGCATCAGTTCGATCCACTTGTAAACACTTAATGGATACAACATAGGCCAGTTCAGTAGCATAGGACAGCAAAAACAAATCAGCAGTAGTGGCACCATGTAGCAGAGAAAGCCAGGCTTCAGCCTCAGCTGTAGTTAGCTAGAGGGACCAGGAAAAATGCCAGGAGTTCTGGCTGTGCCACACTCATGGAAGATCAGTGAAGATGTGAGACCCACAAATGTTGCACAGCTAGCTGTACCAGCAAGCCCAGCTCAGCCTCTGTCACTGTCCTTCGAGTTCTATTTATATCCTTCAAAATATCGTGTGTTATCCATGGTTCTTGCCTCAGCACGTGCACCTTTCTCAGCTGTAATCACTCTGCCAATCATCCTGAGTCCTTGGAAGCCCAAGAAACTGCAGCACACCACCCGAAATATTTTGGCGTGTTTCTATGGAATCCAGACAAATCCAGCTCAACTATGCAATCGATGTAAGTCAGACCAATACATGTCTGTTGTTAGCAAATATCCTTCGGTGCTTTTCACATGCATTACCTTACATGCTTGCTTTAGAAGAACATGCTTTCACATATGTGTACTTCAGTGTAAAGTTCCTTGTGAGTATGCCTTAGCCTTTCACACCTGTGTCCACTTCAGGACAATAATCCATCAAGTGTTTGCCCCAGCAAAACATCATCCAACACAACTGACTTTCCAAAGAACCCTTAAGTTTCCACTTCAATATACTGTACTTTTTTGCCTTTTGCTGAGTTAAAATTTTGTTTCAGAAACATAAATAGTGCTCTGTTGCATCTTCTGCCTTAAAGAGCTCCATTGTAAATGTTCATTAGTTAACATTTAGCTTAAAAATTCAGCCTGACCATCACTCACAGATCATGGATTTCTATCTATGTGCTGCTCTTTTTGAACTATCTTCCTTGGACTACATTTTTCTGACCTCTCATATCCCTGGATTCTCATTTTCATGTCCACAAATCAAATAGTTCAATAAGATTTATGTTTAATACTCTTTTTACACCTGATCTTCAAAATTCTTTTCAGCTATTAAAGTGGGTACATAGAAGCATTATCTTTCTATACATGCAATTCTGTGAATTCTCTCTCCTTGATCTTTTCATATGAGGTATCTTTAAAATAGTTATTCTGTGCATTTTATTTTTCCATTTGTATCTTGAGAACACATATTATAGCTATTATTTCATCTTGCCCCTATTACCCCATCAACCCAAAAGATATTTATGAATACAGAGCAAATATAAGTTGACATTTTGACACATAGAAATCATCTAAAATTGACACAATTTATTTTTCTCATAATTACTATGACCTTAAGAATGAGAATCTTTTAGACAATGCCAAATAGTAGAGTACAGCAATATGTTTTGTGAGCCAGCTACTCAGATAAGAATTCTTGATGTCATAATATCATGCATGAAATACACTATGTGACATATAATGTTAATAGTGTACTTTCAAATTTTGCATGTTTTATTTTAGACAACTCACTAAAATGTATCTACCAAGTCGTTTTGTTGCCTATTGCCTCACATTTAGGGGAACTTAAGTTCATATATATTTTATTTGATAATAACTATAATTTTTAGTACAAAAAGTTTTTAAAAAATCTTCCCATTATTTTTAAATGCCTCGGTTTATGTAATACTACTCTGATATCCTGGTTTGACAATCTCTTTGAAAGTGAAAAAAATTCTTTATGGAACACATGCACAGAGAGTCGAGGACACAGTAATGGCTCACTGAATGATTTGACATTTTCAGTCAACCATAGCTGTATCATTGTCCTTTCCTGCTTGTAACATCAGCAGGATTGCCAGGATCAGAGAGATGGTATTAGTAGAGACATTTCTTTCTACAGACACTCATGCTGCCTGGCTGCCTTTTCAAACTTGAAGGACATCTTCTCAGTTTACAAACAGTCTTTCTTTTAAAATAAACTACCCTGCTTGCACTATGCATGCTAAGTTTATGCCTGTGGCATTTTAGAAGCAGTGTCACAAACCATGAGGAATATAAATTTAATGGAAGGCTGACAGTTTCCTATCTTTAACTAAGAAAATGTTGTCAGTGTTAGATGGTATTCTTCAGGTAATACTGATGAGGTCAGCTCTGCAGTGCAAGCTAATTGCAAGATGCATTTCTGCTGACAAATTATAAAGTGTGCTTATACATGCTATACAAATATAATATAGTTCAGAGAAGAAGAGCTATCAGTGAAAGTCATTGCTTTGATTGAATAAATAGGAAATTGCTGTTCCTGGCATATTTTAGATTGCATATGTGAAATAAACACACTGTACCAATCTATCACTCTGGAGAATAAAACCATTTATTTTTGATTGATTTTTAAATTTTTACTTATATTTAAATTAAGAAAATTTCAGACTAGAATGTCATCCTTGTAGAGACAGGGCAGTGGAGAGGAGGTATAGATTGTGGAACAGTCAGAGGGTGGACCAGGAGGCAGGTATAAAATCTGGAGTATAAAAAATAAATAAATTAATAATAATAATAATAATAATAATAAAAGAATTCTCTGTTTAGCTCTGTACCTTATTTTTTAATCAGACCATTTGACTTTTTGATATCTAGTTTCTTGAGTTCTTTATATATTTCAAATATTAGCCTTTTGCCAGATGTGTAGAAAGTGAAAATCTTTTCCTATTCTGTAGGCTGCTGTTCTGTACTATTTGCAGTGTCTACGCCTTACAGAAACTTTTCAGATTCATGATGTCCCATTTATGGCTGATCTTTGTACCTGTGTTTTTGATGTACTGTTCAGGAAGTTTTCTCCTGTGTAAATGGATTTAAATCATAGATATTTGCTGAACTGTGTTCACAGAAGCTTTATTCATAATAGCCAGAAATTAGAAACCAGCCAGGTGTATGTCAACCCTAGAATGAATGGAATTTGGTACACTTATACAATAGAGTAGTACTGAGCTCTTCAAGAAAAATAACATGCTGAAAATTACAGGCAAGTAGATGGACCCAGACAAAAAAATCATCCTTAGTGAAGAAACCTGGATTCAAAATGGCAAAAATGGTGTGCAATCCCTTAAAATGGATATTAGCTGTAAAGCAAAGGATAATCATCCTACAATTCACATACCTAAAGAGGTTAAGTAGAAAAGAGTACCCTAGGTGGAGACACATGAATCTCCCTGGGAACGGGAAATAGACTAGGTATCATGGGTGGACTGGGAGTGTTTGGGGATGAGAACAAGAGGGAGAATACTGGCACAGAAAACTGAAATTTGGGGCATCTTGGGGGTGAGATAGAATGTAATGCAAGGGAAACTCCCAGGAATATGAGTAGATGACCCTCCTTAACACTTCTAACAGTAAGTGAAATGGAGCCTGGGCTGGGCTGACCATCTTCGGTAACAAGGCTATGTTTTATTATAGAGGGATTGGCAAACCAGACAGAAAACCTTCAATCTACAATTTCTCTTATCAGCAAGATATGCTGGGAGAAAGGTTTCACTGAAATTGTGAGAGTGTCCAACCAATGACTGATCTAGCTTGAGATCTTAGCCCATGTCTGACACAGTTTCTGAAGGGTCAGAATAGAGGCCAGATAGAACTAAGTACAGCTAGATTGTATAGAACCAAATATAATTAAAAACAAGTCAGTTAAATTATTCCTAATGATACTCTGCTATTCTCGTAGACAGGATCCTAGCATAATCTTCAGAGAGGTTTCATCTGATTGGGACAGATGCAGAGACCCACACCCAAACATTAGACAGAACTCAAGAAATCCTATAGAAGAGGGGAAAGATTTTTTAAGAGTCAGGTGGGAAAAGGATATCACATGAAAATCCACTAATCAATTAGTATGGCCTTATAAGTGTTCATAGAGGCTGAACAGCTAAGGGAAACCTCATTGTCTACTGTAGGACCTATGCATATATACTATAGTTTTATAGCTTGGTCTTCTAGTGAGACTCTGAATGGTGGTAACAGTGCCTTTTTCTTATTCTTTTATCTGCTTTTGCACCATTTTTCCTACTGGGATGCCTTATTCAGGATTAATATGAGGGCAATCTCTAGTCTTAATGTTTGTTTGATATCTCTGAGAAGTCTACACTTTTCAGGAGGGATATGGAGGAAGAGTAGATCTGATGGAGAAGGGAGTTGTGGGGAGGGATAAGAGTGGAGAAAAGAAACTGTGGTCATGATGTAATAATATATGAGAGAATAAAAAATAAAAATTATTTAATAAAAGTAAATAGAGTTGGATAATTAAAATAAAGCTTACCTGAAAAATTAAATAATCAAGTAAGTGTTGTTTAATATAATACCAAAGCCTAGAATTGAGAAGAGTTAAAAAAGAATGCAGGATAATTTTTAAGCTCTTAGGCAGAGGGGGTCCCAGAAGGTGTGTAAGGGGAACTATACATTATCTAGATTTGCTTATTGATTTTACATAAAAATTATTTATTAATAATAATTAATAAAAATTATAAATATCTGCATATATTTATGGTTAAAAGTTTTTAAATTTTTCAGAAATGTTTCCTAAAGATAGAAATTAAGTTTTCAGACTTACATAGGAAACAGGATTTAGGATCGCTTATCTCCCTTGATTTCTGCATGTGGTGAGGTTCATCCCAACTGTCTAGATAGACATTCTGGGTTTAAAAACTAGAAATGGATGCTTTCCAATGTTTACAATACAGAAGATTATTTCTAGAATTTAAACATTACTATATCAAGTGTTCAAAAGAAATTCAGAAGCTCAGAAAAAAATTCAGCTTTTTCTAAAATTGTGTCAATATATTAGGGACATTAAGGTCCCCCTAAAGGAAAATTTGGAAATGGGGATTTTAAGGTTTTGGATTTTTGGCAGTGGTGGTGGTGGATTTATTTGATTGATTTGTTTTTGTTTGGTTGGTTGGTCATTTGGTTGTTTTTATAAAGAAACAATACCTGAAGATGATCCTCACCTCCTGATTGTCTTGCTCCATCTTCTAAGTGATGGTGTTTATATGTATGGTCTATCACACTCAGTTGATATTCCTAGTTTAAATGGTTACTTTCCTCTTCAGTATTCCTCTCTATGACTACAGATTCACTGAGAACATTGAGAAATAGCATTGACTAAGATGAAGTAATGACGTATACTGAGTACTCTTCTGTGGGATGATTGACTGTTCTACCTTATTGCAGCATGAATAGCTGGACACTTTTCCATCTATATATTATAAGAGATGTGCATTTTAGGAAAATCTTCACTTTATAATTAAATACATTTCTGGATAGTGTCTATGGATTTAAATTGGTGTTCCTACTCACCTTTTCTTTCTGACACTTGATTCTATACCTATGTCTGTATATGAGACATGTAAATATGAACATATTGTTCATATGTAGAAAATGGCTATTTATACTCATACATCATCTTATGTATTCACTTGAATGATAATGAAATGAATTAATTCAAATTCAAATAGCATGCAATAGCTTTTGTAGTATGAGTAGAGCAGCCTTTGTGTAGTTGAAAGGATTCTATTATTCTAAAGAAAATTGAATGACAACTACGGTATTATTAAAGTACAGATCATGTCTTTTTATGTAGTATAAATACACTTATTAGGAGCAAGGGTTTCAACACAGTTGTTTGTCTCATTTCAAGAACTCAATATCCAAATAGCTTCTTCTATATTATATAATATAGAGTATAGAAGATTTCTATCATTAAACCAGCTCTGTTTCAGAAAACTGATGTAGAGAACCACATGAGAAGCCATGGGAAAATATTTAAAAAGTAGAAAACAAAATTGCAGTTTAATTAGATTATTGTGACAGTGATAATTGCATAAGTTTTGAAAGAATGAGTAATACAAAAAGAAATGGACTAATTGGGATACATAAAACTAAAAACAAAGCAATGTAGAAAATGAACTATTAAAATTTACTTAAAATTTAAAAATGATATTTGATATATATATATGTATTTATACATATGGATTCATGAATACATTTATATAAATCAATTGTACAAGTGTTTGATAAAGCTTAGTATGAGCTTTATCTGTGAGTCACAAAGAATAAACACAATCATAGAAAATTAATGACTTTAATATTTAAGGTAAAGATGTACTTTAGTCAGAAGATTGTAGTAGAACTTTAGGACTATTGGTCTCCCTTGCAGCAAAGAAATTGAGAATTATACAATAAGAAGATTTTTTTCTTTCCTAGATGAACAATTTACAGTTTATCTCAGTGTCACAGTTTCCAGAGCTAGAAATACAATGTTTTAGAAAATGATATGTCTTCAAAATTTTTATCATGATTATTAGTTCAGATAATAGTTTGAAATTATCTTGTCTTTACAGTAATTAGGAGCTTGAAAGTTCAACTCTTTTCACTTGGAATCCAGGAATTTTAAAGAAGCATAGTATGAGGGAGGAATATGATATAAATAAATGTCTAGTCCAGCTTGGTTTATAAACATGTAAAGTATGAAACCACTTATGTGACTATAGGAAAAGAGTTCTAGAAAACCAAAAGAACCTAGGCATCTCTGCATTAGTGAAATATTAAAATTAAGTAATTATGATGGTGACAATAATATATGTCAGCTCTGTTTTGGGTATCATACTCATCACTTGTGCTAATTTTCTTCCTGAATCCTTTTCCTATGCCAGGAGAGGAGCTATGATCAGCTTTCATGGTAAAAGTGAAATGTTGAATCCTAGGTACATTCTATAACTGTTTTTAATAGACCTTTAACCTTTCCACCATGTCAAGATAAACCAAACAACAACGAAAACTGCCTAACTATCTAAAAGAATGAGACTGGCCTCTGAGAAAACTTAAATTTCATTATTACATTCATCCTATGTTTCCTAGTCTCTAAAACTATCACAAATTTTTCTCACTTCTAGCTTATTAATATTATAGAACTTATAACCGTCTAAAACAATTAATAAGATATGATGCTTGCTATAACTCACTACTCTGTATTATATTCTGAAATCCTGATAAATACTTCCACAAATTGATGAGAAATGATCAAATTCATTAGTTCAAACCCTGAAGTATTGATAATCCTTCATTCTAGGGAAGTAATGGAATTCAGGAGATATTTCCCAGAAAGGATGATGAAAAAACCCTTGGCATCTGAGAACAATACTTGTAGTATCACAAATAAGATCATCACTGTCAGTCAGTACACAAATTCTGACACAGGGATGGATTCACTGTGTGTCATATAATATTGATGCCTTGGTCATGAGAAATTACTGTTATAAAATTAACCTCTTTGTGAATTAAGTACCAGTATTATATTTCTAGTGCTATTATAAAAGGCCACAAATCATTAGCGAATTAGAACAATGTATGCTTCTATAGAGCACTGATGCAATGACAGCCCAGCTAGACTTAAAATTTAGAGAAAACACACAATTTCAATAAACTGTTAGCAAGCTTTCAGTCAGAAGGGTAGTAGGAGAATAGGGGACCTGTTGCAAAAACCCACATAATTTCAATTTCGAGCTATAGTAAACTTTTAGACCTATTTTTTTCTCCATGATGTTCTAGGAAGTCCATTTAAGCCACATGAGGCTGATTGCAGTTTCAATACTCCTTACCCCATAAAATTCCAGCAGCATATGCAATAACCTTCTCACAACTGAAATTCCGATAACCTTACCATTAAAAATGCTATCTTCTTCCATACTATTTGGCTACATCTCTTTCTTTAATTCTTAAATTGAACAGTTTATATAATTTTATCCTGTCATTTTGAATAGTCCAAATAAATATATCTATTTAAAGATTAATCCTAAATGTTGCTACAATTAAGTTATTGCAGGAATTAAATTCCTAAGCACATTTCTTACAGAATAAATGTATTAAAGTTTCAATTAACAGTCAGATTATAGCTACAATGGCAAAATAAATTATCCTTGTCAGTTTTTGTGTTAATAAATAAAAGTTAAAATAAAAGTTAAAATTTTTTAACAATTAGGTTTGAAAAAACACTGTCTTCATGTCAAGCACAGTAAGACATGGTTTGTTTCTTGCTGTAGATTAATGACCTTGTTACTAGGATTCCTATTAACTTACATATTTTAATATAATTTAAAATATGTTTCACTCATTTTATAGTAATGACATAAGAAGTCAAGAGTCAAGACATTTATCAAATGCACTGGTAGATACCACAAATAACTGAATTAGATCAGAGTAAAGGAAAACTCTGGATTAAAGCATGATATAATGATATTTTCAGCTTTGAGTTTGATGGAAGCCAGAGCTTTGCTAGCATTTCACAAAATGTTTATCTGACATGTCTAAGTTTGAAAGCTAAGAAGGTTTCAGTGAAAAACACAAAGGTCTATGTATAATGTTTTATATGTTGGGTTAGGTTAATAACATTCACTCTCATAGACCTAATAAAACAGAAAGGAAACCACACATATAAAAGAAAATCATACATATAAAAGAAAGTTTGATTATGTTCATTTTATCATTATATTCTTCTGTCTCTGCCTCTTGTCCCCTCCTTATTTGACACCATTCCAATGAATAAAAAATCTGAATTAATGAAAAGTCTTAAAATGTTGTTTTATGTATCACAAATATTTGTTTAGAGAGAACAAATATCAATATCTCTCTTTACTTAAATATTAATTTTTCTCTAATCAAATGTTTCATTTTGGGGATCACTTATGTATGCTGTTATATCATCTGTGAATAGTGTTCTCTTGACTTCTTCTTTTCCAATTTGTAACCTGTTCACCTCCTGTTGTTTTCTTATTGATCTAGCTAGTATTCAAGTACCAAGTATTATATTTAATAGAAAGAGTGGGCAGTCATGTCTTGTTCCTGATTTTAGTGGGATTTCTTCAAGATTTTCTCCATTCAATTTGATGTTGGCTATTAGCTGGCTATGTATTTCTTTTATTATGTTTAGGTATGGGCATTGAATCCTTGATCTCTCCAACACTTTTAACATGAAGAGGTATTTGATTTTGTAAAATGTTTTTCATCATCTTGTGAGATAATCAACAAATTATTTCTTTCACTTTGTTTATATAGTGGATTATGTTGATAGATTTTTATATATTGAACCGTTCCTTCATCCATAACATGAAGCCTACTTGATTATGGTGAATGATGTTTTTGATGTGTTCCTGAATTCAATTTCTGAGAATTTTATTTAGGATTGTTGTGTCAATGTCCATAAGTGAAAAAGTTCCTGTAGTTCCATTTCTTTGTTGTGTCTGGAACAATTACAGCTGTTAGTTAAACTTCAAACAAGTGGCTGGATATAAAATTAACTCAAATGAATCAATATCCCTCTTTTATGCAATGATAATTGAACAGACAAAGAAATTAATGAAACAACACCTTTCACAATAGGTATAAAAATATAAAATATCTTGGTATAACTATAATCAAGCCATGGAAAGATCTGTATGAAAAGAACTTCATTTACCTAGAGAAATAAACTGAAGAAGATATCATAAAATGAAAAGAGCTCTCATGCTCATAGATAGGAATCTATGAAAATAGACAAAATGGCCATTTTATCAAAAGCAATCAATGCCGTCCCTGTCAAAATTACAATGCAATTTTTACATAACTTGAAAGAGCAATTCTTAACTACATATGGAAAAGCAAAACACCCGGGTCAACAAAAATAAATCTGAACAACCAAAGAACATCTGGAGAAATCACCATTCCTTATCTTAAGCTGTACTACAGAGCAATAGTGACTAAAAAAAAAAAATTGTTATTGGTACAGAAACAGACACATGATCAATGTTTATCATTTTTAGTCATCACTGAAATGCAAAACAAAAGGACTCTGAGATTCCACCTTACACCAATCAGAATGACTAAGATCAAAACCTCAATCAACACCACCTGCTGGTGAGGATATGGAGAAAGGAACACTCCTTCATTGCTGATGATATTGCAAACAGGTACAAGCACTCTGGAAATCAATCTGGTGGTTCCTCATAAAATTGGAAATAGTTCTACCTGAAGACAAACTATACCACTACTAGGCATATACCCAAAAAGATGATCTACCATTCCACAAGTACACATGCTCCACCATGTTCATAGCAGGCTTTTTTTATAATAGCCAGAAACTGAAAACAACTCAGATGTCGCTCTATGGAAGAATGGACACAGAAAATCTGGTTTATTTTCACAATTGAATACAATTAAGCCATTAAAAATGAGGACATAATGAATTTTGCAGGCAAATGGATGGAACTAGAAAATATCATCCTGAGAGGTAACCCAAACTCAAAAGGACATACGTGGTATGTACTCACTGATAAGTGGATAGTCATCAAAAAGTTCAGAATACCCAAGATACAACTCACAGATCATGTGAATCTTCACAAAAAGGCCCAACTGTGGCTTCTTCAATGAAATTTAAAAGGGGAACAAATAATCACAGAAGGGAGAGGGAGGGACTTCCTGTGTGGGAGAGGAGAGTGGGAGAGAAAAAGGGGTGAAGGATCAGGTGTGGGGTAGATAGGAGAAAAGTCCAGAGGGCTTGGAGAATGAGTAGAAAAATGCAGCAGTGTGGGGTGAGGAAGTAGGGAAACCACTTGGAAGCCTCAGACACCAGGTATGTTAGAGGCCCCAAGAACCCAAAGAGGATGATCAAAATGCTTAAAAGTGGGGAGATGGAACCGAAGAGGTCATCTCCAGTAGATAGACATGGCCCCAATTTGAGTCATGTGGCCACCCACCAATCTTCAAAATTCTTAATCTAGAATTGTTCCTATCTAAAGGAAATGCAGCACTAAAAATGAAGGAGAGACTGAAGGAAAGGCCATCTAGGGGCTGGCCCAACTTGGAATCCATTCTATGCACAGGCACTAAATCCTGAAACTATGACTGATGTTGTGTTGTGCTTGCAGTAGGAGTCTAGCTAGGATGGCAGTCTTTTGAGAGCCCGAACCAGGAGCTGACTGTGATAGATACAGCCAATCATTTGGGAACCCCTCTGGGAGACTTAGGGAAGGACTAAAGGAGCTGAAGTAGATTGCAACCCCATAGGTAGAACATCAGTATCAACTATCCCTCAGAGCTCCCAGTGGTTAGTCTTCCAACCAAAGATCATGGAAGGACTGGTGCATGGCCCCTGCTGCATATGTAGCAGAGGATTGCCTTTTCTGGACTCAGTGGTAAAGGATATGCTTAATCCTGTAGAATCTTGATGCCCCTGGGAAAGGGGATGCTACAGGGGCCATGTGGGAAAGAGACAGTGGGTTGGGGGGTGCCATCTCAGAGGCGAAGGAGAGGGAGAATGAAGAACTTGTATCTGGGATGAACACAAAGGGGGCAACATTTGAAATGTTAATAAATAAAATGATTAATATAAAAAAGAATAAAAATCATTTTTGCTGCTACTTGGGCCTGCCACGAATACCTATAGAATTTCAACAACTGTTCCTCTTCAAAGATCAAGAATAGAGATATCAGGCACATAAGAAAACAAACCCCTGTCTTTTCTATCTCCACCACTGCCTCTCTTGACCCAGGGACTCCTGCAGTGCCCTGAACAAGTCACTGTTAAGACAAGAGGCCCAAGTTATCCTATCAGCTCTCACATCTGCCTGGAGATCCTCTTCCCCTCGTCTACTCCACAGGACTAATCAGGTAACTAAAACACTTGGAACATGACAAATGGCAAGGTAAAAGATAAAACACAAAATCTTTCACTCCTGCCATCGTGGAAAATTCTGTCACTTAGGGCATCCCACATACTCTTCATCACATGACCCACAGAGTAAGACACCCCAAATATCACAGACCTTTCATGGGCTGACTCAGGAATATCCTTGATGATGACCTTCTCTTCCATCCAGCCTAACTTTCTACATGTGTAATTAAACAAAGAGGACTAAAAATAACAAACAAACAAATCACCTCAAGCTCTAGATGGGTTCCTATTGCAAAATCACAAGCACTATAAAATTCTAAACTACTATATTCCCTCATTAAATCAATATTCTTCTTTTTTATTGAAAATTTGTTTTATTTACATTTCAAATGTTATCCCATTTATTCTTTCCTCCATTCTTGTGGTCATGGATCAAAAAGGAACCACTGAAAGGTTTTTCAAAATATAGAATTTAAAATGAACAGTTATAAATATTCTCAAGCCGGCACCTAAATGTTTTAACTTTATATAGTCAGCTTATGAATTTTAAGAATGCTGCTTTGCTGAGCATTGATGCGGAAGGTACTGCAGATAAAATTACCCATGGACTAAGGTCAGTATTTCTATCTTGGTCAAGCTTCAAGAATGGCATATATAGCTTGATCATGCTAGCCATTTTTGTCCTGGGAATACTTTTATTCTGGCCCATCTTGTTAAAGCTTGTCTTTAACATCAACATGTTGGCAGCCATACTACATCATTTGAAACTTAAAATGGACCCCCCAGAAAAAGTTATTAATTTAACAGGCTGGCAAGCCAAGGATAGGTAAGATTCTGCACAGACCCTTACCAGCCTAAGACTCAAATACATTGCTTTTGAAAATGCATATTCCATGACAGGTAAGGAAGGCATTATTGGCAGAACAACCCAATACAGACTCAGTCTTGTTTATGAAATAAAAAATGAGGAGAGGCCGAGAGCCTTTGGGGCTGCTTGGCAAGAATCTGACATGGCCCAAGGACAAGGAAATGAGCTGCTTAGCAGGAATATGACATTGGCCAAGGACAAGGAAGTGTTCTTCAGGCAGGAGCCTACATCTCAGGCTAGAACAAAGAGGTAATTTCAGGCAGAAATATAAATACTAGCCTAGAACAAATAGGTAATTTCAGCAGGAATCTAAATTTTAGGCTAGAACAAGGAAGTAGGCTTCAGACATAAAAATGACTTTGGGCTAGGGCAGGGAAGTTGGCTCAGATATTTTGGTCATCCTGGTAGCCCTTAGCAATAGTGATCCTGAGAGTGTTCATGGAATTTTGTTGCCTTGATTGTACTTTGACTATTTGTGTTTATTGTCTTGCGTGTTCCTTGAATATTTGCATCTAGTTTATTGCTAGTTCGTCAACTTAGAACTGACCTTAATATTTGCATGTAATTAAAATGGTATAAAAACAAACGGGAGGAGGGAGGGATGGAATAAGGGGGTTCTAGGGAGGGAAAATCGGGAAAGGGGATGACATCTGAAATGTAAATAAACAAAATATCCAATAAAAAGGGGAAAGGAGCATTTACTAAATAAATAATAAATAAATAAATAAATATTCTCAAAGAGCTTCAAGTATTTAAACAGAACAAAATCACCTAAATAAACTTAGAGTAGGCATAAATAAAATAATCCAACACAAATAAACAGAATAAATCTGAAAGACAATGTGAATGTGAACTAAAATTCAATAAATAGAAATGCTGGCAGAAACCCAAATGGAAATGAAGCTGGACTCCCAAAAACATCAATTAGTTAATAATTTAGGTCTTCATTACTAATTCTGCTAACAATTATAATAAATTTATATGAATCCTCACAAATAAACATATCTATTCAATCAACAGTAACTTTACCTTATAAATAGAGAAAATAATCATAATTTGATATCCTTTAGTATCCTATATGACACGTAACTCCACTTTTGGCTCTCCAGAATATATAACATCTCAGATTTTGTTATATGTAATTCACATGAAGTCACTTCACTGCTATGCCAGTTCAACTATGCTGCTTCTGCAGAATTTCCTCTTTCCTCATATCTGCTTTGAACTTTGGGTGTCTCTTCTCCATTTTTATACTTCCACTATGGAAAAATTATCTGACACTTAAGAACAGTGTGTGTGTGTGTGTGTGTGTGTGTGTGTAGTTGCTTATTGACCTAATTTAAACATAATACATGCATACACGACACAGGATTGTTCTTTGTTAGAATAGAGAACTGAGTAGATATGAGAGTAATGCCAACAGATTAAAAATGATGTGTGTTGAAATCACCAGATCAAAGCTAGACAACTGTGACATTTTTATGTTTATAAATATATCACAATATATTCCTTATTAAATTAAAACAGGAATGTTAACTTCTCAGTAGGAACACCTGGCAGATGTCATTTTAAAAGATCAAAGTTAGACATCACAATTGCTGAGATTCTGTCATTCAACATTCCCCACTCCAGTCCAGCTATAGCATGTCACCAATTAAGCAGTGCTTCTGTTAAAAACAAGGTGTATGAATATTATCAGGTGGAAAACAACAAACCTGTACACAACAGTGCTGAAAAAAACACTACCTTTCATATTTTACTTCTTTTAGAATAATTTTAGATTCACAACAACATTAACAGGGGAGAAATTCTAATGTTTCATAGTTACCGTTCTTTCATTAGTGAATAGCCAGAATCATTATGTCAATAAGCAACATAGTCTCACACTCAGTAGATAGCTTACACTGAAGTGATTCTTGGTACTGAGTTTAAACAAATTAAAAATGGCATGTATCCAATTTTCACTATTCCAGAAGTCTTAGGCCTTAAGTGTTCATTCTTCCATGATTGCGAATCCTAGTACATGCTGCTAATTTAATTTAATTTAATTTAATTTAATTTAATTTAATTTAATTTAAAATAATTCTTTGATCTTCTCAGAATCCAAGATAAACTGGCATTTCATAGAATATGTAGACTGGCTTCTCTCATTTGATAGTATGCCTTTTGTTTCAGGTATTTTGACTTCTTGGTAGTTCATTTTGGTGGATTATTGAGTAGGAATTCATTTGCCTGCTGTGCCAGTTTATCTGTTAATCTCCATAATAGATAATATGTTATCTATATCTTAGTAGTGCTGGTAATTTGGCTGACATTGCTGATTGTAGCTTTGTTATTTGTGTTAGTTCTGGTGATGTTATTTGTGAATTTTCCTAAGTCTTTACATCTTTCGGGCAAATTCAAGGAGTACTGACAGTGTTTCGTTCTTTCTCTTCTTGATGATAGATGATGCAGTTTGAGTGTTGTCAGTGTTTTGACCTTTGGCTATTCTAATAGGGTTGTTTTTCTAGTATCCATTATCTGAGTTTTTATATACCTGATAACATATTATATTGTGTTTGTTCATATAGTGTTTTTTCTCTTTTTTTTTTACATTCTCATCTTCTTTTAAGGTATATAGTAAAGTGTTTGCAATTTCTATGCTTAGTGTGGAACAGAGATTGAAGAAAAGACCATTCAGAGACTACTCCACCTGGGGATCCATCCCATATACAGTCAACAAACCCAGACACTATTGTAGATGCCAAGAAGTGCATGCTAACTAGAGTCTGATATAGCTGTCTCATGAGAGGCTCTGCTACAGCCTGACAAATACAGAGGTGGATGCTGGCAGCCAACCATTGGACTGAGCACAGGGTCCCCAATGGAGGAGTTACAGAAAGGACTGAAGGAACTGAAGAACAACCTAATAGGAAGAACAACAATATCAATTAACCAGACACCCCAGAGCTCCCAGGGACTAAACCACCAACCAAAGAGTACACATGGAGGGACCCATGGCTCCATCCCCATATGTAGCAGAGGATGGCCTTGTCAGACATCAAGGGGAGGAGAGGTCCTTGATTCTGTGAAGGCTTGATGTCCCAGTATAGAGAAATTCTAGGGCAGGGAGGAGGGAGTGGGTAGGTGGGCAGGGGAGTACCCTAATAAAAGCAGGGGGAGGAAGGATGAGATAGGGGGTTTCCAGAGGGGAAACTGGGAAAGGAGATATCATTTGCAATATAAATAAATAAAATATTCAGTAAAATACTAAGTTGTATGGTTTTCTTTGTTGAGGTTTAAGAATGATACTTTTGACACTATTTAACTGATCCTTATTTTGTAAATACATTCTCAATTGATGGCTTTTCATTTTTATATTTGTTCTTTTCCAGTGACAGTTCTTAACAAAGAAACAAACATTTAAAAGAAACAGATGATTCAATACACAGATCTTGTGTGTAATCAGAGTCTTTCACTCTATAACTTTTACACATGTGAACTGCTTTGTATCAGAAGAAAACTGTATAATTTTTAATATAGGAGAATGTCAATA
This sequence comes from Grammomys surdaster, assembly GCF_004785775.1. Lineage (NCBI taxonomy): Eukaryota > Metazoa > Chordata > Mammalia > Rodentia > Muridae > Grammomys > Grammomys surdaster. Next base: position 7,613,856 of record NW_021604567.1, on the reverse strand, counting down.
TTGAATATTTTGAACTTTTCTTCAGCATATAAAATAGTAAAAATTGGTTACTTGTGCATGACAGACATTGAAGGTTGAATTCTGAGGTCAAGGAAGGAGTAGCAAAATAATTTCAGGCAACACAGCCACAGACAAGGGCCACTGAGACCACAGAAAGGATTCATATTTCAGTCAGAAAGTAATATCAACCCAGTGGAAAGTTAGGAATAAAAAATCCACATTATTTTAATTATATGTTAAAAACAATAATTCTTAGGAAAATGAAAGAATTTGATAAAATGAACTCTGAAGGACAGATATGTCCATAGTATAACAAAGAGTCAAATGCAAAGAAAGAGACCTGAAGAAGAACAGAAACATGAGTGATGCTTTGAGCTCCAAGACGCAAAATGAAATGCAAATAAAGACATTTCACAGTAAACTAAATAGGAGGCTGCATCGGTTGTGTGTATATAAACACACAGGGACATACTATAAATAATATAATTATAAATGAAACATAATCATTCAATTATTACTGTGCATAGTTATTAACCTTTAATTATTCATCATGAATAATTTACATCATTATAAGAGATGTTTTTGTAACAACAAGAAAGAATAACTTTCTTCCAACATGACTGTTGTCTAGGCATTTCAAGAGGGTAGGTAGTCTGCAAACTATCAAAATAGGGGTATAATCACCAAGCAAACCACAAACTGCTTGACTTTCAGTGGTATCTTGCCTGCAAGATGTGCTCATGTAAAGATGATACAAAACTTGTTAAGGTAAATAACTAATATCTGATTTGACTTAAAGACCATTCTACAAGATAGTACTCACATCTGACACTGCTTGGGTAAACAAGGACTTACTCTAGATGCCCGTGGAAATATGTCTAAGAAATGAATAACATACCAAAAAGGATTCCTAATGACATTCAGTTATACTCATAGATCAATGCCTTATTCAGTCATCATCAGAGAAGCTTCCTCCTGAAGCAGATGGCAACAAATACAGAGACCCACAACTGGTAAATGTGTAGAGAATGAGAGATCTTGGAACAATCAGAAAGAAATGAAATATCTTCATCGTATTACCCATAGGGTTCCTCTAGAAGAGGAAACAGAAAGACAGTAAGACCCAGAGAGAATTGGGGTCATTGAGGAAACAAAACCCTTTAATTTAACAGGATTGAAATATACATGAATTCAGAGACACTGAGGGTGTAAGCACAGGGCTTGCAGTTCTCTGTACCATATGGAGTCCTAGAGGTGAATGGAACAGAGGACACATCCTCTCATCCCTTACCCAGAACTTATCTCCTAAAGAATAAATAGTATTTTTTTCTCAACGGAGTCTTCCGTGGGGAAAGGAACTACTCCTACTAATCTTTTTTTTTTTTAACAGTCCAGTCATTGACTACCTCCTGGTCCTGATCCCCCCTCCCACATTTCCTCACTCATTCCTCCTCCCCCCTATCTACAAGAAAATATCTCCTCTTCCAGACCTCCTGACTCCATGGGTTCTCTAGTCTCTCAAAGGTTAGGCATATCTACCACTGAGGCCAGACCAGGCAGTCCTGTGCTATATTATGTGTCAGGGCCTTTGGACCAGACCCTGTATGCTGCCTAGTTGGTGGCTCAGTGTCTGAGAGATCTCTACTCCTAAGATCAGGTTTCATACCTGGTAGTAGATACTCAATGGAAAACAAACTCAATAGTACCTTTGGAGATTCCTATGTGATAATGGCATGTTGAACTTTATATACATACATATACACATACACATACACATACACATATACATACACATACACATACACACACACACACACACACACACATACACATAGGTAGATAGGTAGATACATGATAGATAGATAGTTAGATAGATAGATAGATAGATAGATAGATAGATAGATAGATGATAGATAGTTGATAGACAGACACAGACACAGGTACATATACATATACAACTATACATATAAAACTATACATATATGTTACTTTTAATTTTTTATGGTTCAGTCATTGCTCCCCTCATAGTTGCTTCCTTCTCACAGTTCCTCACCTCACTCCTTCCACATATCTTCAAGAGGATGCCACCCCTGCCAGGATTTACATACATCTTTTTTTTTTACCACACAATTCCTTTTTGCATATATTATTACTCTCACTTTAGTGTTTTCAATGGATTCTTGTGTATACCAACAAGTAGGTTTCTGCACCTATATATGTTTCTTGTGTTTCTTTCTTGCTTCATCTTTTGTTTGTATTTTTTTATATCCAATGTATTGGATTTTCTTTTCTTATATTTCTTTTCTTTTTTATGTATTCCCTTTCAAAGCAATTTTGTTAAATACAGTGTGGATCTATAACAGATGGGAGGTGAGAAGGAACTGGGAAGAGTAAACAAAGCAGAAAACATGATAGTGGTGAGAAAACAATCTATTTTAAATAAAAGAAAAAAATTACTGGTAAGTATTATCAGGTATATAATCGAACTTCTGCTATAAAAGAAGAAGGAACAGAGAGAGAAATATCTGAGGGAATGATGAATGAGTTGAAGAATCTATAGACAGAATGATTTAAACCAGCAACCAAAATGTTGTAACTGCAAGATATTAAATATTTTTGTTTTCCATTGTAAAAAATAGGTAGATTTAAATAATATGAGAATCACCATAAATTTTTGTCAAAGGAAATTTGAGATGTATTTACAAATGTTTCAGAGGTAAAGAAAGAGAGGAAGAGAAAGAAAGCTGTCTTTTGACTAATTTAAAAGATTTGTAAATACGTTTGAATCAATTTCAATGATCTCAATACAACAGCTACTCAGGTAAATTTCATTTTCCATTTTATGTAATATCTACTTGAGTATTAATCTTATGTGAAATCAATTTTGATTAAAAAATATTAAAATTAGCTCACATAATCAGTACAGCTTCATTTCCATCAACTGTGATCATAGACTACAACTTCTTTGTTTTTCTCCAAGCAAGAAATATCAGCAAATTTTCATTACCAAAATATACATACATGTTTCTGACTTTTAAGTCTCCACTCCTTTTCTTAATATTGTATTGTAACATTGTACTATAAAACTTTATGATCAAAATGTTTGGCTAAATTTATGTCATTTTTATATGCGGAGTCTTTGTTCAATGTCAGTTGATGAACTTTTCTCCCAATGTTATGCACAGAAAATATCATTTTCATTTAATTGTGCATTAATTAGATTTCTTTCTATTCAAATCTATAAGAAATTGACAATCCAGTATGTTTTACAGACATTTTTAGAAGATAATGCAAAAATGAAATCTAAGCCACCTAAGCTTTAGAAGGTGACTATTATAATAATCTTATTTAATTTACAGAAAGAAAGAAAACAATCCAAATTTACTAACCCGACACAACTCTCTAATTGGTTTCATTGCTGTGCTGTGGACTAAACCACAGGAACTCATCCTGTCAACAACAGCAACAACAACTGAAAGCAGACTTTAATTTATTTAACAAAGTGTTCAGCTGCACATTTCATTTAAAAACCACAAGTCATGGAACTAGTGCTATGGATCAGTGGTAGAGAGCTTTTCTGCCAGGCATGAAAGTCTTGGTTTAGTACTCAGCCCTAGGGAAATACAAAGAATCAAAGTAAGTACTCAAGACACAATTATATTCAATCTTATTAATGAACCATACCCATGGATTCTAACAGGCAAGGGAGCTACACAGACTTTTAGGATTATTTAATTTCATGTATGAAA
>NW_021604567.1:7542318-7605107 GCF_004785775.1 Grammomys surdaster | reverse complement strand
ATGCAGGATATTTGATCACACTGTGAAACCCAATTATGTATGTTACTTACTGGATAAACCTTTATTCTTGTTGTGGTATGGCTTAGCCCTAGGAAACACCTTTAAATCAATAGCTTTCTGTTTTCTGTAAACAAGATTAAATAAAGTCAACCATAGGTCAACAGGTGTAGCAAGCAACCAACTGACAAGGAGTGAACATAGGAAAAAAACATAGAGTGTAAAAGGAAGACAGGAGGAGGGATGAAAAGGCACACATAGTAGGAGGGAGGAACACTCAGATTGAGGGTTGGTTTTTTCTTTTTTTTAGATGGTGTGAAGAAGGCAAATTTCCTTTTGGGATACTGGCAGTGGAGGAAGGTCAGTTGAGTGCTTTCTCTGCCTCTCTGAACTAGCTGGCTTTCATCCCAGCATCTGGCTTCCTAGTCTTTATTGGCAAAAATCAAACAAAAAAATTAATTCAGTTTTGCAAGAAGATACTTGTTAAGAATTATTCTGGCAACAGCCTCATCTTATAAATGATGAAAATGAAGAACAATGGATCTTTGAGCAAGGGTACTAAACAGAAAATATACAATATTTGTCTTAAGGGAATTCCAGACCAATATCAATAACAAAAATTTGTTCCTCAGTTCCAGTAAATGCATGAGTTATTAATCTTTATAAGCTTTTCTTTAATCTTATTTTGCATTCAAATCAGAAATAGAACTATGCGTAAGTTAAATAATGTCCTTCTTCCCTTTTGTAATCCCTGATTGAGAAAAGCATTTGTATCTGATGAAGCAGCTTATTTTAGCATTCTGTATAAAGGAAAGAAGTGAAAGTCATCCCTGTACTGTTTTGGTCAGTTCAGTCAAGAAAAATCAGCGTTTTGACTACTGAATTATTCCTCTCTCATCAGTTTTTAACATCATCAGCCTCGGTTGATTTCCTTTAAAGTATTTTCGTCAGTATTTCCCATCAATTCCAATGTAAATTGAGGCATGAGATTAGCTGGCTCCTAGTTTTGTATCTACTTAGCTGAACAATTCTAAAGAAGTTGGTTCCACCTATCAGTCAAACAGGAAGGAATAAAGATTAATTTCTGGAGACCAATGACAGAAGAAAAGAGAATGAAAAACTAAGAAAGACACAAAGCTCAGGTTCAAAAGATGTGGAAAACCTTTGTGCCTTATCATCACTTTCTGCTTGTCAGCTCCACAGAGCTGCTGCCTGAAACATTGAGGATGTAGGGAAACAGGTATAGAAAGGAAGGGAGAAGCGCTAAAACTACAGAAAAACAAAGAACAACTATAAATATAATCTTGCGTCAGGCTGCCCAGCTGTAACCAAAAAGTGTTCTCAAGTTCTAATTGTGGTTCAAATATTCAACTAAAACTTAAATTTAAAATTATAATTTGTAAACTAAAAATGATATTGTGTGATATGACCACCAATTAGCCTGGTTAAAGCATACCATATAAGCAAACTGGATCATAGTATCTGCTATTATTTTCATTAAAAAAATTGAAGACTTTAGTATTAAGTTTGATTTAAAATAACTAAATTTGTATTAGTCTCAAAATATATCTCCATGGAACTTTCTCTCTCTCTCTCTCTCTCTCTCTCCCTCTCTCTCTCTCTTTCTTTCTCTCTCTCTCTCTCCATATGTCCAAATGAGTATACACACACATACACACATGTATATATATATATATATGTATATGTATATGTATATGTATATGTATATGTATATGTATATATGTATATATATGTATATATTTGTATGTATATATAATATATATGTATGTATACATACATATATATGTATATATTCTTTAATTCCTTATGTAATAAACATCTACATTATGATAACATCAAAAAGATAAGTGCTAACCACGTTTCATTTTCTTTTGGTTGTTGAGGCGGGGTGTGGTAGAAAATGATTTTAACCTAAAAGGGAAAAGAATGTCTTTAAAAAATACCACAGAAGTAGAAACTACAGATTTTTAAAATGTGTAATTTTTGATAATAAAGATGCAAAAAATATTTTACTGTAATTTAAAAATACAAATTGAAAGAAAATAAAAAAGGAAAAAATAAGTCTCATATATCCTATAGAACATAGATGCTTTTAATATGTAGTTTCACATTATTTCTGGTGAATAATCATCTCCAAGAAATGTACTTATAGCGAAGAGACTGTCTAGTTTTCAAAAATGATACTATCTCTGACGAAGGATAACTATAAATCCTGTGAGATTATCGAGCACATTCAGTTCCCACAATACCTGTGGGAAGGGAAAGAACAATAGACCTGACCACTAATATAATGAACAGTTACAGATTTTAATAATAATCATAATCTGAGCTGAGAAATCATTAATGAGCAAACGGTAAAATTACTATAGATATATTAAAAAATCTTTACTTAGTAACATAATACTAAATAAACGTATAATAACAAGATTAGTATTTTATAGACATAAATGTCTGTTTTAAATATGTTAGCTTTTTTCTTATTGAGTATTGGGAAAATAAGAAAAGGATATTGACAAAATATAAAGTGTTAATACTTTTATTCTTCAAAGATAAATATTTCAATGTATTTTATTATCCTGTATTCTATATTTTCTTTTATGTTTAGAACAGAAGACTCCTCAGTTCTAATGAAATTTAACTGGAGGATCAGATTGGGCCAAGATTTATTTCCTAATCTTTGTCTTTCATGTTTCAAAATTAATTTGATGGTCAAAAAGGTAGTAAAATTGAAGATTTTAATAACCCTCATATACAAAAACTCTGAGCATTAGATTTCATAATTTATAGAAAGTACTTAGAACATTTCTGGCTTATAATAATTATTCAGAAATTGTAATACTTTAGAACTAAAAAATAGGCACTTTCAAAGTGAAGGGACATTGTAAATTCAGAATATGGCTTACTCTTGTTTGAGAAATTGATTTATTAAGAATGTAAAACAAAAGGAGAAAGTTTAAATATAGGTTTTGATGTCCAAAACAATGCATAAGATGAACTTGATAGAAACAAAGATATTCCCAAGAAAGAATTTTAAAGCCTTCACTTCTTCTGTTTTGAATCAAAAAGCAAAACTTCATGTTTGTTGGTAGAGCATTATATAACGTATATAATCACAAAGAAGACAATAAGTCACGCATAATTTTTTCTGCTTTGAGTACAGATGGTTGAAAAAAATGGTATCTTTGGCTCTGCTTCCAATGTAAAATTTCCTATAAAAATGATGAACACACACGCACACACACACACATATATATGTGTGTGTGTGTGTGTGTGTGTGTGTACATACATTCATAAATACACACAGTCTTAGGATTTTACTGTTGTGAACAGACACTATGATCAAGGCAAGACTTATCAAGGACAATGTTTAACTTCAGCTTACAATTTCAGATGTTCAGTTTGTCATCATCAAGGGTGTAGCAGGACAGCATCTAGGCAGGCATGATGCAGGCAGAGCTGAGAGTTCGACATCTTCATCTGAAGGCTGGGAGTGGAAGAGTGACTTCCAGGTGGCAAGGGTAAATGTCTTAAGCCCACACCTACAGTGACACACCTACTCCATCAAGGCCACACTTCCTACCAGGGTCACTCCCTGGGCCATGCATATACAAACCATCACACACACACACACATATGTGCATGGGAAATAGTAACATAAAAACTCATCTTGTGCCTAATATCTAACATATTGGTGCTAGAACTTCAAGAGAAGAAGCAACACTCAGAAAGAGGTATAAGAATGAACTGTGTGTGCTAACCCCTACATTCCCTGCTTCATATATGTGGAGGAAGACTGGTGTGGTCAGGCTACTTACATCTGTACCCAGATATCATCCTGAGCTTGATAAAAAAAATATGAAGACCATTGGGAAGAGCATAAAATATGGCTCTGTCCATCTCTCTTGTTTTCATTAACACTGACATGAAAAAGGTGAGAACAATGTTGGAATACTGTAAATGAGCCTATTAGCATAAAATGATCAAATCATAGTCCAACCACAGCAATTATTGTCACTATTAATAGGCATGGAGGGGGGAATGATTATTACTGATTATTGTATGTACATCAGAATTTTCCATTTATTTACTGTATACTTTATGTAACTCCCCTACAACTGTGTATATGTCTTGCTATGTATAGACACAAGAAATTTATCAAATATTTAATAACTATACTTTTAGATTAGTATTGCTTTAGTATAATTTTCAAACACAGAAATTTCAACTAATATATATGTACTTCATTGGTTTGATTATTTTCTCCTTTAATTTTTAAGTTTATTATTTACATTAGCATAGAAAAAGCATTTCTTTCCTAAAATTGCCAAGTATTTATTCCATTGCTCTTCATCTCTTTCCCATGTTGCCTTTTACAATTGCCTTTCCTTTTAAGCTGATCCCTTCTTTTTCCAGATAGTTCTCCTGTCTCATTTTACAGCACTTGTTTTCCACTGATAATGTTTTATTAATGCACACCACAAAACAAAATTTAGTACAGAGAACATTACTGTTTAAAAGTTTTGCACATTTTGAAATATGCAAATTATATTCAAAACTATTGTTTCAATTTAACTTACCCTCTTATTCATCCATAGGACAAGGTAGGTAATATAAAAGTTATCGGAAATATGCAAAGTGAATCAACACAGCTTAATTAAGTGAATAATAGCAAAAACTTTATATTAAGATTATCTCAGTGATTAAACTGTGTTATGGATTCTCAGAATTTTGTAAGTAATAAGCAGATATAGTCAATACAAAACTCAATTTAATTTCAATCATTTTCAATGATCTTCTCAGGTTTCATTAGCAATAAGCAGAAATGAATGACTGTGTTTATCTATGTTTCTTCATTGTTTTACATACAGAACTTTCATTGCGTCAATATAAGTACTAAGTTCTAAACTGTCATTTCTTGGAGAAGCATCCAAAGTGCATTTTTACCCATAATACAAAGAATGTTACTCCCTGTATTTTCTGTTCTCTAATATTTAGTTTCAATTGTTTTACAATATTATTTGTGAATTATTTCAAACTGCAAAATGACAATTCTAAAAGTATAAGTGCAAGACAGAGAGTGAAAACACTATCTATAATAAAATACTCAGGGTACTGATGCAGGGGGATATTGAACTCATGGATACCTTGAACTATATACATGAGAACCTGTCACAAAATGCTACAATCTCATATATACGTACTATGAGGCCTATCTAATATATCTGTCTCCTCAAGAGCTGCCAATTTACACAATTTCAAAATATACTACAAACTAATATTGACAACTATCCATATGTTGTTGTTGTGCAATATATATATATATATATATGTATATGTATATGTATATACATATACATATACATATACATATACATATACATATATATATATTACATTAATTACTTTAATTTTTTTTACACTTCAATCATTACCTACCTCCCAGTCCACTCTCCCACAGTTCCTCATCCCAACTTCAACCCCATCTTCAAGAGGATGACCCTCCCACACACCAGGGACTTTAAAATACCAAAAAGAAAGTCCCCCCTAGCTTGTTTTAACTCTGATTCCTATAGTGTTAACACAGCTATCTACATATAATAGCGCTATCTCTCACAATTAGTTTGCACAGCAATGAAGAAAATGTTATATTTAAGAATAATAGTACATATATTTCTGTTTCAGAGTTGTAAATTATTCCTTTAAATAGATTCTAATTTCTTAATTTTTATATGAAAATATTTTTCTCGTAGATTATATTCTGGTGATGTTTTTATCCCTCCCTCAGCTCCTCCCAGATTCCCTCTCACCTCTCAACTGACCCAATTCTACACACTTTCTTCTTCTTTTTCTTTCTTTATAATTTAAAAAACTAAACAAGCAAAAAATAATAATAACCAAAATTAAAAATGAATGCACAAGGAAATCCAAGAAAAATAAATATATGACTCAACTCATTAGCTGACTTGCATATCATTATATATGTAATGATATACAATTCCATTTAGGACAGCACCAGTGCTGCCACAGTACCAAGCTTGGGAATAGGCCTGGGGGATTAATAAAAGACACAGACTTGGGTCAGTCATTATAAGAGAATGCCAAAGCTTTTACTGAGCACGTTCAATATATAAACCAAACCTGGGAGGGAAAAACACAAACAGGAACTCAACTGGGGGTCAATTGTTTGTATAGTGGAAAGTCTCTGACTGGGGTATCACACCTTCAACAAAATGCTTTATTCTTGTAAAAAATGCAGAATGTTACTTGGCAGACAGTAGCACATGGAAAGTCTCAGCCAGGGCATGGCAGCCCTTTGGGGTCCTACAGGTCCCCCGTTTTATTTTATAGGTGAATAACATCTGTCCTAGGTCACCTTCCATCAATACCAATTACCTGTCACTGGGAATCCCTGCCAACTTCAGGGCCCCTGTCTTAGGTAGGTAAGGACTGAAAAGGAGTTGCCTGTCATGGACTAACTTTTCTCTGTTAATGCTGAGAATAAACCTGGGCAGTAGGGTTCTCTCGTGAGAGTGACACGAGTACTTGCTTAGTAATTATCTGGGACTGCTGTCTGAAAAATCGGAAAAAAAATCAACCCACTGCAGCTTTTCCAGTAGTCCTGTTAGTTGTAACTATGACCGGTCAGTCCAAGCTACTTATCCCCATTGACATCAGAACTGGGGGGTTTGTCACAAAGCTTCAGTAGATCGCTGCCTGCGTAAGGCTCCATAGCTACAGGGCACAAGCAGTGCTCAGGAATCCAAACAGGACTTTCGGTATCTTTAGAAAAAACACAAACAGAACCTCTCTCCCTGACTAACACAGGGTCAGGGCCTTTCCACAAACATGATGTTAATTCTTTCCATTTCACTAAGCCCAGTGTCTTCTGGGCTCATTTCCAATGTCTGTATGTGGCAGACAATGCATCCTTATCCACTAATAAAAAATTTAAAATCTTGCATGAGGTGTGAAGTAAACTCATTTTTTGTTCTTTCAAGATAATTTTTCAAACATGCTCTTTCCACTATAGCCTGGCCTTTAACGACTGAGCCATCTCTCCAGCCCTGAGATACTAGTTAAACCAACTTTCTATTATCGAAGTTGCAAATTTTTAATCTTACTCAATAAACACTTTTTAAATATAAAATATAGAACAACAATCATTCAAACATTAAAACAAAAACAGACAACACACATGGACAGGTAGGTATGCCATGAACTGACAAGAAAGGGAAAGCTGAACTAAGGATTTATCCAGTAGGAGCCAGAGAGAAAGCACGATGTTTCTTGATTTTCTTCTGCTCCCAGGAGGGCTCTGAAACAGCCTTTTCCTTCTCTTTTGCTAACATGGCCAGAGAGAGGACAACTGTTTTTCTGAAACTCCCCCCTCCCTTCATTTTCAAGGTCTAAATTTTCATCTCCTTCCTGGGAGGTGTCACACAATACCTCAACACTCCCGAATTACTCTCTTTTAGTACCTGGGAATTCGCTTTAACCCATGCTTCTTCCTGCAGTTTCATTTTTAGGTTCTCTTTGAGTTTCTCTGCTTTGAATTGCTGGGTGCAATCATTGAAGAGTTTCTGGTTCATCTCCATGAAAAGTTCCAGAGCATAGTATATCAAGCCATGTATTGTCTTGTTCCAGTGGGTCTTTGAGTTGCTGTATAAAGATGGAAACACTATGGGCAGAATTTTTGCCGCATTGTCACTGATTAAACTCATGATGTACTCATTATTCCAGTAATAGAGTGCCTGCTTTGCCACTTGGAAGTGAGGGCTGGAAACATATTTGGCTGACTGTTGGAAAAGAGGCTCCATGATCTTCACAAATTCTGATGGTTCAATTACATCTAAAATTTCTTCTAATTCATTTAAGAGCATTACTTCTTTTGGATTATGAGTCTTTGGCCAGTATTTAAGAAGTGTCATTACCACTGATTTAGTGAGGGTGCGGTCCTTCTCTAAAAACTGCATGATCCAGTACACCAGCTTGGGATGTAGACACTCAGGGACCTACCTCACTTTGTGCAAGAGCAGCAACACCTTCAACAGGAAAATCTTGTGCTCTTCCTTTAGTGGTAAGGCAAATCCATTAATTATACTTTGCAGGATCTCAGTAACTCTGCTATGCCACTGCGTTGCTCTGTTTCATAGATAAATCTATAAAATATATTATCAATCTGTTTCCTGATGTAAGCATGCATACCTAGGAATTGCACATAGATTCTGTGGAGGGTCATTTTTAGAAATAATTTTTAGAAAATCTCTCTCCCAAGGATCCTCACTGTCAAAGAGTTCTAGAGGCTGCAATACAAACTTCTGATCAATATATTTCTTTGCTATATTGGGCTGGAAATCTGGAGACTCTAAAAATCTTAAGAAAAATTCATAAACAAGCTGTGGATGAGGCCAGGCTGCTTCCCTCATTGGTTCATCTTCTGGGTCAAATTCTGTTCCTGTAGGATTGGAGGAGGGTGGCAAAGTTGGAAACATTAACTGCAAACATGTGGAAGTCCTCGGGGTAAATGGGCTCTGTGATCTAGTTCCAGTTGTGGGTGATATACTCCATCATCTCACTTAGTGCAGCTCACTTTACTTCCTTCCACTTCAGGTCACTCAGTGGGTCAGAAACAAAGTCAAAGAGGACACAAAACTGACATAGCTTCTGGATAAAAAGCTTCTCTTGACCCATAGGAAGAACATCTTTTAAAGATGGGAGTGTTTGCAGTTCTCTATTATTGCTGGCATTAACCCATGAAGAGTTTTGCCATTTATTTTTCTTCACAGGGACTACGATGGGCTAAGAGATTGGAACTTTTATTTCAGTAGATGTCAAAGACTGGACAGCTTGCGAGGCTGTTTTTCCTGCTGGCTATCTCTGCTTCTGCTGTATCTTCTCCTTCTTTTGAACCTTTTGCACTTTTCACCAGTTTTGGTGGTTCCTTCTCCTTTTTTAAATTCGGCATGGCTAGTGCGGGCCACCATCGCAGACTCTGCAGCCACCTGAAGCCACTGCTGCTGCAGCAGTAGAAATGCCCCTGGCCCAGCCATCATGCTCTCACAGCTGCCACAACTGCTGCCCCGGGACTGAGTTGTTTGTCTGCTCTCACTTGCCCTTTTCCAGGCTTCCCTTCCAATTTTTTGACCTTGTATTTCTTCAGTTTTTCCTTTTCTAAAATTTCTCCTTCACCCTCAGAACTAAAACTATTCTCTGCCTCATGCAAGGATTTCTTAGTTGCATCATCCTGTGCTACTACTTGTAGGGAGGAAGTCCTAGTACTCATGGTTCAATCAAAATTATCAAAACACACATAGTGCTACTTACTTTTGGTTTGATCCCATGCAGCTTATCCAATAAGTTTCACTCACTGAGCCAGACGGCTTCTTTCAGGAATGATCCTGTCACCACCAGTGCTGCCACAAACCGAGCTTGGGCATAGGCCTGGGGGATTAATAAAAATCACAGACTTGGGTCATTCATTATGAGAGAATGCAGAAGCTTTTACTGAGAAGGTTTAATATATACACCAAACCAGGGAGGGAAAAACACAAACAGGAACTCAACTTGGGGAGTAATAGTTTGTGTAGTGGAAAGTCCTAGCCTGGGGTATCACACCTTTAACAGGATGTTTTGTTCTTGGGAAAACTGCAGAATGTTACTTGGCAGACAGCAGCACACAGAAAGTCTCAGCCAGGGCATAGCAGCCCTTTGGGGTCCTACACATTTAGTAATTCATTCACATTATATAGAAGGCTAGATGCTATATAAGGTAACTGTCAACCTTGTGGAGATTATTTTTTTAGTAGTGGCCAGCTTTTGTTTCTAGCACTCAGGTTTTCTTGCTTTGGCTTGATAAACTGGTATGAATGGTATTTTGCCCAGAACAATACATCTTTTGAAAACAAAAATGAACTTGCAAAGCTTAAAGATGTTTCTTCTGAATCTGTGATTAAGAAAGAACAGTAGGAACCTTTGATAAATAAGAAATTTCATTTCTCTAAAGTAAACTTTGATAAGGATGGATGAATGAAATAGTGTTTCCTTTATCAAACTGAACTGTATAGAAAGTTATAATTTTATACTATTTCTTTGAAATAAAAATAGGGAAAGAAACAATGTCTATCATAGTAGAAAACAACTAAAATGTATAAGTAATAGTACTGCATAATTCGAAGTCAGATAGGAGGGCTGCAAGTTTAGGGAGCTCTAACACTGAGAAGAAGAAAACTTTGACACGTGAGACAGATTTTAAAGAACTGGAACAGGACTACAGGATACATGGACCAGTTGGGAAGAGACAAACTGAGGGATCATGAGAATTAATGAATATTACCTATCCTGAAAAGATACTCCTGCGTGTTAAATAAAATGAAATTCATTTACATGAATTTAATATGTCCTTTTCACAAAATCCTAAGATGTAGTGTATAGTGAAAAACACTGGATCTGTGCACTGACAGAACTTTGCTGATTCGGCTCTCTTCTCTCTTCTTGCTTTATTTCTTATCTCCCCCCACACCCTCACTTTCTAGGGTGCAAACGTTTATAAAAGCAGATTACCAATGATATACAGGCACAGGATTTCTAGTCCTTGAAGTAAAGAATTCTGATCTAAGATAAAACTATTTATCCTGCCATGTAAGTTTGGTAGTAGATACTAGCACTATCTTGTTATGTTATATTCAAGTGTACTTTTCAAATATGATGAGCGTTTCCTAAAGACAGAATAGTTTAACTATTAACTTAGACTAGACTTTAGCCATGCATGTATATTAGATTTACTAATACACTGAAGGTTCAAATTAATGAAGTCTTTTAATTATCTTAGCCTTAATAGTGTAATGTTTAAGACATATTTTTATTTTATTTATGAAGAGGTGAGTAGACTTACTGTGGCATATATAGAGGGGAGAACAGTTTGCAGGCATTGTTTCTCAGCTACCACAACATGCATCTCAGGAATTGAATGTAGATTGCCAGTTTAATTTATATATAACAAAATAATGAGATGCAGAATCCACCAGATACTCAAAAATCATTCAAAAAGTGCTTGAAGAAAGATAGATGCACACTAAACAGAAGGAAGTGAAAAGCAAGAGCAGAGTAAATATGATTTATCGATATTTTAAGGGTCTTAGAAGTGACTTTTGATATTAAAACTTTAATTTTATTCAAAAAACACTGTTTTATCTCATACTAATGGGCATGAAAAACTTAATAGTAGTTAAATGTTCATATCAAAGTTCGAGAGAGCCTTACCTTCCTTCTTGTATTTAGGCAGACTATTTTTCATGATTTTTTCATCAGTGTCTGAAATATAATCTCTATCTCTCACATTTATTATTTATAATCAAGGTAAGAATATTTTATCACATGTTCCTCAGTAAGAAGAAACATACAACAAAATAGTTCCCTCCCAGAATTGAATCAGCTTTCAGTAAATGTTGAAATGATTAAAATGGTAATAAAAACTTGTTATTTGATGTTTTATTCTTTGTTTATAATGAATAGAGAGAATCAGGCATTAACAATCTAAATCTACACTCTTGCTAACACCTTGGCACATACATAACATTCACACAATGACTTTTGTGAGTTTTCTTTTCTTAACCATACAGAATATATCTAGGTGGGTATAAGGAGTTAGTTCTCTTACTCCGTACTTTCGTATGAAATTTGTCTTCTTTATTTAGACTTTGTATCTCCTAAGCATAAATACATCACACACACACCACACACACAAACACACACACACACACACACACACACACACACACATCAAGATAGGTATCAACTTTCATAACACTAAGTCTTTGTTCTGATTCCCCAGGATAAAATATCAACTTATCACACCACGCTATCTTCCATATCATCAAATTGTCCTTGACTCAAAATGATCCAAACTGCATCTAGCGCATTTAAATATAAATTACTCTCATTCATCCCAAATGAGTATTATAAAACATATAATTATAGGAGGACATCATAAAGTCAGATAGAGTAGAAATGGAACATGTTTCCTTCATAACGAGAGTCAGTGATAAGAAATTTTATAGACATGTGTGCTAAATTAGTTTCTCTACAAAGGAATTTTCTCCCTTAGGGGACATCACCAAGGTCTGAAGTCCTTTTGATCTGACCCTTTACAAGAATAGAGGGCACAGATATCTGAAGATGGGAACCCAGGGGTGCTGCTTAGCAATACAGTCATCCACCATACACTCCCCCACACACATACACCTAAAAATAATCTTGTCTTACAGTTAGTTCTGCCAAGACTGAGAGTCTCCATTCTGGAGTAGAATGTAAAGATTTCATTCCCCTTCTTGACTTCTACAGAAATAATCCTAAGATTGTAGTGTTGGACTATCAGTGGTTCTTTGTGACAACAACAAAGAATGTCAGCTGTCTATGATGGATGAGGATGTAGCAGGCTTATGAGGGAAGAACTGGTTCTGAGCTCATGATTGATGTCCAGTGTGCTGTCCTGAGGCTGTTGATGCAAGGGAGCCTCCAGAGAACTGGACATATTGCTAAAAACAAATATCCAAGAGTACATCAGTTTATGGCTGCTACTATATAATTAAAACATAAAAGAAAATATGAATTTATGTTTGAAGAAAACAAATTGACCATGGCGAGCTGTGTGTAAATATAATACATTTGAGTGTCTCCTATGCATCAGATCATATACATAGGCTGTTTACTTGTCACAAGATACCTGAATTATGCCTTGTTATCTGCATTTCACTATACTATAGAGACAAGTAGCACCTACCTCTGAATAAGTGTCATAAACAAGATGTTTGGTCACCTGTCTAAACATGGTTCTAGACTTGTCACTTATTCCATCAGAGACAAAATTGTCCTGGTGAACAAACACTGAAACACTATTTAGGTATGTTTCTGTTAACTTAAATACTGCTTTTCTTGCTACCAACGAAACATATTTCACTTCTGGGTCTATGATTTTTCTAGCCTTCTTTTAAAATTATTTTGTTATTTTATGTGTTTGAGTATGCATGTGTTATCTGCATGTTTTGTCTGTGAGCCACACACATTCTGAGACAGCACACACCAGAGGAGGGCTCCAGATCTACAGGAGCTGGGTTACAGAGGTTTGCTAGCCTTGATATCAAGTGCTTAGACCAGAAACTGGTTCCTTTGGAGGAGGAGCCAATGCTTTTTAACTGCTAAAAAATATATCTCTAGCTTACTATTATTCTTATAATATTGTAATTATGTTTTTCTGTAAATGCTGAAAGGCAGTCATTTCTAAGAATAAAAAAGTTTGTAAATTGTCATACTTTGCAGAATTTTTAAAAATATGAACAATATGAATGGTAAGAATGGTCAAAACAACTAACCTTACTCTGCCTCTATTGTGCTCAGAACACAATGGAATCTTCATCTTGGTGTTATTTCTTACTTTGCATACATTAGCTACTAGTAGAGTTCCCATAAAAAATAACAAAGAGGTATTTCTCATGTTGGAATAACAATAAAGCACACAGTGAAGTTATAAAAATGACTCGCATTTCTCAGTTCCATCGTGGAGAAGCTTAGTAAGCAATCTGGGTTCACAGCTCCTTCTCTAAATCACTCTGTAGAAGAGAAGATGCTCAGTAAGTGTTTATCAATATTGATTAAATGAATCATATAATTTCTCACTTGGAGAACTTTCAAGAAAAGACGTATGGAACATGCACTGATGCAGACATGCTTAGGGTTGGTTGGCCAGCTGCCCAGAACGGTCTTCACTCTAAGCCTCAACTTAATCCTTAACCTCACTGTCAAGTTCATATCAAGCTAAACAGTCTAATTTATAAATATCAAGTGTTGCCGTGTCCCCAGAATAGTCACAGATAAATCAAGCTTGATGCACTGAACAAGAATACTAATACAATTAGCATACAAAAAAGAAATAAAACTAGAGTCTGATCCAGAGTCTCTTCCTGGAGATATTTAATAAAAAATGGCCAACTTTATATCTGAAGGCTTCTTAGTGAGCAGAAAATTAAATTAGGAGGGTTAATAATAGAAACTCAATATTTAACGTTGTCATATTAAATTAACCTCTGAAATAGATGGTCACAATAGGTTATGATCAAATATCATGGCAGGAAATATATTCTGCATGTGAGGTAATTTGTAAGACAATTTCATTCAGTTACATTGTACATTAATGTAAAAATCTTATTACTAAAACCTCTGAATTCTACTTATGTTCAGACTGCTATTATGGTAGATTTGCTGAAAAGCTTGATTAGAGCATAGCATTTTATCTGTGATTACATTATTATGATTATATTTTACACTTACAATTTTGAACTCTGTACTTACTGCAATTGTTGTTTTTCATTTATAAACAATAATTTTATAACCCGTTCTTATTTCTGTTTACTTAAAATTCAAGTGATAGGCATAAGCATAATAGATCTACAGACAAAAATAATTAGATTATCAATGTTATGATACTGAAACACCATTAACTAATATAAAAAATATCAAAGTATTTTAATAATTATTTTAGAAGACTTCACTCAAAAGTCAGTGGTATGTCATTTTTTTCCCTTTTTAATTCAGTTTTTATTTTAACAGTTTTTACAGTTTTTTATGTTATCCCATTCCTGGTCCAGCCTCTTACAGCTCAGGTTGATTCACTCCATAGCTGCTGCTATTCTTGATGACCATCCCACTGTACTGTTATCTCCAATACACTGGACTATTCTGCTGCAACTCGGCTTCACCAGTAGCTTCCAATGGGCTCTCTTCACAATACCAATCCTCAAATCCTTTACATGACCCTTTCAGTCCTGGGCCATGAACTGCAACTGAGGCTGCACCTTCAGCAATGGCCCTCCATGCCCTCTTCCAGTGCCAAGCCTAACTGTTCTCCATGATCCCTTCATGCCTTCAAATTCAGTACCACCTGAGTGACTCTTACACATCAGCAAGTACAGCTGCAGCACAAAGTACAACCTTGGGTATATCTGGAACACAGCTTCCACGTGCTCTCAGAAAACACTTCCCCGAAGATTGTTGCTGTTCCCTTCTCTTTTTTATATTTTTTCTTTTATTGTATATTTTATTTATTTACATTTCAAATGTTATCTTCTCTTTAAGCGCCCAATCCCATTCCCCTCCATCTGCTTCTATGAGGGTGTTCCCACACCCGCCCACCCACTCCTGCCTCCCTGCCCTGGTGTTCTTCTACACTGTGGCATCGAGTCTTTTGGTATCTTTTTAATCACCACTAATTTCTAAACTTCAGGTAGCCAGCATCAATTGCACCAGCAGTCCCTTCTATATTTCACTCTAAAGAAAAAGCCACATGTCCAAAGCTAAGGAGTTCTGTTGCTCACTGGGGCTGGAACATGGCCCTCTTATTCTATTATATTTTCACCATCTTTCTGTTTTCCAACTCCTTAATTGTATAAACTTGGCTGTCCTAGAACTTGCTTCTTAGAATGACTTTTAACTCAGAAAACTTCATGCCTGTCTCTTAAGCACTGGGATTAAAGATGTGGTCCACCAAACCTGAGCTTAATTTTTCTTCACTTAGAACTTGCTCTACTCTAGGCTGGCCCTCCTGGGATGAAAGGCTTGTACTAACAAGCCTGAACTTAAATTTCCTGGGGTGGAATCTTGCTCTAAGGTCACTGCTACCTTAATTCAGTTGAATATCCTTGAACATAGGATTCAGTTCCATTTCACTTCCTGGTGCTTCTTTTATACTTGAACCATATATTTTATATTTTTTCCTTTCTCATCTTGCTATGCTTGTTTAAAATATTCTTCTTGAGTCTTAACCAGAGAACAAAGTATATGATGGGCGTTTCTGAGACTTCCATTGTCCACGCAATTAATCTGAGTCTCCTCACCTCAGCCTCAGGCAGATTCTTCAGACAAGTTCAAAATGTTCCCACATTGTTCACCAAAAGATCACAAAAACAGTTTCTATGTCACATACTGAAATTATCCACTGAAACCTCTTGTGACAGATCTATACAATTGAAATTACTCTCAGTAACAAAGTCTTCCATATTCCTAATAGGTTAGCCAGCTCATTAAACTCCATTTAAAGCATTCCATTGCTTTCCAAATCCAAAGTCGAAAAAAATCCATATTTTTCCAAACAAACAAAAGCTATCACAGCAATACCCCAGCCCCTCGTACCAACTTCTGCCTTAATTAGGGTTTTACTGCTGTGAGCAGACACCGTGATCAAGGGAAGCCTTATGAAGGACAAATTAAATGGGACTGATTACTGGTGGGGGTTCAGTCCATTATCATCAAGATGTGGAAATGGCAGCATCCAGGCAGGCATGGTATAGGCAAAGATGAGAGTTGTACATCTTCATCTGAAGGTGGCTAATGGAAAACTGATTTCCAGGAAGCTAAGATGAGAATCTTAAGCCCATACCTATAATGAAACACAAACTCAAACACATCTCCTAATAGTGCCAAGTATATACAAACCATCACACCTTCTCTTAATGAATAAAGTAAATACCCCAGAAAACAAATACAATGATATTAAATTGAACCTACATCATTTAACTTTTGTGTTTCACCTTTTACAGAGTAAATGAAAAACATCAGAGTTCAGTATATCATATTGTCTTCAACAACATTTTAAGAAAGTATTTCCATCATTCTTTTTTATGTTTGATGCCAGAATTGTGTTTGTTTTTTATTTTTAGATTTAACATATATAATTAGATAAGATAAATCAAGGCCATGAATATCATAGCATTTATGTAAATAAGGATACATTTTAGACAACTGTTCTAAAATCTCAGAACATGTTATAGACATAAGAAAATACATACTTACTTTCCATGTATATGAATTGCATACTAGATTATTTTTTGTCAAGTGATTAAACTTTTATTATAAAAATTAGTCAAATAAAAATACATGCAGGGAGAGACTAGCATGATGGTTATGGAAGTATAGTGCTCACTGCTGAATTCCAGAATTTGAGCTCAATAACCAGATACCATGCTGAAGAGAGATAACAGATCTGAAATTTGCTCTCTGACTTCACATATGTCATGGCACTTATATGACCTTCACACACATAAAATATTTGTATGTATACACACACATACACACAACACATATACATATATATGCATATATATATAAATAAAAGATACAGTATTTACATATTTACATTGTATTAGTTACATATTTTTTGGTTCAATAAATACTAATCTATACTCTGTTGTTTACAATATTGTGTAGAAGAGTATTTTGATTGTACTTAAATAGTCAATTGAACCAATATACCATTTTCCTTATAAATAGCAATTCAGTACCTGAATATAATATAAAAAGTCAGCTTTGTTAGAATTGCTTAAAATAAAATAGTTCCTAGATCTCAAGAGTAGTCTTTGAGTAGAAACCGCTGCTATTGCTATAAGCATGAAGTGTTGCCAAACAATTTATTGTATAGTAGTATGTTACAAGTCCATGAAAATTGGGTCTTAATGAGTAGTCATTCTGCTCTCAGACATACATGAATTTGAGAAGATGGAAATGTCATAGTTTTATATATTGAACTATTTAAACATCAAATATATATATGAGAAATATACCCAGATAACTAGATGTCAACAAACTATCAGAGGGTGATCAGACAGAGGAAAATGAGATGTGGCATACTCCAGATCTCCTGTTAATATGGTCGTGTGGAGCCTAGTGATGAATATATTGTAGCTCCAAATAACTTCCATATCAATTGTTATTGAAAATAATATTGTTTGTTCTTCATATAAAGTAACAAAATCTTAAAATTACCAAAAATTTGATAAGATTTCTAAGAAGCACAGTGAAATGAAATTTTATGTGTAGAAAGTTCCGAGTAAATTGTCTCTGAGCAAATACAGATGCATAAGGGAAAAAAGATTTAGAACTATGGTACCCAAATAATTCAGGTCCTGAGATCAGATCAATAATCTATTAGTATTATCTTAACACTGAGCTAAGGTTCATATTTCCATATTAAACTTAGAAGTTTAAACCTTGGGGAACGTAGCTATTTAGAACAAAGTTAAGTTTTATGGATGAAGTATACTTTATATACACTGGTAGTTGATACATCTTTGAGCCACGTGAGGAACATAGTCCCAGCACAGTATGTTCTAAATTTATATAATACGCCATTCTGTTAATCTGTCTTCATTCCTGTGGAGACGTGGTATGTCATTTACTTTCTGCTGCTCCGATAAAAACAACATGACCCAAAGAAACTTATAGCAGAGTTTATTTTGGCTTATAATTTCAGAAGGGCAGTCCATAATAATAAGTAAAGCACAGCAGTAGGAAGCCTGCTTAAGACATGAGCTATTTTAAGCCTCTAAAGTGTTAACAATTCAAGGATCCATTGCTAAAGACAAAATTGATTCAACTCATTGAATATGGAGAAATCCACTGGGTGCCTACATAAAGTCTTCATTTTTATGTCTTAGTGTCTTTGATACAGGTTGGTATTCTGAATGCTATTAAAAGCTAACATAAACATCAAGGAAGCCATAAAAATCTTTGATATTCCATGTTTTCTGGACTGCTCAGTATGCTAGGACAATGGCAGAATAAACCTCATAGGAGTAAACAATCAATATCAGATTTTACTTATAGACAATTCAGGAAATAGAACTTACTGCAACCACTGATTGAGTGACCAAGACCCAGAGAAGTAGAGTAAAACCAAATGCTGCATACTCATCTAAAAAATAATAAATAAAATTTCAATGACTCCTAATCACATTCTCCTCTACTTATAGATCAGTACCTTGCTCAAAGTTTTTCAGAGAATCATTTTTCATGCCATTTTTCATGCCACAGATGGAAACAAAGATAGAGATTTAGAGCCAGACATTATATAGTGAGTGAGAGACTTTTGGCTACTGGGTCTTAAAAGGTATGTCTGTGTCAAATCGTTTATTCAAAGGATTCCAGTAGAATTAAACTTGGAAAGAGGGAAGGAATCATAGGAGATGGAGAACACCAGGAAAACAAGGCCCTGTAAATCAAAATGATCAATATCATATGAACTAGTAAAGACTGAGGTAGCATTTACTGGCCCTGCAAAGAGTCTGCATCACATCTTCTGCATATATATTATAACTTCCTATATATTAAGTTTTTTCAGATCCTGATTGTATAAATGAGTGTGTCTGTGATTCTTATGCATTTTCTTGGATGCTTTTTCTTCTGTTTGTTTTGTGCAAGTACAATGGGTTAGTTTTTGCTTGCTTTTGTTTTATTATTATCCATTAGAAGTCTGATTGTTTTTGAAGCAGACACAAAAAGGGAAAGTTCGTAAGTAGGAAGAGAAGAGTGAAAAATGGGAAGAAGAGATGGAGGAAAAACTATAATTAGTCCATACTATGGAAGGAAACTTATTTTAATAGAAAAAATAGTAATAAATAATGTAATAAAAAAATAATGAAAATCATTATCCTAAAATATATTTAGCCTAACCCAATGGATAAAAGAAGCCTTTTAGTAATTATCATTTTAAGATATGAGAACCTAATAAAATATAATAGTCCTTTATTTTGAGAAGAAATCAACCTCACTAGCAATCTTAAAACATACTTTTATGATAGGTCTACGAAAATTTAGAATAGATATCATAGACTTTCTAAGGTGCATGTACAGTATAAATTGTGTTAGTTCCTTTTAATCCTACAGTAATTAATATAATATAATATAATATAATATAATATAATATAATATAATGTGATCAAATTAGTATATAATTTGAGTTTCTTTACAATATTATGAAGCCAATATCCTTTCACTTGGTATTACAATTGATGGAGTATGGGAGACTTAATATAGTTCTGAGATGAACATATGAATAAAGAGTGTAGTCTATTTTACTTTTTCTTGCTGTGATAAAGACTATGACTAAAACCAATCTGTAGAAGAAGGAGGCTATTTAGCGCATGTACCAAAATCACAGTCCATCATGGAGGTAAGCTGAGATAAGTACTCAGGTAGGAAAAGAACCTGGAGAAAGGAACTGTGACAGAGTCAAGAGAGGAATTCTATTCACTGGCTTGAATGCTATGATTTATTGATTTTGATTTTTTTTATACTATGCAGGAACAACTAGCCAAGGATGGCACTACCAAGGGTGGAATGGACCCTCCTACATTAATCAGGAAGCAATATGACACCACAGATGTGACTAGAGGACAGTCTAACAGAGGCAATACTTAATCACCCCAGATTACTCTGCTCATGCCAAATTGACAAAAATTAAACCTACAAACAAAAACAAAACCACAGCTAACCACCAAAGATTGCTTTTGGTAGAGAAAAAGAGAGTATTGAATACATTTCTTTTTTCCTGTTTTTAAGACTATGTCAATCAAATCAATAGAGATCATATTTAGAATAACACTTAGAATTGTTACCATTGTACTTTGCACTATTTGGAGTAATACATTGTAATTCTTCAGAATTCATCCAAGGAGACATTTTCATTGATTGTAAATTAATTATTGATCTTATATGGATCAAATAATATCTGCAGTTTATAGGAATTTCATGTTATTATTAATTTCAGCCTAATGATTATTAGGAGCAGACTTCAATTCAATTGATCTATCACTCCGTTGAGGTGCTTAGAGTCCTAGTATGATATTACATTTAACTCCTTAGCTGTCATTTGGGTGCTACTTTTCAGCAGTTCTCTAAATATCCTGTCATTCGCCCTACCTACTGTGTTTTAACAGGGATAAATGCAACACATCTCTTCTCTTTCTGAGATAAGCGGATGAGTCATAAGTTCATATATTTACTGTGATACTGTGGCCACAGGTTCCCTCCTCTTACTGTCTTTCCATTAGTCAGTGCTTTACCAAGTATAAAACTGGATCCAATCCAGAAACTGAGAGAGGATAATTATTTTTTATTGCAGCAGCTGCCCTCTACCTTCAGATCTTTCATAATTTATTATTTTGATTATATAGATTGAGCAATAACAATTTTGGCTGTCCTGATGACATTTTTATTCCAGTAACCTTATTGATGACTCCCTGTACATGTGTCCCCATTGGCAGGCAGTTTGACCCAGATGTACTTATTGATTATGCATCACCACCCAGCCTCTGATCTGTAAGGGACTTATCATGCTCTTGATAGAAGAGAATAATATCTGTTTCCATGTCACTTAGCTTATGCTTCAGATCACATAGGAGATTCACCATTGGTTTTTCTCAAATTTACTAGTTGCCCCTATAAATGGGATATCTCATATACATTCTATATTCATTGTCTATAGACTTCAGACTCTTAGATTGGGTGTAGAGGTGACCTTCATTCATATTGAATTAAGGTGAGTAATTGGCTCTGAATTAAATTCTTACAGACTCTGGTACTGTCATTACTATGACCCATTACTGGCCTCCTGTTTAGTAAATACTAAAGGAAAGAATGTACAGTCCTCTATTGCTAGACTGCTTAAGAGTTATATCAGTTGTATGTCACTTCTGACTGGTGAATTGCTAAGGCACAAAATAGAAGGCAGAACTTCCAGGCAGAGAAAGGAGCTCTAGGAAAAAGAAAAATGAGAGGCTTTTGACAAAGAGACACATGAAGAGACAGATGTGACAATGGGCCTGGGAGATATAGCTAAACAAAGACCTGAAATGGGCATAGGTGGGTTAACTTAGATGAGCTAGTTGACAATGTGCCCAGCTAAAATCTAAGCTATAAGATATTAAAAGGTTTCTCTGTCTTTAAGTTTACTGCTAGTGGGTCACCAGGGTCTAACAATAACTGAGAATATTGGTTTTAGATGATTATTCTTTATCTCCTCCTATTCTTCATGTTTATGAGACTATTTTTCCCACTTTCATGATGTAGCATGAAGCAAGTACACTTGCGTCCCGTGAAAGAATTACTATTGCTTTTGCCAATAAATCAATAAAACCATTCATTGATGATCTTTAATTAGTTCTGCATTAAAGGAAACTAATATTCTATCAGTGATCTCTCTATATTAAAAATTTGCATTCTAACCTCTATATTGTGCTCTCAAATATCTTGATACCCATAGTGTCCAAATTTTTACAGCATACATGAACAATATTGCATCTAGATTATAAATAATTTTGATCACCAACAGACCTAGCTCTCCAAGGTTCTGTTACACTGTAATGATTTTTTTTTTCCCTCTGTGTTTCAAGTTTGCAGCAATGAAGTTCGTTCAGAAGCTTTGTAAAGCAGAATCTATTTGGTTTTCTTTAGCCAAAACAGGAAGTAAATGTTGATACAGGAAACATGATTATTTTTATTTGTTTATTAAGAATATTTGTAAAATCTGAGTTTTCAAAATCTCTAATGTATCAGTATATTTGATTCACACTGAAGTTCTAGAATCTGATTCATTCTCAATCATATTCATAATTGTCACAAAATAAGTTCCCCATGCTATAATTTAACATTCTATGGAATTTACCAAAATCTACAGCCAAGTTTCAACTTTTGGAGATGAAAGATATATATCTTTCATATATATATATATATATATATATATATGCATACAAACACATCTCCTATTCTATTAATTTGTACACTTGCTCTCAATAAACTCTTCAACCTCTAATACCTTAACTCCTGTGTTGATTCTAAGGATTGTGTGATTTTAGAGAATTAAATTTTATTTTCCCCAAATTTTCACTTATTGCATTTCTCATATCCCTTTATCAGTTTTTTATTGTCAAAAACTTTACAAATATATGGCTACTATATACAAAAGCAATCTATTTTTTACATTTTGTGCCTCAAAGATATTTCAGTGATAATATTAATGTTAGAATTATTCATACCATTTTACTACTGTTAATCTTCTTCTCAAATCCTATTTTATAGTTATACTTTTTGAAACTATTTCTGTATCTTCAGTCACATGAATTAGGAGCAAAGGAGGGGCGATCTGGAAAGTACAAGTGTGTACCTAGATTTCATTAGAAAACTGCTTTAAAATCTGAGCCTTATAGAAGCTAAAAAAATATCACTTTGACAGAGAGGAAATCTCAAATATAATAATACTCTCACCTAAGTTCAAAAGAATACCCCAGAGTTTAAGAATATTGAAATAATTTATCATGTCTTATATTCCACTGAAACACAAACCATTCTGAGGGGCAGATACCTATATAAAGTTGGGCATGCAGATAATGCTGTCCCATATTTTGAAGGTTTTCATTTGGGGAAAGGAATTTTATTGTAAGATCAAATGTTATGCCACAAAGAAACACTAAAATTAAGAGAGTAAGATAATGTAGTAAAAAATTGGTGGCCCGAAAACATAAAAGCAAAGGAATCTGTAAATAATTATTAAGTTCATAGTCATAAAAGTAAAGATAAATGTTATCATGCAAATACTGAAAAGAAATGAAAAGGACAAAACAGATATTAGAAAAAATACACAATAGATAAGGCAAATGAAAAGCAAACAGATAACAGAGGAATATACTTTAAAAAATAATCCTCAATATTATACAGAAAAATCAACACACTAAACTGTCCTTAGTGAATGAAGTAAAATCTTGTCTTCTAATAAATACTGTATTGAAAAGACTAAACACCAGAGGCAAAAGAAAGTATTACATGTATTTGAATCAAAAGTCACAATAATAATGAAAATGAGACCAATTACTATTATATAATCATTAACAATGACTATGTTAAATAAAACCTACTCATAAAATTACTGAGGATATATTGAAGATAAAATTACACTATGGAATAAATATTATCCAGGACTTAGCATGAAAAAAATGAAACATTCAGAAATATTTAAAAAAGGCCTCAGTGAATTTCACAGATTTAAAAATTAATGATAAGCAATGACTTGATGAATAAAATGAGAATTGTTAAGAACATAGCAACATTCATCCAAAAAAATGGCTATACATAAAACAATATGTAAGAATCTTTTAACAAAACAAACATCAATGAGAACCCACAGCAAATGGGACTTCTCAGTTTTCAGATGATTTTCCAGAGTAATAAATTTGCATGTCCTTATTGAATCAAACTAATCGTAGAAAGCAGTTCTGGTAGTATGTGTAAAACAATCATAATTGTTACTCAGTACCAGGTAATTGAGTGTTTGAATTTTCTTTCCTTTTTCTTTTTTCTTTTAAGTTAATAAAACACACCTACTCATAAATACACCCAAACTATGATTCAGGAAACTGAGTGGCTCTGATATTCAAGAAGAAGTAGTCATATAAGAGGAAAAATTAGTCAAGGTCAAGACTTCTTTTTCTTTCTTTTCTTTCTTTCTTTCTTTCTTTCTTTCTTTCTTTCTTTCCTTCTTTCTTCCTTTCTTTCCTTTCTTTCTCTTTCTTTCTTTCACCTTCTTTCCTTCTTTTTTTCTATTTTTTCGTACTGTACTGAAACATCTCTTCTCAGAAATCATGGAAAGATAGTTTTTGTTAGCCCTCTGTTTACAATATATAAGAGAAAACAAGACTCCAATTACTATCCAGCTAATATTGTTTAGACCACATATGCCTGAGGTGAAATTATATGTCTAGTCTTTCTTTCGTTTTCTGAGTAAAATGACAAAAAGTATTATTTTATTTGCATCACTGTTTTTTTAATCAAACATTTTGTGTGCATGTACAACCTCATTCCAAGTCTCTAAGTATAATTTTAAAGAATTTAACTGTTGGAAGTTGTTCTCAAAGAATGAAATCATCAGTAAGAATGATGGATGCATTTATAAGAGGGAATATATAAATTTACAACAGCATGTAGGCTAAAAACAAAATACTTGGCGCTGCAATGAAATTAGTCATTTGTAGCTGAAGAAATTCACTCTAAATGTAGCTCATAGCTTTAGAAGCCATCATATAATTCTTTCTTTTCCAACAAGTGAAAGTATAATTCTACACTCATTTGTTTACAGGTTTTGTAAAAGCAACTGATGGAGTTGAAAGATTATTGATATTCAATGTTTAAAAATATATCCCCCACGAATAACCAGGACCCGCCGGTCGGGTCAAGTGGCACCCAGACGTGGGGCTCGAGGCACGGACCCATCCGGACGGACCCTCATTGAGAGGATGTGCGCACGACATCAAGATTGAGCAAGACAGAGATCATCGCCCGTGACCTGTCCTCCACGGAACCAGGTTGATGCTGCCATCAAGAAGGCAGTTGAAGTTCATTACCATCAGCTGAAAATTGCAGAGGATCCAGAAGTGACTCCGCAGGAGACTGACACAGCTGTCAGCTCCCCTGCCTCCCACTACGGTCGACCCCTAGACTTCCACGCCCTCCAGAAGGGTTCCTGGTATGCCTGGCTTTGCCCTCATTTCTCTCGCTAGAGAGCTTGGCCTCTTGATCACCACAACAAAAATTGGCTTTTTCCTAAACCAAGGCCACCCTTGATATGGCCGCTAACATTGGGGAGCCTTCCTTTATGACAATATTACACCCCAAACTGACAAATGGTTGGTAACTTGAACATTTACAAGAGACTAGGATGGCTGTGAGTTAGCCCAATGACGGGATTATTGTAGGTTCACTTCCCAGGGGCCCACCCAATGCAGCCGAAAAGGAGTGCGTGGTGCTGGGAGTGGGTGCAGCCTACATGGCCTAAGACAGGGCTCTCACCCTCCTTTCACCCACATCAGAGTCCCTTGACGTTGCCCATCGTCGACAGCCTAAAGCCTTCGACCATCGATGTGACTTGTCTCACATCAGTGTTTTGGGGTTGTGAACTTGTCTAAGACCCCCCCATAATTAGACATCCAAATTCAAAACTCACATAGTTGGGATTGAACATAAGACGCCTTCTCTAACTAAACAGAGAAGGGGGAGATGCCAGAAGCCAGGACCCTCGCCCTTACCCTTACTCCCTACCTTTCCCCACCTGCACAATGTCCTCTGAAGCTTGGCAGCTGCAAGATCCTGCTTAGCAACTGCAGATAGACTCAAAGCAGAGTACCATGTCTTCTTAAGAATAGCAGGGAGACCATAACTCAAGCAGTGTACCATATCTTCTGAAGAACTGCAGGTAGATCATAATTCAAGGCAGTGTACCATATAGACCATGACATGTTTCAAGGCACAGGCCAAGAAGATTTTGTACTTTTCCACCACCTGGACCCTCTTACCCCCTCCCCTTGTAAAACATGCTATAAAAAAGCATTTCATGCTCAAAAAAAAAAGAAATTAAAAAAAAATATATATATCCAAGAATATTGTTTCCCTTGATTTAGCTTGAGCCAATGACAATTTTTTTTTGCTAAAGATTTTGTGATTTCTCTCCTCCTTATTCAGCTGAATAGACCTGCAGGGATACATCTCCAGAGAGATGATCTTCCTTTCACATAGGAAATTTTAGAGATTCACTACCAGTAAATCATGATGAAAGTGGTTTTGTTGTTATCTTCTTTGTTGTTATAAAATTGCAGATACTTCACTCTCCCTAAATTCTATTATGTAAATTGCTCTGGATATTCAGGTAATATGTAAACTAAGAAGAGAATCCTATCTTTTCATTTTCAGTGGTAGAAGAATGGGAATTGGTAAGAACATAGCAACATTGATACAGTTGGGATTGTTTCACTTTCACAGAGGAGAAAAAAATCATTCATATATTACTACATATATGGATATTTGTTTTTAGTAATTACTAAAGGATGTGTGTGTGTGTGTGTGTGTGTGTGTGTGTGTGTGTGTGTGTGTTTGTGTGTGTGTGTGTGTGTGTGTGAAAAACTTAACCCTCTCAATGGAAAATAAAATCACAAGAGAACACTCATGTAGATATATTGGAGCAGAAATGTTTTAATAGCAAAGTTTGGTGAGTTATTTGTGTGCAAAAAATAACAAAATGAGTTGCATTATTTTGGTAATAAGCAAATACATATAGATCTTTCAGGTTTAAACTGTGCAGAATTAAGAAATGAGATGAGTAGAAGAATTTAATTTTGGTAATCTGAACTACTTCCTTTCTATGAATTACATTTGATGTTTTCATATATATACATGAAATATATGTGAAATATCTCAAGGTATCTCTATTGGGTACCTGTATTTAGCATAGGATCATTGTATCTTTTAGAAAACTCATCAAAATCTCTCAGAATATTAAATAGTGATGTGCAAGGTGACTTTGTACTGAGGATTTTATAGTAAATATTATGGATTATAGAGTTACTTATCACTCAACTGCCATACATATGTTACTCTTTCTGAAAGGAAACCTTGTTTCCCAAAAGAGAACGTGATATTTTGAAAAGCATCTCACTTTGGAGATGATATAAAACAGTCTTGGGTAATCTGTGATTTACTTACTTTCTAAGATTATGGTCATTTTTTTTTTGATTCAGCCTGGGCTTTCTCATTTTTAACTGTAGCAAGATAACTATTTATAATCTTGTATGTTCTAAATTGATCTCAATGTTTAGGTCTCTTTTTGTACAGTGAGACTGACCTACCATGAGCTGTATCAAGTGTATAGATGGCTGTGAATATACCAGGATTCAAGGGAAAACAGGGTGAATATGAACTCTGCATGTTTTCTAGTTTAGCTTTGCACTCTTGCTGACAGCATCAGAAAGTGCGAGAAGCGAAAGCAGCTGTTGAAGCAAAGAATCAAGCACCTGAGAACAGAAATGAATAAACAGGACCATTTTAATCTAAATAGGTTAGAAAAGCAGAGTCATTCTGAGTAGGCTGCTAAATGTGTGGAGACTATTTGAAATGTAAAAGGTCCATAGCTCAGGAAAGCTTATGTGACAAAAAAAATATTAGAGGTATTTCAAAAAAAGTAATAAAAGCATATACATTTATACGTACACACACACACTCACACACACACATATATATGTGTGTGTGTGTATATATATATATATATATATATATATATATATTTGTTGTTAATATTCTATGATTCAAGGGACACCCGGGTGAACCTTATCCCAGGGTACATCCTCTTAGTAGCAGGAGGATGTACCCCTGACCACTCCCACACTCCCACCTCCCCACTCTCGAATTTCCCCACACTAAGCTTCCAGCCTTCATGGGACCAAGGATCTCCTCTCCCACCTATGCCTGACAAGGCCATAGTCCCCTACATATACAGCTGGAACCATGGGTCCCTCCCTATGTGCTCCTAGGCTGGTGGTTTAGACCGTGAGAGCTCTGGTTGGTTGGTATTGTTGCTCTCCTTATGGGACCACAAACCCTTTCAGATTCTTCAGCTCCTTCTTTCTATCTCCTCCATTGGGAACCCCTTGATCAGTTCAATGATTAGCTGTGAGCATCTGCCTCTGGATATGTCAGACTCTCACAGACCTCTAAGGAGATAGCTATATCCGGCTCCTATCAGCATGAATTTCCTGACATCAACATCAGCAGCTACCTTTGGTGACTCCACATGGGATGGATACCCAAGTGGAACAGTCTTCCAGGCAATCCTTCCTTCAGTTTCTGTCCCATATTTTGTCTCCATATGTGCTCCCTTGAGTATTTTGTTACTCCTTCTAAGAAGGACCTTAGCACTCACACATAGTCTTCCTTCTTCATGAGCTTCATGAGGTCTATGAGTTGAATCTTGGGTATTGAGAGCTTCTGGGATAATATCCAATTTCCGATGAGTGAATACTATGTGTGTTCTTTTGTGATTGGGTTACCTCACTCAGGATGATATTTTCTAGCTCCATTCATTTACCTAAGAATTTCTTAAAATTCATAGTTTTTAATAGCTGAGTTATAGTCCATTGTGTAAATGTAACACATTTTTTTTTTATCCATTCCTCTGTTGAAGGGCATCTGTTTTCTTTCCAGCTTCTGGCTATTATAAATAAGGCTGATATGGACATAGTGGAGCATATGTCCTTGTTATATATTGGAGCTTCTTCTGAGTATGTGCCAAGGAGTGGTATGACTCTCAAATGTGAACAACTATGCTCCAAATACAAAGGCACCCACATTCATAAAAGAA
Source organism: Grammomys surdaster (assembly GCF_004785775.1). NCBI lineage: Eukaryota > Metazoa > Chordata > Mammalia > Rodentia > Muridae > Grammomys > Grammomys surdaster. Next base: position 7,576,093 of record NW_021604567.1, on the reverse strand, counting down.
ACTTTACTAAAACTCAAAGCACACATTGCACCTCACACAATAATAGTGAGGGATTTCCACACCTCAATCTCAGCAATGGACATATCATGGAAATAGAAACTAAACAGAGACACAGTAAAATTAAAGGAAGTTATGAACCAAATGGATTTAACAGATATCTTTAGAACATTTCATCCTAAAAGAAAAGAATATACCCTTTACTCAGCACATCATGGTACCTTCTCTAAAATAGGCCATATAATTGCTCACAAAGCAGGTCTCAACAGGTACAAAAATATTGAAATAATCCCTTACATGCTAAAAGATCACCATGGACTAAGGCTGGTCTTAAATAATGAGAAAACAATGGAAAGCCCACATAAACATGGAAACTGAACAATGCTCTACTCAACGATGACTAGGTCAAGGAAGAAAATAAGAAATAAAAAACTTTTTAGAATTTAATGAAAATGAAGGCTCATCATACCAAAACTTATGATACACAATGAAAGCAATGCTAAGGGGAAAACACATAGCTCTAAGGTTTTACAAAAAGAAACTTGAGAGAGCATGCACTAGCAACTTGACAACACACCTGAAAGCTCTATTACAAAAAGAAGCAAATACACCCAAAAAGGAGTACATGTTAGGACATAATCAAACTCAGGGATGAAATCAACCAAGTAGAAACAAAAACAAATAAACAAAACTAATAAGCAAACAATATAGCTATACAAATTATCAACAAAACCAGAAGCTTGTTCTTTGAGAAAATCAACAAGATCGAAAAACCCTTAACCAAACTAACAAGAGGGCACAGAGACAACCAAATTAATAAAATTAGAACTGAAAAGGAGATATAACAACAGAAACTGGGCAAATTAAAAAAAACCAACAGATCCTACTACAAGACTTATATTCAATAAAACTGGAAAATCTTGTTGAAATTGACAGTTTTCTAGATAGATATCAGCTAATAAAGTTGAATCAGTAGCAGATAAACCATCTAAACTGTACCATAACCCCTAAAGAAATAGGTGCAGTCATTAAAAATCTCCCCACAAAAAATTCCCAGGAATCTGTGGTTTTAGCGCAGAATTCTATCAGGCCTTCAAAGAAGACCTAATACCAATTCTCTTAAAACTATTAAACAAAATAGAAACAGAAGAACGAACACTATCCGATTCGTTCTATGAAGCCACAATGAGGCCCATGCCTAAACCTCAAAAACACCCAACAAAGAAAGAGAACTTCAGATCAGTCTCTCTTATGAATATTGATGCAAAAATACTCAATAACATTCTTGCAAACAGAATCTGAAAACACATCATATAATCATTCATCATGATCAAGTAGGCTTTATCCCAGGAATGCAGGGATGGTTCAATATACGGAAATCCATCAATGTAATCTACTAGATAAAGTCAAAGAAAAAAAAAAACTCATGATCATTTAAGTAGATGCTGAAAAAGTGTTTGACAGAATTCAACATCCCCTAATGTAAAGGACTTGGAAAGATCAGGAATTAAAGGCCCATACTTTAACATAGTAAAAGTAATATACAGTAAACCAGTAGCCAACATCAAACTAATGGAGAGAAACTTGAAGCAATCCCACTAAAATCAGGTACTAGACAAAGCTGTCCACTCTCCCCGGACCTATTCAACATAGTACTGGAAGTCCTAGCTAGAGCAATTAGACAACAAAAAAGTCAAAGGAATACAAAAAGGAAAGGAAGAAGTCAAAATATCACTATTTGCAGACGATATGGTAGTATACTTAAGTGGCCCTAAAACTTCCACCAGAGAACTCCTAAACCTGATACAGAACTTCAGCAAACTGGCTGGTTATAAAATCAACACAAATAAATCAGTAGCCTTCCACTACTCACAAGATAAACAAACTGAGAAAAAAATTAGGGAAATGGCACCCTTCACAATATTCACAAATAATATAAAATGCCTTGGTGTGAATCTAACCAAGCAAGTAAAGATCTATATGACAAGATCTTCAAGTCTCTGAAGAAAGAAATCGAGGATCTCAGAAGATGGAAAGATCTCCCATGTTCTTTGATTGGCAGGATTAATATAGTAAAAATGGCAGTCTTGCTGAAAGCAATCTAATGATTCAATGAAATACCCATCAAAATTCCAAATCAATTCTTCATAGAGATAGAAAGAGCAATTTGCAAATTCATTTGGAATAACAAAAAACCGAGGATAGTGAGAAGTAGTATCAATAATAAATGAACTTCTTTGGGGAATCACCATCCCTGACCCCAAGTTGTACTACAGAGCAACAGTGGTAAAAACTGCATGGTATTGGTACAGAGACAGGCAGGAAGATCAACAGAATACAATTGAACACCCAGAAATGAACACACACACCTACAGCTACTTGATCTTTGACAAAGGAGCTAAAACTGTCCAGTGGAAAAAGGACAGCATTTTCAATAAATGGTGCTGGTTCAACTGGAGGAGAACATATAAAAGAATGCAAATTGATCCATTCTTATCTCCTTGTACAAAGCTCAAGTCCAAGTGGATAAAGGTCCTTCACATAAAACCAGATACACTGAAACTAATAGAAGAGATGGAGGAGAAGAACCTTGAATACTTGGGCACAGGTGAAAATTTCCTGAACAGAACACCAATGGCTTATGCTCTAAGATCAACAATTGGCAAATGGGACCTCGTAAAATTGCAAACTTTCCATAAGACCAAGGGCACAGACAATAGGACAAAACAGCAACCAACAGATTGAGAAAACATCTTTACAAATCCTACATCCAATAGAGGGCTAATATCCAATATATACAAAGAACTCAAGAAATTAGACTCCAGAAAACCAAATAACCCTATCAAAAATGGGGTATAGAGCTAAACAAAGAATTCTCAACTGAGGAAACTCAAATGGCTGAGAAGCACCTAAGGAAATGTTCAGCATCCTTAGTCATCAGGGAAATGCAAATCAAAACAACTCTGAGATTGCACCTCACACCAGTCAGAATAGCTAAGATCAAAAACTCAGGTGATGGTAGATGCTGGCAAGGATGTGAAGAAAGAGGATCACTCCTCTATTGTTGGTGGGATTGTAAGATGGTGCAACCGCTCTGGAAATCAATCTGGTGGTCCCTCAGAAATAAAATTTTTATTAACTAGATTCATGACATTTGACTGTCCACCTGGATAAGTGGTCCCATAAAGGTGGCTCAGTGGAGTTTTCTGGTACTTCTACCCCAAGAGAAGTCACAAGTATTAGAGACCCATTTTTTCACACACTCTAGCATTATGTTCAATGTTACTGCACTCGGTTAACCTACTCAATTGACTTCTGCAGTTGAGGTGATTTCTCTGCTACCCACCTCAGTGTTCTGGATTCCTGAATAAAAGGCACATAAACACAGCCTTTATATTTTTGTATGCTTTTAACAGCTTATTGACCAAGACAATTCCTAACTTTCACTTGACTAACCTAACTCCTATTCCATCTTAGCTGACCTAGACCTATTCGAGGCATAGTGGGGGCAGCTCTTCCTCAGCTCTGACATTCCTGCCCTGTGACCTCTCTGTCCTACACCTTTTAGGCATGGGATCTCTCCTCTGTTCCTGTCATGGTGGATCTTCATTTTCTTTTTTCTGGTCCCTTGGCAGGAATCCTAAAAGTTCTGCCTCTGTCTCCTGCCCAGTCATTGGCTGTCGGCTACTTTATTTACCAATCTAAACCAATGGGGGTTGAAGGGACAAGATTCTGTCAATCTTACCTGCTTGACAATGCAAGCCAGCTTTTGGTTAACAGAATTAGCTTGAGAATACAAGCAGCTACAAGTCAACATCCATAGGGTCATCAGCGAGATGCAAATTGAAACAACTTCACACCAACAAAAATAGGCTAAGATAAAAATCTCAAGAAACAATGTATGCCAGCAAGGATGTGGAGAAAGAGGAACACTCCTCCATTGATGGTGGGATTGCAAACTTGTGCAACCACTGATGGAAATCAACCTGGCAGTTCTTCAGACAATTGGAAAGAATTCTACCTTAAGACCCAGCATTACAGTCACTGTGCATATACTCAAAAGATGCTCCGCCATACCACAAGGACCTGTAACCCACTATGTTCATAGCAGCTTTGTTTGTAATAGCCAGAAGCTAGAAACAGCTCAGATGTCCTTCAAAGAACGGACAAAAGAAATATGATTCATTTACACAAAGAAATACTACTCAGCTATTATCATGAGGACATCATGAGTTTTGCAGGCAAATTGATGGAACTAGAAAATATCATCCTGAGTGAGATAATCCAGACCACAAAGACCACATGATAGGTACTCACTGAAAAGTGTATATTAGCCAAAAAGTACAAAGTACCCATGACATAACCCACAGACTATTAAGGAGTTTAACAAGAAGGAAGGCACAAGTGAGGATACTTCAATCCCACTTAGTAAGGGGAACAAAATAATCAAGGGAGACAGAGGAAGGGAGGAACCTGGGTGTGAAGGAGGGAAAAGGAAGACAGGATCTAGTATTATGGGAGATAGGAGATAAGCCCAGAAGACCAGGAGAATGCATGGAAATATGTAACTGGGGGTGGGGAGGGGTGGTGGAGAACAAGATGAACTTCTAGGAAGTCCCAGATGTCTGTAATGTGAGAGGATCCCAAGGCTCAATAAGGATGACATTAGCCAAAATGCCCAATAGTGTAGAGATGGAACCTCAAAGGACCACCTCCAGTAGATAGACAGGGCTCCCAAAAGAGAGATGGAGTCACCAAACTGCCTTCTAAATTTTTGAGCCAGAGTTGTTTCAGTCTAAAAGAACTGCAGCAACAAAAATGGAACAGAGTTTGAACGAAAAGCCATCCAGTGACTGGTCCAACTTGGGATTTTTCCCATGAGAGGGTACCAAGCCCTGACACTATTACTGATGCCATGTTGTACTTGCAGACATGGTCCTAGCAAGGCTGTCCCCTGAGAGGCTTTACCACCAGCTGACTGAGACAGATGCAAGTACAGCCAACCATTGAACTGAGGTCAAGGACCCCTATGGAAGAGTTAGGGGAAAGATTGAAAGAGCTGAGGGGATTGCAACTCCCTAGGAAGATCAACAGTATCAACTAACCCCTGGAAGATCCCAGAGACAAAATCACCAACCAAAGAGCATACATGGGCTATTCCCACACCCAAGCCCCAGCACATATGTATCAGAGAACTGCTTTGACTGGCTTAGTGCCTATCTTGTAGAAACTTGCTGACCCAGGGAAGGGGATTGCAGGGGTGGCTTTTTTCTATTTGTTTCTTCCAATTCTTCCAAATCTAAGACTTTTTCTGTTTTCTCTTCACAATGATCCCTGAGCTCTGAGGGAAGGCATTTACTGGAGACTCCTGATATAGGGCTAAGAATTCCAAGGTTTCTCATCATAGCTTAATATCTGGCTTTGGTCTCTGTATTTTTTCCAAATACATTTGAGTGAAGAACAATTCTGCTGGATTGGGAAGCTATGAATATAACAGGAAGTTATTTAGAGGAATAGTCATCTTATTACTAGAGATTTTCTTCTTCTTCTTTTCTTAAATCATAGTATTCGATTTTACTAAGATTCCTGGGACATCCAATGTCACGTTCCTAGTCACATAAATAGTGTCTAGAAGAGTGTAAACCTTGTAGAGTGGACCTTAACTTAAGATATTGGAGGTTACTCACACAGCCTTTGTACCACCATGGTCCATGTTTTTAATACTCTGGAATTTCTTTTCTATTTGCAAGTCCTGTATCCATATGAAGCTGATAAATGTCCTTTCAAGAACTATGAATAATTGTGTTTGAGTTTTGATGGAATTGTATTGAATCTATCAATGGCTTGGTATTATGAAGATTTATTTTAGTAATGTCACTGATAATGAGTATAGGGCAGTTTTTTTAATCTTCGTTTTTCATTTTCTTATTGGTTATTTTATTTATTTGCATTTCAAATGTTATTCCACTTTCCAGTTTTCCCTCTCCAAACCCCTTATCTCCTCCCCCTCCCATTGCCTCTATGAGTGTGCAGCCTCACCAGCCCACCCACTCCTGCCTCAATACCCTAGCAATCCCCTACACTGTATCATCAAGCCTACACAGGACTGAAGGACTCCCTCCCAGTGATGCCCACTAAGGCAATCCTCTGCAACAAATCCAGCTGGAGCCATGTGTTTCCTCCATGTGTACCCTTTGGTTGGTAGTTTAATCCCTGGGAGCTTTAGGATGTCTGGTTGGTTGGTATGGTTATTCTTCTTATGGGGTTACAAACCTCTACAGCTCCTTCAGGCTTTGGCCTAACTCCTTTATTGGGGTCCCTACGCTTAGTCCGATGTTTGGTTGCATACATCCTTATCTGTATTGGTCAGGCTTGGGGAAGCCTCTCAGCTATACCAGGTTCCTGTCATCAAGCCCATCTTTGCATCAGCCATAGTGTCTCAATTTGGTGTCTACAGATGGGATGTGTTCCTAGGTGGAGCAGTCTCTGGATAGCCTTTCCTTTAGTTTATGCTCCATATTTGTCCCTGTATTTCCTTTTTTTTAAACATTTATTTATTTATTTATTTATTTATTTATTTATTCCCAATTTGCTTTTATACCATTTTAATTACTTGCAAGCATTAAGGTCAGTTCTAGTTTGAGGAACTAGAAATACAATAGATGCAAATAGTTAAGGAACAAACAAGACAATAAACATAAATTGTCAAAGAACAAGAAAGGCAATAAACAAAATTCTGTGATGACTTCCATGATCAATGTAGGCTAATATTTAGATTCCTGCCTCAAATTACTTCTTTGTTCTAGCCTAATGTCAGATTCGTACATGAAGCCAACTTCCTTGTCCTTGGCCAATTTCATATTCCTGCCAAGCAGCCATTTCCTTGTACTTGGCCCATGTCAGATTCTTGGCAATCAGTCCCAAAGGCTCTCTACACCTCCCCTTTTTTTATTTCAAAAACAAGACTGAGCCTGTCTTAGATTGTTCTGCCAAGAATGCCTTCCTAACCTGTTGTGGAATATGCATTATCAAAAGCAATGCATTTGTGTCTTACATTGGTAAGGCTCTGGGCAGAATCTTACCTGTCGTTGGCTTGCCAGCCTGTTAAATTAGTAACTCTATCTTGGGGTCCATTTTCAGTTTCAAGCCATATACTTTGGCTGCCAACATGTTGATGTTGTTAAAGACAAGCTTTACCATGATGGGCATGAGGAAAAGTATTCCCAAGACAAAAAGGGCTTGCATGATCAAGCTATATATGCCATTCATGAAGCTTGACCAAAATAGAAATACTGACCTCAGGCCATAGGTAGTTTTATCTTCAGTATTTGCTGCATCGACACTCAGAAGAGTAGCATTCTTGAACTTTCATAAGCTCACTATGCAAAATTAAAACATCCAGAGAGGTGTTAGAATTATGCAAAATACACTGAAAGGGTCTTTAAACTTTTTTCTAATTATGATGAATACGACTGTAAATTTTAGAACTAACATAAATCCAATTATATTTAGCATGACACAAGAGATGGCTCCTTACTCTTAAACTCTGATCCTCCTTCCAATAATTTGAGTAAGATAAAGAACATCAATCCATTGTTTCAAATGCCTATCTAAATCCTCTTGTATATCAAGACATTAGTAATATTTTTTGCTAAATGATTAACAAAAGTAGTTATCTTAACATCTTGTGTCAAAGCAATTGCAGAATCAGTGGTGCTAGCAATTAATGTAATTAAAGCTGTTATACCAGCAATAATCAAGCCCACTAACCTCTTGCTTCTGCTTAAAGCCTGACTCACTTCTTCTAGTACTTATAACCTTTTTTCAGAAGACCAAAGTTCTGTGATACTCAGGGGAATAAAACAAAAGCTGATTGATAGACCTCCATAACTGACATGCCAGATTTCAATGCATAAACACAATTAGAAAGTATTCAATTAATGCAAATTGCATTAAATACTGTAGAAGAAACAAAAGTAATTTTAACATGACAATTAAAGGAGCCTTAAAACATGTACTAACACTTGTTTGAAATCCAGATCCTGTCCCAACCTTATCTCTTGCTAACATAACATCATAGATAACTGCTGCTAACTTCCAAACACTGAAAATGTCCAGAACCAGCCTTCCAAATGATGACTGTTATTTCCAATACTGGATTGATTTCTAGACCAGTACCTGATAGAGTCTGAATAACTGGTCACATTAAAGAAAAATACAAGAGTCATTATAACTTCTCTTTTTGATTCTCTGTTCCACGGGGTCTGAAACTTGATACAAGCTAGAGAGATGGCTCAACCATTAAAGGCTGGGATCACAACCAAAAATGTAAGGATGAAATTTTCAAGTTTCATTCATTTGCCTAAGAATTTCATGAATTCATTGTTTTTAATAGCTAAGTAGTACTCCATTGTGTCAATGTACCACATTTTCTGTATCCATTCGTCTTTTGAGGAACATTTCATTTGTTTCCAAATTCTGCCTATTATAAAGAAAGCTGCTGTGATCATATTGGAGCATGTGTCCTTGTTATATTTTTGAGCATCTTTTGAGTATATGCCTAGGAATGGTATAGCTGAGTGCTCAGGTAGTGCTATGTCTAATTTCTGAAGAGCCACCTGACTGGTTTCAAGAGTGGCTGTACTAGTTTGCAATCGAACCAGCAATGGAGGAGTGTTTCTCTTTCTCCACATGCTCTCAAGCATGTACTATCACCTGAGTTTTTGATATTAGCCATTCTGACTGGTGTATGGTGGAATATCACGTTCATTTTGATTTGTATTTCCTGGATGATTAAGGATGTTGAGAATTTTATCTTCTTATAGCTTCTTGAATGTCTTTGTTCAATGTCTTTTTGAAAAATCTTGAGATTTTTTTATATTATTCTCTCAAGTGTTTGGTTAGAGTTACCAGAGACACTTTATATTATTTTAGGCTATTGTGCACTGTAATGTTTCCATTTCTCTCAGTTTATTATTCATTGTTGTATAGAAGGGCTAAATATTTTGGGAGCTAATTTTCTATCCTACTACTTTTCTGAAAGTGTGTATCTGTTTTCTTTCCAATTTGTAGCCCCTAAGATTCCGTCAGTTGTCTTTTGCTTCATAAAGAGAGTGGCCTTGTTTTGTTCCAGATTTTAGTTGAATTCATGTCATTTTCTTGCTGTTTAATTTGACGTTGGCTATGTGCTTGCTGTAAAGTACCTTCATTGTGTTGATATATGTCACTTTTCCCTTTAGCTACTCTGAGATTTTTATAATAAAGTCCTGTTAGATTTTGTCAAAGCATTTTCTTCACCTAATGAGATGATCATATGGTTTTATCTTTCAATTGTCTTCTGTGGTGGATTACATTGATTGATTTACATGTGCTGAAACATTCCAATATCTCTTGGAAAAAGCCTAATTGCTCCAGGTGGACGATCTTTTAGATGTGTTATTGATTTCAGTTTGCAAGTATTTTACTGAGAATTTTTGAATCATAATGGAAATTGGTCTAATTCTTTTTCTCTGTTTATATTTATATGATTTAAATAGCAGGATACATGTAAATTTGTAAAATATATTTAGCAGTGATCCATTTTTTCATTTTGATGAATTATTTAAAATGTAATTTCATTAACTAACCCTTATTTAACAGTCTGGTAGAAATATGTGTTTAAACCATATGTTCCTGGGTCACTTTTGGATAGAACACATAATGGATGCTACTATTAAAAAGGAATATAGGTCTGATCTGATTTAACTATGGCAAGTGATATGCATAGAGACAATATCCGTTTCCTTTACATTTTTTCAGGTGTGGTGAAGTACAAGTTTTAGAAACAAATCTTTGTGAATTTTGTGATTAATTAGTGCTTGTTTTTATGTCTTCTTTAAGATTTCTAATTGTTTCTTAAATATTTTTATTTTTATATTAATTTAAATATATTGATTTTAATATATTGAACCAACTCTTTCTTTCATTGACTCTTTGTACTGATTAATTCATTTTTGTTTGTTTATTTCTCTTTCTTTGTTTGATTGTTTCTATTTTATTGCTATCAGTCCTGAATATATTTCTTGCCATCTGCTTTTTTGGGGGTATGATATTCATTTTGTCCTAGAGCTTCCCCTGTGCTGTTAAGTTACTAGTTTAAGAACTGTCAAATTATTTTCAGGTATGCACTTAATGCTATGAACTTTCAACTTAAAATCACTTTCAATTTGTTCCATATCCTTGGTTATATTTTGTATTCTTCCATTCTACAGTCTAATTCCTTGATTACCTTTGAACTTCACCCAATTTTCAGTCACTCATCTGTGATTCAGTTTCCCTGAGTTTGTTGGCACTCTCTTCTTTCCATCATTCATAAACTTTTTTAATCCATGATGGTCAATAAGGATGTATGGTGTTATCTTAATTGTCTGTTACTTATAAAATATACTTTGTGTCTGAGTATATGATTAATTATGAAGATTCATCAAGTATTGAGGTTAACATATATTCTTTTCTATTTGAATGAAATATACTGTAAATATGTTAGTTTATTTGATTTATAACAACAGATACTTCTAGCACTTCTATGTTAATTTTTTTTTCTGAATAACCTGTCATTTGACAAGACTGGGGTACTGAATTCTTTTGTTATCACTATGTGATGATCAGTATTTGATTTAAACTATAATTGTATTTCTTTTATTGTGAACTTCATGGCTCCCATGTATTGCACATATTTGTTACAAATTTCAATGTGATTTTAGTTAACGTTTTCTTTGATGAAGAAAATTTATCAAAAAATTTGTCACTTTTGGATGAAAATTTCATCAGACATTTAAATGGCTGTATTTGATTTCTTCTCAGAGATGTTTGTTTGAAATGTCTTTTTTCTAATCCCTTTACCTTTAGGTAGTATATGTTCTTGGTGTTAAGGTATGTTTCTCAGATGCAGGTTAGGGATTGAGCCAATTTTCTTTTACTGTTACTCTGAGTCTTTTCATTGAGGATATAAAATGATTGATTTTTAGTAATTTGAATGAGAATTGTTTGTTGATTCTTCTTACTTTGTGATTTATTTTTGTTATTGATGTTTTTGTTGCTATTTTTGTTGTAGTTATTATTGTGGTAGTGGTGTGTTTGTGATGTTATTTCTCCTCTTTAGGTTTGTTGGCCCTGGACTATTTATTTCCTGTGTTTTCCTAGGGGTAGTTAACCTGTTTAACTTTAAATTTTCCCTTTACTACTTTCAGTGGCACTGTTTGTTATATTGATATTAAAATGTATCATTCTAATCCATCTAGCTTTACATGTTACTATTTCCCCCTCAGCATTTACTGTCCATTCGTTGTTCTGTACATTTATTGTTCTAATTATTATGTACCAAGAGGAATTTCATTTTTCAGCAGAAGTCTCCAATGTTCTATATGTTTCTTTTACCTTTAGGCATCTCCTTCTTTATGGTCGAAAAACTTACTTCTATAGTTTAATTGAAAATATTTTCTGTGCCTTATATCTGAGTTTTACTGTTTATTTATATTACTTTTACATTCAGATTTTCCTTAGTGTTCCATATTGCTGGATAGTTTGGTGAAGGAATTTTTTGTTTAAATTTAATATTTTCTTTTAATTTTGATAAATCTATCAATTTCTTCTATCATGTTTTCAATGTCTAATATCTGCCTTCAAATTCTTGTGTTCTCTTGATGAAGATTGCCTCTGTGGTTCTTGTCCTTGATCCTAATTATTTCACTTGCAGATTTTCAATATTTTGGATTTTATTTATTCATTCTATTTTGACTTTCATGTCTTGAGCTGTTTTATTAATTTTATTCTACTTTTTTGTGTGTTTTCTTAGACTTCTTTAAGAGATTTATCTATAGCCTCTTTAAGGACACTTATCATAATAATAAAGGCTATTTTAAACTCTTTGTATGTGTGTGTGCATGTGCGTGTGCATGTGCATGTGTGTGTGTATGCCTCTGTTATGTTGTAATACTCAGAAGATGTTATATAAGATTTTTCAGCTCCAATATAAATGTATTTTCTGATGTTATTGTGTTTTTATACCGGCATCTAGGCATTCTGACTTGAGAAGATACTAATTCTAGTCACTGCTATATGGTCTTGTTTTTTTTGGGATACTATTTTGTTCTTTTGCTTATGTTGCTTTCTTTGGTTCATATGTGTTCTTGGTATGAGTTGTATCACAGAAAGGTTTTCTTGGATCCTGAAAGTTATGATAAGGTACTGTACTACTGTACAAAATATATTTACAGGTATTGAGAGTTCAAATTTCATAATGATGATAGGCTAGAGGGAATAGGCAAAGGGTGTCCACAGAAGAGAGGAAAACAGGGTATTGTACAAGGGTATTCTACTAGCAAGTCATGTCACCCCAAGAAATACTACCAGAGAGTGCTCAGTGTTGTTCACAGGTAATGGTATATTCAACATTCAGTAACAGCTGTCAAGCGACCTTTGGTGAATCGAAGTGCATTTCCTTGTGGTTATATATAACTTCCATCTGCACAATGGCTACTTTATCCATGGGCATATTTAACTATGACAGAGAAGACTGGGAAAGAGGTTGAATCTTATTCCCAGAATACAACATCCTATCTACTTGATGATTGAAGTTATCCTTTGCAGATCATCTTTTGATAGGCCTTTATCAAGGAGAAACGTATTTTCACATGCCTGTTCATTTGAAATAGTCTTTCCACAGAAACCTTTCTTAAATGTCCTTCTCAGCAATTTGCAACTTTGCTCGAATTACTTTAAAGTTCCCAAACATCAAACATGTTCAATAGCAAAAGCATATGAAATTCTATTCAATTACTTCTTGGGAGATATAGTTTCCCATTGTCCATATTTCTTTTCATTTAACTGTATAACAACATGCAATGCTCAATTACTGTCCTCTGTTACAATTTGTTTCTAACACTACCTTCCATATTTTCTCATAAATGCCCTCCTATGATGCACTGTAATCTTCCAGATGATGTTTACATAGTGTGCATAACCATCTGTATGACAAACCCTATTGTTGTAATTATTTAATAGAAGGCCATTGGTCAAGTCTACTATATAAGCTACAGTGGCTCTGCCTAGCTCAGCCACCATGTTTCTCAGCCTGAGGCCATGTGTGCACTGCAGGTAGAAATGGCCCCGCCAGAAATACCATCCCTACCACCCAGGAGACTTCAGCATGCGAAATGGCTCTGCCAATCTTCTATGCTGTCTCCGCAAGGCTGGGCATTGCCCAGACCATCTCACCACCCACATGGACCTGGTAGAAAAAATGAGACTCTAATGCTTGGACATTAATCAAAGGCTTTATAGGTTTGATAATGCTCAATAACAATATGCCCATTCAAAGAGAGTTGTTTCTCTATTAGCTAACCTAAATAAAAGTTGTTACCCATGACTGCTCCCCATACCTGTGTGGCTCTCCAGGGCTCCCACATCTCTGCCTTCTTTCTCACCTCCCCTTCCTTTTCCTCTTCCTCTCCTAACTCCTCCCACCTTAGCTCCTCCTACAAAACCCTAGTGTCTTTTATCCTCAGTGAGTTAATTGTCAGGATCACAGAAGGCATTTAAACAAAAGAATAAAACAACATCAGAAACCTAGCATGAGTCATCTCACAAAAACTGGTAGTCCAGTTTTACTCTGCCCATCTTCAGATACTGAATCATACCACAAACAAAGCTTGTGTGCAAACTGACCATTTCATCTGATTACCTCACTGACATGTAGGGATTCCCAGCCCCACTCTGTTTCCTTCACTTCTACATAGGAGACATGTGTCCTTAGTTATCTCCAAGCAGTGACTGTAATCACTGTGAAAACTATATTCCCAATATAAAAGGACAACAATCTAGTAATATTCATAGTAAATGTCAATGTCAATTTTATTTACTCACAGGAAGGGATGAGATGAGAACCATATCCAAACTTGTGGAATGAATGGCCTGGCCTGAGCCCAGAGTGCTTCTATATATTTATCCCTATGCCTATGCCTGGAAACTTCTAGCTTCCACACAATATAATCTTCTGCAAGCCCAGATCTTGAAGGATTCAGATGCTAGCCTCAGTCTGCTAACCTAGGCCTAGAATCTTTCATCCTTCATAACTAACTTTTGAATAAACATTCCTTTTAGCTTTTTCTGAACACTGGCTGACTGGTAAACTCAACTCTTCTGGCTCAACGTATTGTCTAAGATGGCTAATTCAAATGGGCTTCTCTCTGCTTCTGATTGAATTGCCCTGCTTGGAAAGACTAACTCTGAACTCCAAGAACTGAACTGCTTTGAACTGAACCTTATTTCATTGAACTGTATTGAATTGCTGCCCCTCATTGCTATTTTTTATTTCAATTTGTTTATTTATTTAATTTATTTACTTATATCTCAAAGGCTGTTCGACTCATGCCCCTCCCCCCAAAACACACACATAGTCCCTCTCCCAACCCACTTTCCCCTTCTCCTCTGAGAGGGCAGGGTATGCCTTTGGTATCCTGTATCCTAGCATATCAAGTCTCTGCAGGATTTAGGCACATCTTCTCCCACTATGGCCAAAAAAGGCAGCCTCTTTGGGAAACTGATTCCACAGTCAAGCTACAGCTTTAAAGATGGCCTCTGTTCTAAATATTGGGGGACCCACATGATTGCACATGTATGTTCTTTAATTGGTGGCTCAGTCTACCAGAGATCCATATTAGTTGACTCTGTTGGTCTTGCTGTGGAGTTCTTCTTCCCTTCAGGGCTTCAATTCTTCTCCCAACTGTTCCATTAGTGTCCCTGATCTCCATCCAATGTTTAGCTGTGGGTATCTTTATCTGATTCACTCAGCTGCTGGGTAGAGACTCTCAAAGGACAGTTAAGGCTAGGCTCCTGTCTGAAAGCATACCACTATCATTAATAATGTCAGGGATTAGTGGTTGCCCTTGGGATGGGACTGTTATTCTTTCATCATTCCTACAGTCTCTGCTTCACTTTTGTTCCTGTATTGTTTTTAGACAGAAGACATTTGGGGTCAAAAGCTTTGTGGGTGGGCTGGTGTTCTTATCCCTCCACTGAGGGTCCTCTCTGGGTACAAAAGGTGAGATCTTATGGGTTCATGTCCCAACTATTAGGCATATTGGCTAAGGTCACCCACATTGACTCCTTGGAGCGTCTCCCATCCCAGGTCTATATGACTTCCTTGAGATTCCATCCACACCTACACTCCTGACAGTTGAATGTTTCTATTCATTCTCTGTCCCTCTAGACCTCTCTCCTTTCTGTCCCCACACATGATCCTGTTCCTCTCCATTTCCTTCCTTCTCCCCTCTTCTACCCAGTTTCCTCCCTCCCTCTGTCTCCTAAGGATATTGTATTCCCCTTCTAAGTGATATTTAAGCATCCTCACTTAAGCCTTCCTTCTTGTTTGGGTCTGTGGGTTGCATCATGGGTATCCTGTAGGTCGTGGCAAATACTAGTGAGTACATACCATGTAAGATTTTTGAGTCTCTGGTTTTTCAAACAAGGTGATATTTTCTAGATCCATCCATTTATATGAAAAATAAATGTTGTCTTTGTTTTTAATGGCTGAATTCCATCATGTAAATGAACCTCATTTTTTAATCCATTTCTTGGTTGAGGGACATGTGGGTTGTTTCCTATTTCTCAGTATTATGAATAAAGCTGCTATAAGCATTAGGGGACCATGTGTCCTTGTGGTATCGTGGAACATCTTTAGAGTATATGTCCATGAACGGCATAGCTGGGTTTTTAGGTAGAATTATTTCCAATTTCTGAGAAACCGGTGGATTGATTTCCAGAATGGTTGGAGAAGTTTCTAATCCCACCAGCATCATGTCCTATCACTTGAAGTTTTGGGGATTTTTTTGTTTGTTTTTTGTTTGTTTTTTGGTTCTTTGCCATTATGATTTGTGAAAGGTAAAATCTCAGGGTTGATTTGCATTTCCCTGATGGCTTAAGGATGTTGAACATTTCTTTCAGTGCTTCTTGGCCATTCAAGATTCTTCTGTTGAGAGTTCTCTATTTAGCTCTGTATATCACTGCTTTTTAAGTAATCTTTCTTTACTGTCTACTCTCATGAGAGTTGGGAGTATCCTATCTATGACTCATTCTGTCAAATCTTTCTCTGATTATGACCTTGTCTGTCATTAAATTAGATACTATTGTTTAGGATTAAAGGTTTCTCTTAAAGACATGTTTAACTAGAGGCATTAAATGTGTGCATTCCAGCCTGTATGATTATAGAACTGTTTCATATCTGCATTACAGATGGATCATATCTTTGAACGTAATACTTTATGAGAGCAGCCATGTTGCTCAATTAAGACTCCTGTACAATTCATTCCTATTTTCTTTCCATCTCTAAAACTGAAGGACCATTTACTCTGTGTATATAAACTCCTCTGGTCCATAACCTTACAGACTGAGGTAACATGAAAAGAGATCCTAATTCTAACAAAACAAATGGATGAAGTTAAAGTGAAGAATGCATAAAGGAACACAACATGTTGAATAAAATATTGAAAATGGTTTTAAAATGTCCATTATCCTTAGCCTTCAAGAAAATATAAATAGCTACATTAAGGTTTCATCTTACTTTAGTCAGACTTGCTAAGGTAAGAAATAAAGCAAAATAAATGACAACAAATTACAGCATAGATGTGGGGAAAAAGGGAAATTTTATTTCCTGTGATAAGAGTACAAACTGAAACACAGAAACTATGAAAATCAATGGGGCAGTACCTGAAAAGATTGAAAATAGATCTACTTATTTTGATCTATCTATCGAGCATATACCCAAAAGACTTTACATTGTATTATGTATATATTTGCTTATACAAGTTTATTTCTGATATGTTCCAAAAAGTTACAAAATAAAAACAGTATTCAAAAATGAATAAGAAAAATGCATGTTTACACAGTGGAATACTGCTTAGCTGTTAAGAAATATGAATTATGGACATTTTAAATAAAAGAATGGATCAGAAAACAAATCATTCTGAGTGAAGTAACCTAAATCCAGAAAGACATATATCACATGTTCTTTCTTATATACAAATCCTAGCTCTGAATCTTTTGATAACTATGACTTAAATGGAATACTTGTTGGTGTCAAAAAACAAGTAATCATCTGTTTAGGGCAGTGATTCAACTAAAGGGAGAATTACAGTAGTAGGAAAGGAGCATGCGAAATAGAACAAAAGCTGTAAATGTAGTAGGAGATGGGAGGGCTAGATAGGGATGGAGTATTTGTTGTAGTAAAAAAAATCAACAAACTTTGTAAAGCTTAATAGAAATCAACTGCTGTTGAAGCTTTCTAATATATATATATATATATATATATATATATATATATATATAGACACACATATTTAAAAAAATAAACTGAGTTATTCTATAACAATTGAATAATGCTGCTCTGAAGATACCATAGTCTATCAAGCTAAAGCCTAGTACCACAAATGTGTTAGGTTACTTTTTTGTGTTGTTAGCTAGTGTTACCTCAAAATTATAGGCTGTTGTTATTGTTTTGGTTACCTTTCAGAACTTGATGAAAGAACTTTACTCTTAATATTCCACACATTTGCATCATAAAATGTGGAGAAACCAAGGTGATTCTGACATGGAAGTTTTATTTTGGCTAACTTCTCAGTACTGGAAATAAATAATCATCAGTCTGGCCCTATGGTGAATATATGAGCTATAATTATGGATATCCTGTCAAAACATGCCTTCTGGGACATGAGTGGCATAAAAGTAAAGATAGCAACACTTTTCTGATAGGATTTTAGTCACATATCATAGGACAGAACTTTTGCTTTGTGTGATTAATATTCATAGTTATTCCAGTAGAATAGTACATCTAACAACCCTTATCAGAGAGCCTTCCTTTTGCAGTAGATGCTGATTAAAAGAATGTCTTGTAGCTGTACAACATGCAGAGAATAAGACATTGACCCTGTGCAGTACACCTCAATCAAATGGAAATCTATATATACATAAAAAAATCCTTGGTGGAGTTTGCTGGTCAGTAAAAATGCAAAACACATCTGGAGAAGTGAGAATGATTATAGGAAAGCCAGAAAGAACATGCAAGAGACAGAAATGGGAGGGATACTAATCAATACCATGCCAGCACTGAGTATATTTTCTCAGTGTCTTTTACAGGCAAGCAATAGAAAGCATGGCCGAATCCAGAAAGTTAAACAATGACCACAAATGCTTATGTGGTGAATTTATGGTACACAATATTTACATTTGACTAAGGTCATTTTCTTCAGGATTGGACATATGCATCAGTAGACAAACTTGGGAGGATCTAACAGATGATTTACTTTAAAAAAAGACAGACGTCAGCAGGCTCATTCATAATTAATTATAAGCAAAATGCCATCCAAAGTTAATTCCAGATGGGATCCTACACTCCCCCTTTTTCCAACTCTCAAAGATATTCTTAGAAGAGAATATGTAGCGAATATAAAGGCCAGAAGGAGTGGTGGCTACAGAAACTGTTTCCTAGACAAAACAGGGTAGTCCCTTATATGAAGTAGCAGCAGTTCAAACAGAAATCACAAATACACATTCAAGTATGTAGAAAAGAAGTGGTGAATGCTCAACCCCAGCTTTGAAGATATTTGCAATAGATAGTAGTCAAAGAATCAAGGTATGGACTTCATGATTTGATAAGTAAACCTGTTACAATTATATAGTTTTCTGTAGATAAATAACTACATGATAATTTTAGGGGATTACTATTCCCACTATGGATCATATTTTGAACAAAACACTATTCATAACCTGACCTCCATAAACCTCTATTTTGAAGGGCTATACCATATTTTTAGGGAGTGGGGTATTCTAATGTTATAGTTTTGTTTCTATTGCTACAATAAAATTCTTCTAAGAAAACAGCTTATATGAGAAATCATTTATTTTAGGTTAGAATCCCAAGATATAGACTATCATTGTAGGTAAGTCTAGGTGGTGAAAACTTGAAAACTGCTAATCACTTGAAACTTCCGTTTAAGAGCAGAAAGAAATGAGTGTATGTGTTCTAGCCTATTTACTCATCTAAGCTTTTACTCACAATATTATCTACACCAACTACTTTCCCCTGCCAGACCTCAAAATCCCTTTTCTCAGTCTCAGCTGACTTTGCTGTAATCCATCCCGTTCCCAGAAATCAAAAGGCAACCAACGTATATGTAGTTAGTATTTCGGTCACTTAATTCAATATTTTATACTTCAGTCCCTTAACCTAGGATTGGCTTGATGACAGTATTTAGCGGGAGTCTTCCTGCATCAATTCATGTTATTCAGATAACATCCCATAGACATGCCCATGGTTCAATCTGATCTATACAATGCATTATTGATACTCCCTTCCTGAAAACTCTAGTTTGTGTCGAGAACTAAAACAAATCATCACATCTGGAATCAATGTCAATCCAGAACCAAAGTCTAATGCCCAACGAAAGATCTGATTTTTTTGTTCTCAGTGTATAGTAATGCCACAGACCTACCTGAATCTAAATAAATATGACCTCTGCATTACTTATCCTGTCCATTAAAGCATGCGTTTTGTAATTCAGTGCTAATAGTTACTACTCTGAATTCAATTGATTCAATGGAATTTAAGTTATATAACCAGAAGCTGTGACTCCCATTGTAATGTCTACAGAGCACAGCAATAAAGAGTCGTTAAAATCTAAGTATGGTCATTCTTCCCTCATAAATCATCTTCTGAATGAATTAATGAAAATCACATCAACTGGACCATCACATTGGGAAGGAGTCCATTTCACACAGCAAGTTTATACAAGCAATCAAGTCTCTCTAAGGCTGTGAAACTTTCCTTCAACTTTGAACTAAGGAAAAACTGGCAATGCCTGTTTATTCACACATAAGTCTTTGGACATACATACCAGCCCAGTAATCAAAGAAAATTTTGTAAATGCTGCATTTACAAAACTTCAGTATTAAAACAATAATGTTTACTCAGTGGAACTATATGAATTAATTCATGATTTTCTAGCTTATGTGGTTGCTAGCATTGCCATACATCCTAAATCCCATTCCACATGTACTCCACACATCTATGCTATATGAATCAGTAAATCAAAGGAGTAGAACCTTACTGTATGCTTCATCTCCCAGAGCCTACTGAGATATACTATTTATAGGCCTGGAGACGAAGATGGGTGCTGAGTGGGTGGCTGCTGGACAGCATTACATTGTCTTCTGAACACCTCGATCAAGAAAGATTATTGCCAGTTTCTTAGACAAAGCAGGATTAACTCATCTAAAGATTTCGAGGGCAATAGTATCAGGATAGAGATTTGGTATCTCGAACTAAGGGAAGAGATTGTTTTCTTATGGGTACTCATCCTAATCTGAGAGTTTGGTGTCCTCAGCATCTTTAAAGTCTTCCCACACATCTTTAGGCTAATTTTCAGAATCTGACAATTTTCTTATTGGTATCAGTCCATTAATGACAGATAAGTTTTGCAGATAAGAGTTAAACTTACCTAGTAAGTCACCCAAACATGCATAAAATGAGATCATGTGTTGTTTTTCAGCAATTTTCAGCCAATAACTACTGGGATGAAAATACTTTTTCAGTACAAACTTAGAAAGCATTAATGTATTTATGGACATCTGAAGCTGGAGAATGTATTGCTGAGCTTATTCTTTACCTATATTACTCTTCAGACTTACTAGATAGTCCTCCCAGTTTTCTTATATTTCTTCGTTTTCCAGAAATATGCAAAAGCCTTACATACAAGTGGTAAATATACTCATCCTGTGTAGTTCTTCAGTTTACAACATGTATCGTCAGTGTTCTCCATAGTACTGAGATAATCTTTCAGCAATTTTAGACATAGTAGAACTGGAGACCCAGTTGCAGATAACACACTGCTCATTAGGAAAATTCATCATTGCTATCACATTTTCTCCTAATAGTATAAATTCTCAAGAGGAGTGAAACAATGTAGAATCAAAACACAGGATGAACTGATTTCACTAAGGGAATTCACTAGATTTGCTTACAAGGTACATGCAGGAGAATACCATGAAAGCTATTTGCAGCTGAAGGTATGGAGAATCTGTGGCTACTCAGACTGCAGAGCTGCATAATTCAACAGTCCAGATGAAGGCTGATGATGGCTCAGAAAATCTTAATATGGTGGTATTTGGTTCATATGATAAGTTCGTAAAACTCTAGTAGTGTCTTTCATAATGGATGTGCCGTGTCAGGCTTGCAAGTGATGTTAGTAGCAGCAGCCACAGTTGTATTTGGTGGCAAGAAGCAAAGAAAAGCATTGAAAAACACTTTTATCTTCTAGCTTTATATGTGAACCTCTGACAGTAAGTTACCATGAAATTATAATGGATCTTTTTCTATTTAGTTAATTGATTCTATAAATGCTTTCAGTCTCAACCAGATCCCACCTGTTAAATGATTCATCCTTGTAATAATTATTACTTGCTCTTCATAATATCTTTTTTATTATTTTATTTATTTTAATTATTCTTTTATTTTTCTTACACTCCAGATTTTATCCATCCCCTGTCCCTCATCCACCCTTTGACTGTTCTACATCCCGTATTTTCTATCCATCCCCTGTCTCTAAGAGGATGTCCCACCCACACTCCACCCAAACAGACCTCTGAACTCCCTGCAGCCTCCAGTCTTTTGAGGGTTAGGTGCATATTCTCTGACTGAACTCAGACCGGGTAGTACTCTGCTCTATATGTGTTTGAGGCCTCATACCAGCTGGTGTATGCTGCCTGGTTGGTGATCCAGTGTCTGAGGGATATTGGGGGTTCAGGTTAATTGAGACTACTGGTCCTCCTACAAGGTCGCCTGTGGCGCGCCCACCTCGCCAGCAAGGAAGACACAGCAACAACAGGATTCTTCTGCAGATCTTTATTTCAGCTATAGCTCTTGCAAAGGACTCTGAGCAAGTAAGGAGCATGACCTATATACTCTAACAGTCAGCGTGTAAGTATGTGATTGGAGCACAAGGCAATGCTTCATTAGCATAAGAAAAGTGGCGTGAACCAAGCAGCCAGCACATGTGCAACAGGCTTGTTTACTCAAACGGCCTGACCAGCCGGCGCCATCTTGTAATGGCGAATCACGAAGGCCTCCTACAGTCACCCTCCTCCTCAGCTTCTGTCAGCTTTTCCCTAACTCAACCACAGCGGTCAGCAGCTCTGTCCATTGGTTGGGTGCAAATATCTGCATCTGACTCTTTCAGCTGCTTGTTAGGTCTTTCAGAGGGCGGTCATGATAGGTTCTTTTTTGTGAGTGCTCCATAGACTCAATAATAGTGTCAGGTCTTGGGACATCTCCTTGAGCTGGATCCCACTTTGGGCCTGTTGCTGGACCTTCTTTTCCTCAGGCTCCTCTCCATTTAGATCCCTGCAGTTCTGTCAGAAAGGAACAACTGTGCGTCAGAATTTTGACTGTGGGATGGCAGAGTCAAGATTGCTATCCCTCACTTGATGCCCTGTGTTCCTGCCAGAGGTAGGCTCTATAAGTTCCCTCTCCCTACTGTTGGACATTTTTCATATATTTTTTCTAATTGTATGAATGTCAGTAATATAGTGTTTGTCTTTATTCAGCATTGTAATAACTTTACTCAAACAATGATTTTTACATCCTATATATAAGTGTGCTGTCTTTGTTTTCAATTTTTTTCAAAGTATGTGTGAGTATGTATAGTTAGTAAATATATATATATATATAATACTATATTCTACATACCACATACCATATACTATATACTATATACTTTATACTCTAAACAACATATATGTTTTAGTACATTATTCATGTAAATTCTTTAATTTCAATGTGTCTACTGTTTTTTTTTCAAAGAATTATTTATTAATGTATTTGAGTACACTGTACCTGTCCTCTGCCACACCAGAAAAGGTTATAGGATTCCATTAGAGATGGTTGTGACCCACCATGTGGTTGCTGCATATTGAACTCAGAACATCTGGAAGAGCAGTCAGTGGACTTAACCTCTGAGCCATCTCTCCAGCCCATATCTACTGATTTTTACCTTTTTTCCTGTTTTTTTTTTCTACTCTTATTTTAATCAGTAAACATAAATGACAGAAGCTACCATTTTGGTTTTTTCTGTGAACTGTCGTAGTTGTTACTGGATAATATTCCATGTGTTGGAGTCAAGAAAATCTTTTCTGCAGGTTTTGAATGGAAAGTTCTATTCATGCAAACTTGCTACATTTGGTCCTCAATAAATCTACTCAGACCATTCATTCTTTAGTGCAAGTAAATTTCTTTCCTTCAATTCTTTCTCCCTTCTTCCTCTTTCTTTTTTTTTTCAAGTCCCACACTGGTTTTGGTTTGGAATTTACCTTAACTTTAAAACCTGTTAATAGTAGCTGGTATAGTTTAATGCTCTCAATTTGTGGCTGGGCATGAAAACTGTTATTCCTTCTCATTAGTTTACCTATATGTCATTGAACAATGACCTTTCAAACTTTTATAATCTGTCTTTACAAGCTTATACTTTGATTATTTTATCTGCTGTATATATAACTAGTTTACTTGGTTTTGAATTCCCCCTACATGGAATGCTTTATTTTATTGCTTTGCTAACAAAGGACAGTTTCAAAGAATAACAATGTGTAGTAATTATCTAAACTGTTACATTAATAGATACAATTAAGTAGAAGCATATACTGTCTGTTCAAATTTAAATGAATTGACTAAAAAACAGTATCAGCAAATGTAATACTTTCTGACACTACCTTGGCTAGAATATAAGCAAGTAAAAAAAGGACCTCTAGATTAATTGAACATTAAGGTGATTCAAAAGATTAAAATAGTTCAATCCCTTCTATTTAGTGCATAAGGCTTAAACAAAGCATTATAGGTGTGTTAGCATAACTCTTGGAAGATGTAAACAGTAAAGACAGCTAAGTGCTGCTAACTTGGGACACACATACGTAAAACAGCAATTTAGAAATGATAGATTAAAACATTAGTCCTTTCTGGGTAAAGCTCACTTGAGAAGAGAACAGAATTCATATGTTGCTATTCATGTTTTAGTTTACTATTTCTTAAAAGCTACTTGGGGAAAGTTTAAGACCAGAGAATGAAAGCATTATGTGAGTAGTTATAGAGATCAATACAGCTTAAAGAGGGCCTATTTGTCCGGATGAATTTGGACAATTTTTCATGCTGTTGTTTCACAGGCAAAGTTAGAGTTCTAAGCACTTAGTAATTGCTAAGTGGGTGACCTCAGATTTCTGGCTCTGCTTGTTTATTTTCACATTATTCCTCATCCTCCTAAAAAGTACCAGCTCCCGTGGAATGGAAGCATTTCTTCTGTCAGGCTGTTTTCAGATTTAGTTGGAGCTGTATATCCAAGTAAGACTGTCTGGCCACTATTACTTGCTTAGTATCTCTTAGTATCTCAAACTTGTCTAGATTCTCTCTCTCTCTCTCTCTCTCTCTCTCTCTCTCTCTCTCTCCCCTCCCCCCTCATTACTGTTGGAACATGGTCCAAGTGGAGATTCATGTGAGAAGCATTCCAAATGCTTTTGAGAAAAGTCTGAGAAAATAAGAAAGAGATATTGTGATCTCGCTTTCTTCAAAACGTGGAATTTTTCTTGGAATACATTTTCCTGCTCCCCTCAGGTATAGCAAGTACTTCAGAGTTTACTTCAGCTGTCCTTATTCATATGCCTTTCTGGAAAACATGTTTTTGCTATATGTGGCTTGTTCTTATGACTGAACATCTTATTCATGTGATTCTTAACCTTCAGAGTCTAAATTGCCCGATTATATGAGTAAAGATGCCTATTTCATGCAGCCAACTAAAGTTATAAATAATTACCAAACATGGTCGCTACGTTATTAAAAACAAGTAATCTTTTTAAAGTATTGTATAGACAATAATCTGCTGAGTGAATTGTCTGTTTCATCCTATGCTTGCATTATTACCAACAAACATTCAAACACAAGCATTCTGTGAAATCTGTTGTAGATACTTCTAATGTCTATAGAGGTTAATTTCTTAGACTTATAAGCACATATAACCCCCCAATGAGTAAAGATTACTTATGAAGAGTAATTGCTGCATTGTTTTTGTTTAGTCACAGAGGAGAGTTGCCTCATCAAGAAACAATATCCCAACTAAGTGTTATGAAATATGTGATTTAATTTAAAATGAAACCACCATAATAGCAACTACAATGTATGGCTTGATTTAGCAGTACTTTGTAGCATAACAATTTAAACAGAAGTTCATAGTAATGTGCTCTCTCTTAGGCCAATAAACAAACTTAGTTCAGTACAACTAATTTATCTTCCATAAGCCAAATAGATACTGGAATTTGTTTCTCTCTTTGATTTAGTTTGTTTTTATTAACTTCTGGAAAGTGACTATGAATTTTGTAGACAAAAATCCCAGTTTTCTATAAATAAGAATAATAATGTAGGGTAGAAAGTAAAAACAAAACTAAATTTGAATTCTTTCAGGGTTTATATTTATTCATTGAGGTGAAGCATTTCAGTTTGACAAACACAAATAAATAAGTTGCAGAGTCTTTTTTCCAACTTTGTCAGGCACAATATTCTCAATAATTGTATGAAATTTTTGTTCAAATATGCAAAAACAAACAATGGTATATGACTACATCTATTTATAACAAATGTTTTTTAAAGTAGCATATGCTTTCATTTTAAAATTGTCTCATTTTTTATGAAGAGACACCATGAACAAGGCAGCTTTTATCAAGGAAAACATTTAGTTGAAGCTGGCTTACAGTTTGAGAGGTTGAGTCTATCATCATTATAGCAGGAAGCATGACAGCATCCAGGGAGACATAGTAGTAGAGAAGTGCTATGAGTACTACATCTTGATCCACTGGCAGCAGAAGTAGACTATATGCTACACTGGTTGCAACTTGAGCATTATGGCCTCAAAGCCTAACCCCACAGTGACACACTTCCTTCAACAAGGCTACATCTACTGAACAATGACCCACCTCCTAAGAGAGTCTTTCTCTTACAGAAGCATTCAAACTTATGAGTCCACTGGGGCCATTTGCATTAAACCATCACATTTCACTCCATGGCCTCCATATGCTTATAGCCACAACATAATGCAGAAATGCATTCAGTCCAACTTTCAAAGTCCCCATAATCTACAACATTCTCAACTGTATTTAAAAGTCCGAAGTCCAATGTTTCTTCTGAGACTCATAGTAATCATGTACTTATAATCTTCTATAAAATCAAAATCAAAAAGCAGATCACATATTCCAATTATACAGTGGCGCAGGATATGCTAGGTTCATGTCTGCAAGCACAACATAGCATAATTTATAGTGTGAGGGACTGGCGTCTGCCCATAGGATGAAATAAAATTTGGGCTGGTCACTGTACGGCCTTTCCTTCAGGTTCTGCTCCATTTTTGTCCCTGAATTTCTTTTATACAGGACCAAATTTGTGTCATAAGTTTTGTAGGTGTGTTGGTCTTTCCATTCCTTTACTGGGAGTCCTGTCAGTCATGGGAGGCAGAGGGAAGGAAAAACCTCAGTGGGAGAAAAAAATGGAAAAAGGAATATGGGGAATCAGGCATGGGAGACACAGGAAAGAGAGCCAGAGGGTCTGGAGAAAGAACCAAAATATGCAACTACCAAGGATTGGGATGAAGGGAATCTCTAGGAAGTCCTAGAGACCTGGAATGAGGGAACCCCCAGGATTCAGTGTGGGTGACTTTAGCTGAAATATCCAACAGTGTGGATATGAAACCTGAATAAACCACCTTTTATTCTTGACTCTAAAGCCAGAACCATGTGGCCAAATCTGCTAAGTTACACAGCTTTTGTGGCTGAAACATTAGCCCCTTGTCCAGTTGTATCTTCACCAGCCTTTTGTTTTTAATTCTTTTCTTCACTGCATGAAACTTGCTCTGTAGACCAGGCTGACTAAACTTGGAGATCTGTATGCTTCTGCCTCCTGAGTGCTTGAATTAAAATATATGTACTAAGCTTTATTATTATTATTATTATTATTATTATTATTATTATTCATTTTCACTAGATGAAAGCGTAGCTGGGTAGGATCTTGTTCTGAGGTCACTATTCTCTTATTTCCATTTAATATTTAAAATATTTTATATCTCATTGAATAAATGATTTAGCTGAAATTCACTTTCTGGTGCATCTTTCCTCTTTTTGCTTTTGTTTTTGCTTAAGAGCAAACCAGACAATAGAGTAAATTCTATTCTGTTTTTGAGATTTCCTTTGCCAAAGCAACTAATCTAAATCTCTTCATCTTAGCCTTAGGCAGACTCTTTGGACAAGAGTAAAAGGCAGCCATATTCTTTAGCAAAATATCACAAGAATGATCTCTAAGCAATATACAAAAAATTTTCTCATCTGAATCTTCTTGAGCCGGGTCCCCACAGTTCAGATAACCCTAAGCACAACTTCAGTGCTTCTATTACTATGGACCATTAAGCAGCACTTAAAGCATTCTACTGCTTTCCTAACCCAAAGTTATAAAACTCCTTATTCTTCTAAATGAAAGCATAGTTAGGCCCATTACAACAAGACTCCAGTCCCTGGTACCAATTTCTGTCTTAATTAGTGCTGTGAAGAGTCACCATAACCAAGTCAACTCTTTAAAAAGACAACATTTAATTAGGCCTGGCTTACAATTTCACAGGTTTGAGTCCACTATCATCGTGGCAAGAACCACAGCAGCATCCAGACAGACCCAGTGCTGGAAAAGGAGATGAAAATTCTATGTCTTTATCTAGAAGCAGCAGAAGGCTACTGTGTACCACACTGGGTGTAGCTTGAGCATTGTGACCTCAAAGCCTACCCCCATAGTGACATACTTTCTTCTACTAGGCTGTGCCTACTCCAGTAAGACCACTTTTCCAAATAGTTTCACTTCCTCTGGCCAAGAATTCAAACAAGAGTTTACGGATGACATTCCAATCAAACCACCACAAGGGGTGACATGTTTATAACTCATTCTGAGCATGAAAGTCAAATGAAAACTTTTAGGAACTCTTTTGTATCTACCATGTTAGCCTTTAACATAAAATTCAGACTGTTAGGCTTAGGAGAAAGTACCTTGACACACAGAACCAAATCAATAATCCAGTATGTACATTCAATACATATTTTGTAATTGTTTACAGATATGTTAAAAGTTTGTCTAGACCTGTTTTAATTATCTGGAAGTGAAAGTGTAGAGTCAAATTAACCTTTCTCCATTTAAAGATCTTGCTTATTAATCAATTGAATTTTTCATGACAAAACTAGATTAGGATACTGTGTAATATTTAACCAATGTGAGGCTAACTAAAATGACATTTTTTAAAGGGGTGTATATCAAAGAATACTTGGGAGGATGAGTGGATCTTGGCAAGAGGGAATGTAAACGGGACTCGAAGTAGTGAGGGAGGGGAAACTTAGTTCAGGATGTACTGTATGAGAGAAGAATTTATAAAAAGTCAGATATCATTCAAAAAAACTCACTAAAGAAGATTGGCAAGTGCTACTCAACAGGAATGAATATTGCTTCATTTAATGCTTCCATATTAGAGGTATACTGTTTGGTTTTGTCAACACAAACCTAAACATGTCTAAGAGAAAGGGATCCTGATTGATACAATGCTTTTTCATAAGATTGTCCCATAGTCAAGTTTATGGTCTATCTTTTTGATGGATGATTAATTTGGAAAGGTCCATCCCACAGGATACAAAACTACCTCTAAGTTCTAAGCTATGTAAGAAAGCAGTCTGAGCAAGCCATGAGAAACTTGCTAGTAGTCAGTGCTCCTTCACAGCCTCTGCTTGAGTCCCTGCCATGAAGTTTATCAGCAATAGACTGACTTTGGAATTGTAAACTGAAATGCACACTCCCACACCACAGCATGTTAAACCAGAACATTTGCAATGGGATAAATAGAATTTGTCTGGGGAAAAAAAATCTGTTTCAGGCAAGGGAGGCATTCATGAATGGAATCTTCTTAATCAGTCAAATTAAAAGGATTCTCAATTACATCTATTTATATTAAGATTTGAAAAATATTTTCTTACTAACATTGCAAAGCTGAAGTCTTTTAAGAAGGACAGGAGTGTTGAATAGACACTACAGATATATTTAATTAGGGTTGTTAAGCTTAGCATGCCATAATAACAGGAAAATGGAGCACTGAGTGACTGGGCTATTATGCTCATTTATTTTCCATAATCAGAAGAGTCATTTGAAGGATGAGGAATCTGTTCTTCAAGCAGAAGTTCAGAGATTGGTACCTTCTTCTCTGTTAATCTTTTCCATGTCTTTATTGTTACATTTTTAAAATAGAACAGTTTAGAAACTTGTACTAAGATAAGAAGTCCAAATAAAGGTAACGTGGTTTTAGAAAATGATCTTTGTTGGAGAGGGGAGCTTAAATGAGTTAAATGATTCTTGAAACAAATGTCAAATGTGATGAGAGTAATTCCCCTTGTGATTGCATGAATGCACTGCACATTGTCACAACCTGAGATGATTTTTCATTTTCTTCCACTAAGCACTTTAAAATGACAGTGCAAAATCTGAGCATGTCATGACTGTGTTAAAAAGTACTTTTCCACCTCAAAGTCAATGGCAATATACTATTGAAACGAGAGGAGCAGGAAGTTTGAGATTGTTTTCTAGTAATCTCAAAAGAAAGAGGAGGAGAAAAATTACACAGAGAAAGTGAGATTAAGAAAGAACAAAAGACTGGACAGAGTGGCAGGGACATACAAGCCTAACACTCAGGAGGCTGAGTGTTAAGAATAATTATAAATTCAAACCTAGGCTAAGCTACATTGTGAGACTCTGTCTGAAACAAATGCAAAGAAAAGAATTAGAATTATAAACTTAAAAACAAAGGAAAGGTGAGAAGTTAAACAGATATTACAATATACAAATATAATAAAAATACAATCAGGAAAGAGCTATTTTGGGTGTATTTTCACTTTGATAATTTTAATGAGAAAGGTCTAACAAGTGAATACTAATTTTAAAAGACAAAGCAAAAGCAAAAACTAAGCATATTTCACATTTTTCAAGTTCACTCATAGAGTAATATCATCATCACAATTGTACACAGCACCAGAGGTCTGATATAGGTTAATGATATAAATTCATACACCCCTTAATATGTTAAACATCATGTAGAAAATATTACACCTTGGTAAATCTTGATAAAATATTTAAAGGAAAATTGCTTAATCTGTGACATAGTAGTAGAAAATATAAATAATCTAAAAGAAAAGTAGATTAACTTTGATTTGAAGACAGTTTATCAAGATATAAAGCAAACCAATTACAAGTATCTAAAACAAACAAAACAAAATGGCTAACTATAATAAAATATACATTATTTGCAGTAATAACATGTGAAAGATTCTATGTATAAAAAAATGAACAGTTAATGATAAAATGGACAAGCATTATACATTCATTAGAATTTTATAGATTTTTAAAGAATTTTTTTAGAAATTCATTTATAAGCACTGTATTTTCATATTCCATGACAAAAACAAATTTACACAATATATTTCCACAATGAGTAATTCCTACAAAGAATTATAGATAGAAAACTCCAACACAAAGGCGGAAAATAAAGTAAACTTCTTTCAACAAACACAAAAGATAACCCTACAAACATAATTCGACCACTAACAACAAAAATAACAGAAAGCAACAATCACTTTTTCTTAATATCTCTTAACATCAGTTACTCAATTTCCCAATAAAAGAGACACAGACTAAGAAACTGGGTACTTAAACAGGACCCAGCATTTTGCTGCATACAGGAAATGCACCTTAGTGACAAAGACAGACACTACTTTCCAGGATGGAAAACAATTTCCAAGCAAATGGTTCCAAGAAAAAAGTTGGAGTAGCCATTCTAATATCGAATATAACTGACTTTCAACCAAAAGTTATCAAAAAAGATGAAGAAAGACACTTCATAGTCATCAAAGAAAAAAATTTACCAAGATGAAATTTCAATTCTGAACATCTAGGCTCCAAATACAAGGGCAGCCACATTCATAAAAGAAACTTTAGTGAAGCTCACAGCACACATTGCACCTCACAGAATAATAGTGGGAGACTTCAACAACCCACTGTCAGCAATGGACAGATCATGGAAACAGAAACTAAACAGAGACACGGTGAAAGTAACAGAAATTATGAACC
This sequence comes from Grammomys surdaster, assembly GCF_004785775.1. Lineage (NCBI taxonomy): Eukaryota > Metazoa > Chordata > Mammalia > Rodentia > Muridae > Grammomys > Grammomys surdaster. The sequence continues at coordinate 7,544,847 of NW_021604567.1, read as the reverse complement.
AAATGTATGTAACAGATATCTACAGAACATTTCACTCTAAAACAAAAGAATACACCTTTCTCAGCACCTCATGGTACCTTCTCCAAAATTAATCATATAAATGGTCACAAAACAGGCCTTGACAGATATAAGATTGAAATAATTCCATGCATCCTATGAGATCACCACTGACTAAGGCAAGAAAATAGCAAGAAAAACAACAAAAACCCAGAGACATGTGGAAGCTGAACAACACTCTACTCAATGATAATTTGGTCAAGGAAAAAATAAAGAAATAAATTAAAGGCTTTTTATAACTTAATGAAAATAAAAGCATAACATACCCAAATTTATGAGACACAATGAAAGCAGTGCTAAGAGGAAAACTCATAGCTTTGAGTGCCTCCAAAAGGAAACTAGAAAGAGCATATAGTAGAAGCTTGACAGCACACCTGAAAGCTCTAGAACAAAAAAAAAGGAAATACACGCAAGAGAAGTAGATGGCAGGAAGCAATCAAACTCAGGGCTGACATCAACCAAGTAGAAACAAAAAAAATCTACACAAGAGTCATGAAACAAGCTGGTTCTTTGCGAAAATTAATGAGATAGATAAACCCTTAGCCAAACTAACCAGAGGGCAAAGAGACAGTATCCAAATTAATAAAATTAATACTTAAAAGGGAGATGTAACAACAGAAACTGAGGAAATTAAGAAATCATCAGTTCCTACTAAAAAAGCCTATACTAAACAATCTGGAAAACCTGGATGAAATGGACAATTTTCTAGACAGATACCAGGTACCAAAGTTAAATCAGGATCAGATAAACCATCTAAACAGTCCCATAACCTCTAAAGAAATAGTAGCAGTTATTAAAGTCTCCCAACCAAAAATCCCAGGAACCTATGGTTTTAGAGCAGAATTCTACCAGACCTTCAAAGAACACCTAATACCAATAGTCTTCAAATAATTCCTCAAAGTAGAAACAGAAGGAACACTACCAAATTCATTCAATGAAGCCACAACTATGCTTATACCTAAACCACACGAAGATCCAATAAAGAAAGAGAATTTCAGACCAAATTCCTTTAACAATATTGATACAAAAGTCCTCAATAAAATCCCTGCAAAGAGACTCCAAGAACACATCAAAATGATCATCTGTCATGATCAAGTAGTCTTCATCCAAGGGATGAAGGAATGGTTCAAAATATAGAAATCCATCAATGTAATCCCTCAAAGAAAAAACCACATGATCCTGTCATTAGATGTTAAGAAAGCATTTGAAAACATTAATTACCCCTTCATGTTAAAAGTCTTAGAAAAATAAGGAATTAGCAAAATAAGACAAGTTAATAAATTGATTACTTCACATTTATCATGTTTTATGTTAAGCTCTGGTAAATTCTTCTTAAAATTTTTCATTTACTATATTTTATTATTAGCTAGAGTCAGCATGTTGTTGCCACAGTAATTAAACTGTGTCATTTTGAATGTGTTTTATTTTTTTATTCTTTGAGAATTCCATCTTCAAGTGAAATCAAATCATATATTTTGTGCTCAGGTGAATTACACCAATGTCTGTTTAGACATTAGCACTATGTCTTGTATGTATGTCATCTGGTGTCAGGGAGACAAGGAGCCAGTGTCCTAAGAGCAATAATATGTCTGCATTACTATTGTGAAAGGCATAAGTCTAATTAGATCCAGAGTTTGAATTACTGTTATTATCAGAGTTTTGAAAGTAAAATTACAGCAGTATATGTCACTTTTAATATGTGAATAAATGATGCCTAGACTGTCAGGGAAAAATTCTTGAAGAACTTGACAAAATTTCAAAAGCAAGTTTTACCTTTTCATTTGGAGTTGCAAAGAGTAAGGAAGATTGAAAATGTCCTCTTATAATGTTTGACCTTAAGGAGACACTTAATGAAAAAGTCTAATTAGAAAATTGTTTGCCCAGAAGAAAGGTTTTCAGGAGCTAAACCACAAAAGCTTACCAACATGAAGGCATACATGTGAACTAAATGAGGGAAGGGCCAAACGACTCTTGTCTACCATGCTCTCTTCTTCCTGCTCTGAAGACATAGTGTGAGAAGTCATATCACAATCTCCTTCCTGACAGAGAGCATGGACCAGGCTGCCATGCCTTCTCTATTATGATAAAATGCACTCTTTACATTGTGAGCAAAGGTTAACCTACCCTGCTTTAAATTGCTTCTGTCAGCTATTTTATCATAGTGAAGAGAAGTTTAATGGTGTAGCTTAAACCAAAATACAACCAGGACTAGGTGTTTTGATAAATTGCATGAACTTCCCAAAGGGATACAAATCATACATGGTAAGTATTTTTTTCTACTATGCATCTTTTAAATTATTTCACAGACATACAACTTCAGACACATGAAAACGCTGCTCATTTCTTTAAAATAACCTCAAAATAAAATACAGAACTGTGTTTGGTGCTTCAAGTGTTTGCTTGCAAGAGGCTGAGGCAGGAGGGCTGCTTTGATTTCTACACTAACTTGTGTGTGTGTTTGTGTGTGTGTCT
>NW_021604567.1:7489586-7542218 GCF_004785775.1 Grammomys surdaster | reverse complement strand
GACAGAGATGCAGAGAGAGAGAGAGAGAGAGAGAGAGAGAGAGAGAGTTCCTCATATCATGTCCACAGATTTAATAAAAGATGCACGATAAAAGACCAAATTTCTATCCACCTGCATACACAGTTGAAATTTGGGGTTACATAACATTGTCATCTTCATTGCAATCTGAAAGCATTTAAATAATCATAAAAACACACCTCTGTGTTAATCAATGAGGGGTTGTGCACAAAGATTTTACCAAGCCAGGAAGATACGCAACTGACTGCAGCACCATCCATTGGCTGTGGTTCCGAACCAAATAAAAGCAAACTATGGAGCTGTGCATCAGCATCCAAATCTCTGTTTTCTGAGAGCAGATGCAGAGTGATGAGCTCCCTCACTCTCCTGTCACTGTCATTGTCCCCACTGTGGTGGATTTAACCCTGAACCTGTGAGCCAAAGTGGACACATCTTTCCTTATGAAGAATTTGATCTGAGCAAGAAGAATCAAAACAGCAAATTGATGGCACTGTTTTAAAAGTCACAAAGAAGAAAATAAGAATATATTAGATAATGTATACGAACAAGAGAAGTTGACATTATAGATGTCAGGAAAGAGGAGAAGCTAATGCTGAGGCATGCAGTTAGTTGAAGAACACTGAAAAAAAATCTGCTGTTGGCAACATTTCCATAGTGTGGCTGCTGAGGTTGTCACTCTCATTGGGAGACACCTCAGGCAACATTGTCAATGAACACACCCTCCAGGGAGAGACTCCAGCAGCAGCAATGTGGAGGTTGACAACCTAAAAGAATCAGTGGGAGTTACAGAAAGCCCTGCTAGCTCCTCTTGGCAAATAAATAATTGAGAACCCATCCTAGCCTTTCAGGGACATTTACTAGGCTGTATTCTGCTTGTCATTCCCATAAACTTCATTCATCATAAGTTGCTACCGTATCAAGCCAATGCTTAACGAGTTATTTATGACTGAAAAAGATGATAAGAAACTGTCTATCAAAATCTAAGATGAACCAATACTGTATTTAAATGACAATAGAATAAATTAACAGAAGAAAGATTTTGATAAGTAAAAGTAAAATACAAACAGCACTTTTTACCACTGGATTCAGTATCAATAAAAATGCTTGCTTTGTGACATTGCTAATAAGGTTTTGAACAAATTGACTTTCACTTTCTCATTCTATTTCACTGAGGAAGTGTATAGTCTGTAAAATTTATAGATTATGATCTACAAATCACCTTTCAGGTAAGAGGAGAAATACTTCATGTCTTTTAAAGCATATTTCTGTTTAAATACTGTTTTCACAGACTTCCTTCTAAAACACAGCCTTTTCACACTATTCTAATTTTATATTTTATTATCTACCTTATTATTCAAACCACCCTCAATGTGTCATGAATCTTTGCACTCCTCACCATAGTTTAACTAATCATCCCACTTAGACGCTTGTTCTATGACAAAGTCTCTGAATAAGCCTCAAGTATTCTTTACCAGTAAAGATAGTTCTCTTCATAATATTACTCTAGATTCTGCCACTCAGAATTAATAGTTCTCATTGTAGTTTATCTGTATTCTTCTTTATCATTTATACACATTTCCCTTAAAATAATCATTTTATATTTTCATTTGATAAAAGGCCTGATGGGTGAATATTACCCAGAGTGACACAGAAATTATCTGTTGAAATAGATCAATACAAATAGAGAGCACGGCCAAAATCTAGTTGCTGCTTAACGAGTCTCCTGTCTGATTCAACAAAGTTCCTAAAGTCAGCCTACAAAGGGATATCTGATATCTAATGACTTATGTAAAGAGATTTTTAAAAATGTGTTAGGTGTTTCATGTTGGTTTTTTTTGATGTTTCAAATAAGCATTATTCAGAAAAGAAAAGTTATTTCTCTCATTAACAGCACACTGTACATAAATTCTAGAAATGGGGACTATTTCAAGATTGAGGATGGTTGATAGTAATTATATTTTATAGCCTTCAGACTATTGCCTGAGAATCTTAGTCAGGAGAAGAAGTGTCTCATTAATCTCTGGAAGATACAGAAAACAGCACATTTATGAGGAAAGTAATTATAACGAAACTCCAGCTGCTGATTAGGCAACTTGATTTCTTATTTCCGTTTCGCATGCATGAATACAATCAATATTCTCTCTGTAGTGATAGGGTTAAAAATAGTATCACAATCAGTACTTGAATAAATGTTCCTTTGATGGATTTTAATGTTGAGTCATATGTGGTTCAAATATTTATTTTATTTCCATAAAATCCTCGGTGTATTTTCACTTGTTTTTATTTTATTTTCACTTTCAAAATATTTTTTTTAAAAAAAATCAATAAAGAGAATCAGAGATTCAATGATTAGCATGTGCTTCTACATATCCCCATTTTTCTGTTCTCTTTGTGGCTTAATTCTGATGTCCACTTCTGGTAGGTCATACCTGTAAGTGAATGGCTTTGTAAGTTGCTGTACATTTCCTATAATAAATTTAGCTCATCACAAGATATATAATTAAGCAGGGAAGTGAAATCTGATTATCTGTCAAAGATAAATGAGTGACTTTGCTACATTCAGATACTCCATCACTGTACCTCCAATGAATTAAAACAGCTCAGTCCCAAATGGTAAATTAATAATAACATTTCTATTCAGTCAGCATATATTTATTGAATATCTGCTGGATGCCAAGTAATCTAGTATTTCAAGAGCAGTTTTCAGATAAATTTCACATTTTTATCAACAGAAACTCAGATTCACTTTAATCTATGCATGTGAAGATTCTGCTCTCATTTACAGATGAGAAAACTGAAAAGGTGAATTCCTAGCATCACATATTTTGAAATGATGTAGCTGTCAATAAAGCGTAAACCCCCTGGCTTATTATCAGGTAGTCTTTATAAAATAGCCAGCTTGCTCTCTAACAATTAGATGTTCTGTGCATTTTAAATGGTACTTTGTAAGACTTTATTTATTATGAAAGTCTTATAATTATGGAAAAATCTATTTTTCTACTTCTAGAGGATTAGCCCTGTGGGAGCCCTATGGTAGTCATATATCATAAGTCTTCAAAACGAAGTAAGTGTACATTACAAACATTTCTGGAGAGAATTGGCCACTTTTCTGTGACAAAAGGCTGCATAATGACATCACCAATTATGCAGGTTCATAATACTCCCCTGTATTAGCTTTACAAATCTCTGTCATGATAAGTAGAATCGTAGGTGTTTACTAAAAAACTGCATGCAGATTCTAAGTAACTCTTGTTATTGTTTTCTCATTACACAACTAGGAATAGCAACTCTAGTAGAGAAAAGTGACTTATGGGAAAGACACTGTGCTTGCCATCACACTGGTATTCTTTGACATGTGTACTACAGATGAAAAAAAAATCCACTGGTATTCAAATTCTATGAGGACGTAGTTCATATGTGTTTTACTCACTGTCTTCTATCTAACGCTAAAATAGTTCCTGTCATCCAATGTACACTCAGTGGATATGTGTTAAAATAATAGTTTGAAATGAAACCTTTTGTCCCCTTGATCTTAGCTTGATCAGATATACATTAGTGATGTTCAGCATAATATTCAACCTTACTCTGGGGAGCAATGAAAATAAACAATAAAGCTGATCTTCGTGATACCATGTGAGTCGCATGATACATCATCAGGTCACGAGGTGCATCAGCCTGTCATGTGGTGCATCAGCATTAGGGAACGGGGCCTGTTCAATGTTAAACTCTTCATAGAAAAAAATATATATATACACACATACATACACACATATGTTAATTACATAAAAAATGAGGAACATGAATTTCATTGATCATGATTCAGGACTTTAAATTATGTATTACAAAAAAAAATCACAAGGCTGAAAGGTGGCTCATTGATCGAGTTCATGAGTAGCCATGAGAGCCCTGGGTTCCATTTCGAATAGAGCTAAAACTGAGAAATAAACAACCTGATATATGTGTAGTTTCTAAGCTGTCAGACACACAAGTCTGATCAACAGACTGTGACTAACTGAACCTGTATTTGGCTTTGCAGCTCCAGAAACAAAAGTTTGATTATACATAATATCATACAGTTTCATTTAATTCCTATGAAAGATAGATTAATTTCTTTATGGCCTTAATGATCCTTAAATGAACTAGCTCTTGACTTTAGTAACCGCTTAATAGAATATCAAGTCAAGGAGACCTTGAACCGAATGAAACCTTTGTTCATGTCTAGCTTTCTGTAGTTTGTAAAGACACCAAATTTTCTCGAATTTAAGGTTCATATTATTTTTTTTTGCAAAGTGAATATAAAAATAGCCAGATAGAAGGTGAAATGTAGTAATTGAAATACCAAGATTCCGAGATCATGAAAATTCCTGGATTAATTGAAATGTCTAAATACGTGTTTATTGCGCAGGTGTTCTAGCTATGGAAGTCACATACAGCATGGTTCTCTTTGCTCCTGGAGAACAATACATAGCCATGATTCCTCTCTGTGTTTACAATCTGCAGACATCCAAGCTTATTGAGATGATTTAAAGGTCCCATGTGACTTCTGGAACCTCTACACAGCTGCTGCCATAGTCTGCAGTTACCTATCTGTCCGTTGTTTGAACTAACAAGGACAAGAGAATGAACAGCCTTTTAAAATTTAAACAACCACCCAAAATATGCACTCTTAAAAACCAGAAAATATTTTCTGGAAAACCTGCTATCACCAAAAGCGAGTCACTTAAAATAATATAAGTTCAAACTGTCATTAAATAACCCTTTAATTTATTTTTATACCTTTTAAGTAATGTAGGGTTTGTCATGCAAGGCTTTACTCTGATCATTTTTGTTGACCATTTCCTAGCCCTCTATCTGACTTTTTTTCTAGCAGAAAAAGGAAAGAAGCAAAGTAAGAAAGAAATCAGTAAAGCAGAATAGCTGTGTATTATTATTTATTTGGCCAAAGAGTCTCAGCTTTGTCCTTCATAAGACTTAAAAAGAACCTGTATCTGTAATAAAAGCAACAATTTCAAACAAATAGCATCAGATATTACAATAGTATCATCCTAATTCATTATGATCCAGATTAGCCACCTATAACTTTGTGTAGGAAAGAAAGAAAGAAGGTACTCTAAAGGCTTGATGCTTCATGCTACCTATTCCTGAACTGTTTCACCTGTACTGTCACCCAGTATTTACAACTAATTTTTCATAAGTCACTGAGAATGTCAACCTGTTGCCCTTAAGTTTTTATCTTTGTATTGACAGATACCTACCTATCTTCTATTTTGCACTTCCAGTCTTGTTTTCATAATTCTGCTTTTATCCACTTTCTTACACTCACTGCCCATTTTCTCATATAATTCATGTGCACAAGGACTTTCATTATATTTAACAATTAATTTGTGCTACCAGGACTACAAATACCATATTAACTGGAATGACTTTTTATGAAAACAATCAATAAAACAAACAGTAGCATTATGCTATGTCAAACAACAAAATACAAGTGTTATCTGCTCTAGGACCAGTGCAATTCTCTAGAAGTATTCCTTTTGTTAGTCGTTCACTCAGTTACTCATCCGTCTCTATCCATATCAGTTGTTATGTGATCTGCAAAGGATGCATAGCTTTTTACTGCCTTCTTTGAAGCCCAAAGGTTATGGATTGACATGGGTTTCCTTTCTGAAGACTTAAAAATTGGATGCTATATGATACAGAATATATTGGATATATATATGTACTTTGTTTCCAATTCTGTTGTTTTAATATTCTATATGTTCTATTTTCTTCAATACTCTGCCTTCCTTCTTATTTTTGACTAAGATATCAAAAAAGACAAAGAAGTATGTAGACATGTATTTATCTCTTGTCATCATGCATTAGACTATTCCTCTATCAGCTCATAACTTCTTGACTCATTGCCCTATCAACACTCACCATCTTCCAGTCCCAGAACAATCATCCTGTACAGCCCGAACTGATCTGCACTTTCTGGGTAGACACATCATATTGTGTCATACAAACGGCTCCCATCTAGAACAATCCTTGTGCTGAATTCATAGCACGCTGGAATCCTCCTGACTCTCTGTCAGTCACTATAGTAAGGGTGTAGCTCAAGAGGGCCATGCTACTTCTGCCTGTACTCCTTCACATCTGAGGTGCTCTTCAACGCACTTCAGTATGGCCTTTGCCCACAAACTCTAAAGATGTTACAGCTCCAAGATTCTATTGCTTCCTGTTATTAATCAAACACTAACACTATCACACCACTTGTAATTTTTCACTTTTTCAACCATTCATACACTTGAAAATGCAATTCTATCTCAAGCATGCTCTGTTTTTACGCCTCTCATAATATACTCCTTATCATGTTCAATATCATTGTTTTGTCACCTTGGTTTGTTGAAACTTTAAATGGTGAGGCTCTGGAACTTTTTCACCTTATTTGGTGTGTCTTCCAAAACAATCACAAACTGAATATCTGCACAAGCAAGTTCATAATTTCTTTTGCACATTTTATTTTAATGAAATTATGTAGCAATAAAGACTATATAAAATTGTATGGTTATTTGAAATTTTTCACACAATGTACATACAGTGTTTCTTTCCTAAAATATGTCCAATTTCACTTAACTACATACATTGTGACACATTTTGCCGTCATAAGTGCATTTACCTTAATTGCAGTTCTCAGTTCAGTTCTATACTCACACCCAGAAGGAAAGCTAACACTGGCTCCTTTGAATATTTAATGAGCTATTTGAAACCATTTAAATCATAATTGGCATAATACACTTTACAACAATAGTCTTTTTTACAAAAGCATATACATTATCCTATTCATAGCTGCTTAAGAATGCAGTTGTCTAGAATGCAATTATTCAATTGTATACTCAGGAAATACTTCCTTTTAATCTGCAAAATTGAAACTTGTAAGAATTGACTTGTATGTCTGCAGTGCCTACTTAAGTCTCAGGTTTGTTTTTTGTGGTTCTATTCTATTGTTCTTAATTTTCTATAAGTATTTTTAATTATTGGTTCATTAACAGATTTCATTGCAGTTAAGAAGTGTTGTAAACGTCTTTACATTCATCATAAAACCTGTGCTCTATTTTTATCTAAATGCACATACCATGGAAGTGGGCTTGGGATGAAGTCACATTTTGTTTTGCCAGTGTGATTTACCTACCTAAGGATTATCTAGAGACATCAGAGTCATGCTTTAGCATCATTGGTTCTATGTGGTTTCATATCATTTACTTTCTACAAAGAACCCTCTTAGTACATTTTTACATCCATAGCAAATAAAGCTGACTGACTGATTAACTCCTTTCACTTGTATCTTCATTTAAATTCAGAAGGACCTTAAGTATAGGCATTTGTAGTATCATCTACCAAAGAGATTGATAGGAAAGAGGACTGAGGACTATCTACCTTGGACAATGTCAAACACTTAGTGAATAGGGAAATACATGAAGTTAGACTTGTACGGCATCAAAATTCTCACACTTAGTCACTAAATTTGATATTTTATTTGTTACAAAGTATGATCACATGATGTAAGTTGAATATACAATTTTAGTTAGTAAGTCATAAATTTATCCCAATCTCAATGGTAAAATTTAGATGAAATCCAGACCACTTCTATCTAGAGCAAAACACCATAGATCTAATACAGTAGGTATTATGTAAATTACTTACACATGCATTGGCATAGTGTTAGTCCATTATAAATTATGAAAGTGGTAAAAAATGTAACCCTCAAGAATATTCTGATGTTTGCACAGTGATTTGTAATATCAGTAGCCAGAATATCTTGATTAGTTGCCCTTCCTGATTCTCTCTTCTGTGTTATCTACACTCTCACACACTATTTGATTCAGTTTACTTCCTGAGTAACTAAGTTTTTCCTAAATAATTAAATTATTCTTTAGTTTTCGAACCTAAAAATATGGCTGATCTTGATACTTCAAATGCTATACATACCCTAAAGCTCCAGGGTTCATCTGAAAGATTAAGAGTGTTCTGTTCCTCTAATACATAATGTTTCGCTATATAGACTTAAGCACTTCAAGTCTTGTTTATGTTATGTCATTTACCTTTACCAATGGAATAGATTACTGAAAATATAGCCTGCAATATTTTTATTGTATGCTGTGCTCTTTAGAGATGCCATTACTTAGTCATTGTTACTTGCTTATGGTGAAGAAATAGTAACACCTGTGACAGAACTGACTTGTATAATATGTTGATTTATTTGGGTCTTATCTTGATGCTTTTGTATCTTTGAGTTGCTGCATGGGCAAACTGCATTTATCTGTAGCATCGCACAAAGCCCACATCCTTTTACTTGCCCCAGGAAACAGCCATTCAATTCAGAGAGTCAGTGAGGTGACTGAGACATCTGAAGGCAGGATCAAATGTGAGTCTGACAGAACCGGACAATCTCTGTTTATTTACTTCACTCGCTGAGCCAATGAAAAAATTATTTAGCTTCTCATAAAGATGTCAAGAAAAGTAAAAATATTTCAAAAACACACGTTAAAATAGACAGTGTAAATTAAATAAACTGATACGTTAAGCTATTAAGTGCTTATTGCTTTTATGCATGATGCATAGACATGTATAGATCACTATATGCACATGAATGGGTGCATGTGTTGTATATGCATGCATACATGCATATGACATGACAAATATGTGGAGATTATAATCCATATATATGTGTAATATATGTGCATATATATACATATCACAATCAAATTTTATCTTTCACCTGGTGATGGTGACTTATTTGCTAACAAGAAAGAGAATGTCTGTTTTACTGGTGGTTTAACTTGTATTCCAGGCTAGCTGACCTGAGACATTCTCAGGATTTTGGCTCCTATTACTATTTCAGCTTACAAGCTCTGGAATTACAGTATTTTCCTATAATAAAACACCCAAGATGAATGAATAAATAAATAATAAAATAATAGAAAGAATATATGGGTCAAACGAGGTAATAAAGAATAAATAATATGGAACAAATAAAGCACTTGTTTGAAACATAACCAAAATGCTATGTAGAATCAATGTATGTCAATGCAAATGAGAAAAAGACTAAAGAATTAAACATGATATAATAATTTCTAAAGTTATGATGCACTTTTGAACAGTTCCATTATCAGGTTTAAATTTGACTCAATCACTTATGTATTTTAAAGCTTAATTGTTTGAAATATCTGTTTCTTTTATTATATATGTTCAGCGATAAAGTGATGCAATAAGACATTCTTCCAAAAATAAAATCACTTCTGTTTAAACTATTCCTTTCTCATCTGTCATAATGCTGTTAGAATATCTTTAAGTATTTCTCAGACAGAAGCCAAACCAAGAGTAGCAGTTAAAACAGAAGTCGTTACTGGTGTCATTAAATAAGCAAAACAGTGTCTATTTTCTGGATAGTAACAATCCTGAATGAAAGAAAAATCATTATTTTGAACATTTTCAGTGAATGTACTTTTTGCTTTATTTATCAAGCATGAAAAAGGATGTTTTCCATGCATCTTAAAGAGGACATCAAACTGTGGTGGGGATACAAGATACTAGAGAACTGAAGTGTAGAGAGCTGGCTGGGTAGAAAAACACATTGTATACACACATGAAATTTCAAAGATTAAGTTAAAATACTATTATAAGAGTAACAACGTATGTAATTATATTCCCAACTTCATGATATCAAAGGTATAAACTATGTTGCTTTTAATAATTTAGGGTGGTGAACTAAAATCTGTAGTTATGTATCATTATAAACGGAGAAAATGTGATCAGTAGGCAATTAATGTAAAAAATTGGCCTTTCCACATTTCATAATAGAAAATGAAATTAACATACTTCCATAATGATAAAATTGGATTTGATAATGTTGCAGAGAGAGTGTTCAATTTTTACTGTATATCACAAACTCTTCTTTGAAAAATAATCAAACATTCTTTCACGATAAAATTTCTGAAGATATTAGGGATAGTAACAAAGACAGTAAGAGCAAGTCCATATCTAACTGATAATGTAAATTAAGAGAAACTCAAATCAGGAACAAGACAAGATTGTCCCATTCTTTCCATACCTAATTAACTTAGTACTTGTAGTCTTAGCTAGAACAAAAACACAACTGAAGGAGATCAAGAGAATACAAATTAGAAAGAAACAAGTAAAACTATCATTATTTTCAGGTGATATAATAGTATACATAAATAATTCCAAATATTCTACCTGGAAAAATCTACAGCATTAAAACTTACAAAATTAGTAGCCTTCCTGTTTACAAATGATAAGTGAACTAAGAAGGACACTGAGGAAACAACATTTTCAACATAATCTCTCAAAATACAAAATAATCTGATAAATACAAGTGAAAAACTTGTACGGTGAAATAAGTTAAGAGATTAAAGAGATAAATTTAAAAATATATCAGAAGATAGAAAGATGTTTCATATTAAAGGATTACTTTTTAAAAATGGTTATCATATGAGAAACAATCTATTGATTCAATGTAAACCTTATCAAAATTGAACATAGATCAGGAAAGCGTAAATTTCAATGTCATATGGGATAGATTGTTGGGGACAGTTCAAGAGCAACAACCAAACAGTTTTAGAACTCAAAGACTGTGATCCACTGGTAAGCACATCATGATCTGTGTGCCTAGGAGAGACAGAGCCCAGAGGACTGTGTCCTGAGGACGTTATGCTGTTCTGGGGTTTTGCTCTTTATAACTGAGCACAGGACTTTTTGAGGTCAAGAGACAAAAACAATAGCAGCCCAACTAGTACTAGGTGACATGCCCTTCTTGCTATAGTGGGGCTAGTGATTAAGGTGGTGATTAATTTCTTGCATCCATTTTTGGTCTCAGCTATCTGATATGATTTCATAAAAATTGTTAATGAGTAGATGTGTACCTTGAGGATTTAAAGTAAAAGTAACTGTTTTTATATAAAAGCTTACATTTGTTATTGTCTTAAGATTTTTAAAAGATTAGTTTTTATAACAAATAATAAAATGATTGCTTCTTTCTCCATAACTCCACACTGCAGCCTGCCAGTCGGAGAAATGGCTGAGAAAAAAAAATATTTTGCTTACTTACACTTTGTTAGTCTATAACAAGTTACTTAAATGTGAATGTATGTGGGTCCTTGGGAATAATTTGATTTTTCCCTCCATGTGAAATACATAAAATGTTTATTCATGTATAGGTAATGAGGAACATACTGCTATTTGTGATCTTCACTAAAAAAAAATTTGGAATACAATCACATTGTAATCTTTATACTGCTTGAAAGATTTTATAGGAATATATAATCTGTGGGAGAAAAAATCAAAGTTGTTGGAGTTTATTGCAGCATTGCTTCTTCTACTGTGTGTGTGTGTGTATGTGCATGCCTGTGTGCATGTGTGTGCATGTGTTTATGTACGTGTGTGTGCATGCATGTGTATGTGTGTGTGTGTGTGTGTGTGTGTGTGATGCAGAAAACTGAAAAGCTTCTTCATGCCGAAGGGCAATAATATTCAGACAAAGCAAAAGCCCACATACTTGAAAACATTTCTTGTTTGTTTGTTTTTGTTTTAGTTTGTTTGTTTAACCTATTACATTTCTGATAGAGGCCTAATATTAGGAATACTTAAAATAATATGTCTTAGGAACCAAAAACCTTGGTGCAAATTCAAATAAAAGTAGTAAACATCATATCATCCTCAATTCTAATAATTTTTATTCTACTCCTAATACCAGTATTTATCTCAATAACTAACCTAGTCAAGTATATTAATATATATAACAATCCAATTTACAATGGGATATACATCTAAACAGTGAATTTAAAAAGAAGAAATTCAAATTATTGAGAATCACTTAAAGATATGTCCAACATCCTTAATCATAAGAGAGATGCAAATCAAAACTACTTTGAGATTTTGTCTTACACCCATCAGAATGACTAAGATCAGCAAAACAAGTAACACCACATGCTGGTGACAATGTGGAATAAAGGGAGCATTCATCTATTGCTTGTGGGCCTGAAGTCTTTTACAGGTACTACAGTAATCAGAGTGTGGCTTCCTCTACAAACGTGGAAATAGATCTACTTCAAGACCTAGCTATACTAGTCATGGGCATATATACAAAGGATGCTTCATTCTGAAATAGAGATATTTGTTCTAACACTTTTAATGCTATTTTATTCATAAAACAAAGTAATTGGGAATAATCTCTATAGATGTTCCCCAACACAGGAATGGTAAAGAAATGTGGGACATCTACACAATTGAATATTATTAACTCTGTGTGTGTGTGTGTGTGTGTCTGTGTGTGTTTGTGTGTGTGTGTTAGTCTCTGTATATGTGAATTACTAAGATATAATAATAATATGAATTTATATATAATGAAACGTGCAAATAAATGAATACTTTATAACTGAGGTATGCTTGACACAGAAACATAAAGATGGTATGTATTCACTTATATATGGATATTAGCTGTGATGTCAATAATAACCAAGCTACAATATATAAAACCACAAAACTTATGGTAGAAAGTAAGAAACAATGAGGTGACTTAGAGATCTTCCTAGGAAAGTGAAATAGAAAAAATAGTTATGAATGAATAGCAGAGAAATGGAAAAAGAGGATCAGGTAGGGGAGGAAGAGAAGTGGAGTACATGGTAGCAAATATGAGAATAGATAGCCAAACTTTGGATCCATTTGCATTTGTGTGGTACTTTGGTAACCTAATGCAAAAGCTACTATTTTATATGTATATAAATGTTTGTATATATGCGCTTTGCACTTGTACATGTACCTGTATGTATATGTAATGTGTGAATGTAGGAATACATATATATGAAGGGAATCTAAATGAAATCACCAAACAGAGGAGGAGATAGAGTTTCAAATGGTCATCTCTTGTCACCAAATAAAGCTTCCAGTACAAGGATTGGGTTATACACATTTGAGTTGTTGGCCAAAGGAGTTCAATAGGACCATCCAAACAACTCACACTGTTCTAAAACTCCAGTCTGTTCTCCACAAACTTACGGCAAGGCCCCTAAAGATAACACTTACCCAATACCCAATTCACTGAACATGGAGAACTCCAACTGTTACATACATAGAGATTTCACTACTATGTGCTAGAGTCACTGGTATAGTATTTTGCTGCCAAAGAACAAACAACAACCCAGCCACAACCATGTGGTCTTTAGTGACGTCCTGCTTGAGAAATATATTAGTAAAATGTTGGGACAGAACTTGTGTGTAGAAGACCAAAAACATCTGATCTAATTTTAGTCCCATTACATGAGAAGGACCCCATACCAGACACTATCTTTATGACCAAGATCCTGAGACTAGATAGCCCAGGAAACTAGTGTTATTATTATTTTAAGGTAAAAACTGTAGACCATTTAGGTATATAAGAAAATAATGTATAAACACAGAGAACTCAGTACTAAAATGTTGAAATTTTCTTTTAAGACTATTTTAACATAAGAAGTATTTTTAGATGTTTATCAAAAAATGAAACTAAGGTTGGGTGCTGTGATCTCAGCTATCTCTGCTTATCCTCAAACTACAAATGACTGTCTGTGTTTGTGAATGTGTGTGAGTGTGTGTATGTGTGTGTGCATCCATTCATGTGATGAAGCAGTAGCTGATAAAATAAATGGTATTTACTATGACTCTTTAGTGACCAAGTCTGAGCCACTGTATGCAGAAAGGCATATTAGCCCACATGTTCAGATGTAGCATTCAAAATATTAGGTCAAATATCAAGCACCCTACCAGAATTAAGAGAACATGTTTTCAAATATCTTTGGATAAAAGGAATATTGTTTCTAAGGGTCTTGTGTAGCTTATCTATCCAATGGAAAGTGCTTCTAAATGTGATTGTTTTGACAATTGAAAAGGTAAAAATAAAGAAGGGAAACTAGAGAAAAGTTTATGTACTGGCTATTAAAATTAGTAGACTGGTCAGATGCTAACTCTGTTTTCAAATACTTCTGTAAATGCCCTTAAAGCATTCTTGCTGACTCAAAGATCTTCTGAATCCCTAAAGTCATTGGCCAAATTAGACTCATAGAAAATCTAGAACCTAGGGACCTAAGCTGCTTCACTAAGAAATATCCTGGTGCTTCTCCAAAAAAATATTAAGTCAATTGAGTGCTTTCTCACGATGAATGTTCTCATCAAAACGGAAGTATTATATAACAATGCACAATATTCTTGGAAAATATTGTGTTGTGTTATTTCTGGACCTGTCTCGATTTACTTGAAGTTTGAGGTGAAATCTGTGACTTTGACAATTATATAAATTCCACCACGTCAGATGATGCAGAACAAGGTTTAAAGGCATTTTCCAAAAGCTTCAGGTGCTTTAAAGTGAGCAGTGCTTTTACATCACAGCATGACTTCCTTATCCGAGAATAAAATAGAACTTGCAAAGCAGCAATAAAAATGATACCAAATAAAAGTCTGTGCTATGTTGAGTGAGGTAAAAGCCCAGAGCAATATTTTAATTCAAGCATAAAAGTAAAAATTTCACATTATTGGTCCAACACACTGCTTCATGCTCAAAGAGACACATCTCTTCTCTAATGAATATATGCATGGCAAAGGAATATTTCTCTCCAGTCTCTACTGCTGAGAAGGGATTTTTACAGTAGTGAGATTTGGAACTTCTATAGGGCTCCTACTGAAAGGGAGAAAAGTCATGGATGTGTAAAAGATAAATTCTTCAAATACAAAATTATATCTTCTTTTAGTGAATCGTAAATAAACTCATGGGTTCTCTAATATCACTGTCACGAAAGGTCTAAGCTTGAAGACTTTTGCCTTTTCAGTCACAATTATAGGTATGTTATTATGGTACTGTTCATTTTATCTAAACTGTCTCCTTTAGTAAAATAGTTTCAACTGAGGCATTAGTATGGTTTTTCTTATACCATACTCTAAACCTCTAAACATACAGTATTTCCTAATGTATGAATATCTAAGGAGCAAAGAAAATTGACAATTATCCAACAGATAAATAAAAATTAACATCCAAATTTAAATATTAAGATTACTTCCCAGTAGGAACAACTTCCTGAAGTCAGGAAAACACTGTGAAGTATAAAACCACTCTGTCTTATGAAAGCTTTAGCTTGTTGTCCTGTTATCCAGCCCACACATTCTCAACCCACCTCTGTCCTAGTTCTGTGCAGGAAGTCTATTATTATCAGCTCTAATACTGAGCTGGAGTGTAAAATTGATACCCAACACTTTTTCCATAACTCATTTTATAGCAAATGGCAGTGGATTTTTTCTGAGCTATCATTATTATGGTAGCTAATGGAAAATTTGTATTAGAAGTCACTATCTTAAGCCAGTTTTGTCTCCTTTCTAAGATATCTTCCCAAGCAATCAGTCTAAAGAGAGTTAATTTTCTATTAACGAATTTAAATATGTGTTAATGATTTTATATCCTGTCACAAATCTATAGGTTTTTTGGGGAACAGAGCTATGATTTTTATTTTCCTATACTTTTAACCTGCATTCTCTTATAAATTATTAAATATGAACAACTTTGAAAATAGAAACCATTTCTAAATCCATAGCAAAGTAAAAGATTTTCATCTTTACTTTCATCTTTATCCTGTCTCTAATAATCGGTACAACTTTTTGACAAATCCTCAAAAAAGATCTAGAAACATAATCAAACTCAGATAAGTTCTTGAAACTTAAAAGAATGAAAGTTATTGAGTTTTGAATTTTATCCTCTTATGTAGATAATGAAAATTACGTTTTCTTTGCTCTTATTATTTCTGTCCACTTTATAGAGGATTATTTTTTGAAAAGTAAAATTCGAATTGCTGAGTATTAACATAATTTAAGTGTTATTGCCTTATACTCAGAATGTTTTTATCAGGTATCTCCATTTGTTTTCTTTCCAACATTAATATGACCCTGTTAAATTGTCACAATGGTTCTTAAAGATGTACTTTTAGTATTTATACAGTCACAATACGGAATCTTAAAAACCACTAGAAACCCCAAGTTATGTTTTTAGTATGACAATGTTTTGTAGAATATTTTAGATTTTTGTATTTATAGAAACTTCCAAGGGAATACTCTGAATTATTTTATTAATAATCATTTTAATGTGAAATAAAGACAATGATATAACTAAGTCAGAATCTCGTTCATATGATTCCAAATGAAGAAAGTTAAAATCATTAGCTTTAGAACAAGATATAATTATAAAATTCAAAGTGAACATTACAAATTTGGAACAACATATCTGTGTAAGTATTACAGTAAGGGGATAATGCAGATGAAAATAGCTGGGTTCAATGTAAGCATATTCCATAATCTGGTGGTCTGACCTGAGTAGAAAGTAGAAAGTGAGAGAGGCCTAGACATTCGTCCCATCTCTGTTTCTTCTCTTTAGATCTAATGTGACACCGGTCTCGAGCTTCGGCTTGCATCTCTTTACTGCCAGGATGGACTGTACTCTCATACCATAAGTCCAAGCAATAATCCTCCTTCACTGCCTTTCATTTGCTTTTTGAAGGTTTTCCCTTACAGTGACACAACAGAAAAGACTATAACTGTCAAACTATATCCATTAATATAGAGAATCCTTGGATTTTTAAAAATTTCTATAGAGTTTTTTTCCATTTAAAATAAAATGATTATCATATAGGGAGCTCATTGTTAGTCATTCTGAATTTAGCAGGATCTCTTGATTAATTCAGGTCAATTGCAATTGCTCTTCAATTTACAGCAAATAACTGTAGCATATAAGATAAATCCCCATATCTGCCATCCTAATAGAGCATGGCTCACTAGAATTGTCTACTAGTGCCATGGTCAAATAAAATTAGTTTTCTAGAATAAAATACTCATTGACAACATGAGTTATGAAATATTTGAAGTGCTCCTGAATGACTTAGGGACTATATTTAGAGTATTATTTATTTTTAAATTATCTAAATCAAATGATTACATGTCACTAGAAGACAGCCTTTTGGACAAAGCAGATAAGAGTATTTTATTACTCTATGGTGTCTTAATCAATCTCAAATTGTCAAGATCAGCTGAAGAATTGAATAAAATGTATAGCACTCACTGTTGATCTCTGATGGATATTGGGTATAAGAAAGATCAAAGGCAGGCTGCTTTAAAAATACTTTGTTGCAACAATCTTTTTGAAGGATAGCAATTTTTGCCTAAATGATAAATCAAAAGAATCACAAATAAAAATAATATATTCAGCATTTTTATATGTATATGCATGTTATGTCTATACGATGATATATATTTATATGTAGACTCCACAAAGCTTATATAGATATGTATATGTAACATGATACAGTTGTTTGTAATTTGCAAAATATATCCTCAATAAATTATAAAGCTAGAAATTTAAATGATATAGAAATCATAAGTAAAAAATAGGGCTTAGACAGATATCAGCAAGTGAAATGCTGTATAAATTTGATTCCCCACAATTTTTATAAAGAAAAGAAGGAACTTGTAATCTAATCCCAAAATTAGGGAGACAGAAAATAGGCTGATCTCTGGGACTGCTGAGCTCCTCAAGTTACCCTTCATGATGACTGTCAAGCCAGTGAAAGATAAGGTAACAACAAAAAAAAAAAACATAGTTGATGTCAACTAAAGAACAGTGTCTTTATTGTTCTTTACACTCAGTGTTCCAGGATAAGATGCTAGGGCCATGGGTTGGGAGTGGGTAGGTAGGTGGAGGGAGCACCCTCATAGAATCAGGGCAGAAGAGGATGGGATGGGGGCTTGGAGAGGGGAAAGCAGGAAGGGAGACAACATCTGAAATTTCAACAAATAAAATAACCAAAAAACCTCACAATATTAAAAATTGATCTGTGGCCTCCATATGTACACACACACATATTAACTCTTTCCACAAACATGTGCATATGCATGTATTCATGTGTGCATACACATTTATAAATATTACTTATGAAAATAAATTTATGCACATATTTACATATATTAAGTACAAAATTGTTCTTGCTAAAGAAATTGTAAGTGATAAAGTATAATTTATAAATATGAGGAAATAGGATAAGTGACTAGGCATCTCTTATTAAGTTAATGTTCATTTAACAATTTTGAGCCTTGGGGTGGATTCTTACTATACACAATTGCAGCCTGCACTTAGATAGCCCTCCAATCACAAGTTGCTAGCTCTTCTATTTTCCTGCCACAGTACATTCTTAAATTTTATTCTGCTGTAGCTGTCACTTTAAATCTTTTGTCATCACATATTAAAACACTTTTCTGTCTCCTGTTTCTCTGATTCATTTTCCATGTAAGCATCCAGAAATTATTTTCCAGACAAGTGTTATTGCTTTTGTTACTAGGATCCATGACTTGTATCTGATTGAAGCCTTAGTCACTGATACTCTGTATAATTGCCTGACATTGAGGTGTGGATCTATAATTATTTCTCATCTGGATTAATGTTAAGTGATGAACACAAATAGCCACCTACTGTTCTCAGTAGTTCTTATCACACTGTTTTATTTTTAACAGCTAGACAATAGGCTTCAAATAATCTTCTTAGCATGATAGCTTTTCTTCTGCTCTAACATACATCATATTGCTGTGCAAGAACTTATGATTCACCTTCTCCAATCTCATCCTTCTTTGTCATCCACGACTGAGCCTCCATTCTAATGGTTTTATGGGATAATTATCTCTATCCTCATTTAACCTGTGAAAAGTATGAAGACTATAGAGGTTCAGTCTTTGTCACAGAGGGAGTTCAGGCTGAAATCAGCCTCTGAATCAGAGGAAATCAATTGCACAGCTCATTATGTGAACTGCACAGCTTACTATGGGAAAACAATTGTGAATAACTATGACGAAGAGACAGACCTGAAGGATAGGAATCAGAGAACATGTTCTAACAAAACAAAGAGATATATACCCACCAGATAATCGTGAAGCTAATTTTCTCAAGGGATAACAAAATGGATACTCTGAATAAAATACTTTAAGAAAAAAAAATCACCCATGAGCTACAAATAAAGAAATGTATCTCTGAAAGAAAGAGAGGAACCAAAACTAATGGGAACATTTTCCCAGAGAAAAGCACTCTGAAGAGATCAGCATAGTGAAAGTAAAGCAAATTGCTGTGGTTTGCTCTATCCATGTGTTGTCATATCAAATGTTATACATTTAAACTCATGCTATGTTTATTAAATCTCCTGTCGGTTTTGGTTTACCTATATATCTGTACTTTGAAAAATGTAACAGTATTGACCTATCTATAGGGTTTGTGTCAGCTCTAGTTCATGTTAATTTATTTCTAAATATTTAAACTTTTTTTGGAACAAACTCTCCTTTCTCATAGGCACACATTATCAAAAGATTCTTTTGCATTTTGAATTAGAAATATTTAAATTATTTTGTTAATTAATGATCTTTTTAATTTAACATTTTATTAATTATTTGTGAATCTTGCATCATGCATCCCAATCCCATTCATCTCCTCGTTCCCTCGTACCTACTCTCTGCCCTTGTGATCTCCACCCCCTCAAAAAAAAATCTCACTGAGGAAGCTATAGTTATCACAGTGTGTCTCAGAGGGTGCCTTTTTCCTCCACATTTGCTTGAAAATATTCACTGGAATGAATCAAGGCCTCTGGCTTCTGCTACATTATCAATACTGAATTTTTACTTGGATACCTCTTGAATATCATGTTTCCCTGTGACATGGAGTTCAGCCACTTTATATCTGAAAAGCTCCAGCAGTTCATCTATAGGTTAGATGTTGGGGAGGGACAACTCATAGCCTTGTACTTGAGCCTGGGTAGTAGTATCTGAGCTGATGAGCCTACCAGACCTCCTGCATCCACACCATCAGGCTAAGTTTGCCAGCACTGCCCAGGCTCACTCATCCAACACTATAGCTGGCAAGGGCTAGAGCCAGTTCACCCACTCTCATTCCTTTGGGGCTGGCTCACTTGCACCTACACAATTAGGGCCAACTCTACTATGCTGCTGAGAAGAGTTGCAGGCTCTGCTTTCCAAAGTACTGCAGTCAGGGAGGTGCTGGTACAGCTTTTCTGCTCTCATGCCCTCAGTGCTGGCTCACCTACTGCCACCACAACCAGAGTCAGGGGTCCATCGCATCTAATGTGCTCCCCAGGTTAGTTATAGGGGCCACTCTCCAAAGTGTTGAAGCTTGTGAGGTACGAGGCCAGCTCTCCTGCATGTTTTATGTGGTGAAAAGGGGGAGGACGGGGGGACATCTATCCTTTGTCCAAGCCACCAAATGTAGGAAAAGTTGATGGCCAACTCACCCCTGTCTTCACAACTAGGGTCAGCTCTATTGTGCTACCCAGACAATGTGTACTTCTGCAAGTTCTGGATCAAGTGAAGAGCAGGACCAGCTTTCCTGGTCTCATGATTCCAGAGGCCAGCTTTTTTCACTTGACAAGGTGTTGAGGGGTGAGGCGTGAGGAGAGCTTCTATCCTTCACTTACACCCCAATATTGCAGACAAGTGGCAGGGCCAGCTCTCCCACACTCACACACTCAAGGACAATTCTTCTGTAACTCCTACAACTCCTGCAACCAGGGCTAACTCTACTGTGTTTGCTGGACAAAGTTCAGGGCTGCTGGAGAGGGGCAGGAGACGTTCTAAGATACCCAAATGAGGGGTCGAGAAAGTTCTGCATACCCCTCAGACATTGACATGGCCCCATGCAGCAGCACAGAGCAGGGACATCTCTCTGGTCTTTGATGGCAATACTAGGATACATGTCCTCGTTGGAGTAGATGTGTCCGTAGTAGAGGGGTTATGTCATGGTTTGCTGGGCTTTGAGTTCTCTGAGGCTTAAGCTCTTCCTAGTGTAGAATTCCAGTCTCTTCTTGGCTGCCTGTGGATATTGTTGTCATCCTGACTGCTTTTGTTTCAAGATGTAAAACTCTTGGATTCCTCCAGCACTATGCCTGCTCAGAGGATGCTATGCTTCCTTCTATGATGATAATATACTAAACATCTGAAATTGTAAGCCAGCTCCAATTAAATGTTTGCCTTTATAAAAGTTGCCTTGGTCATGGTGTCTCTTAACAGCAATAATACTAACTCATACAGTCAAGAATCCAAATATGACTTTTGGTGACAGCACAGGCTATAATCTCACTATGCCCTTAGGTGGAATCAGTGGCTACTCACATCATTCTTTTCCTCACTATCCTTGAGTCTTCAGTTCTGACTCTCTTCATTGGGCATACGTCCTTCTCCCCTTCCTTCTCTACAGTACTTACTTGATCACTTTAGTGTTGTCCAGGGCACCTAGGTGTCTGAGGTTATGTCAGCAGTGGTCTCAGACTTGCTATGCCCTGCACTGGGCAAAGGTCATCTTGGCAATGGTCTGCCCTGATATTTAATGATCTTGACATTTAAAAGGTAGTATTGGTTAATTTGTAGTCTATCAAATTAAGTTTCATCAAGTATATTTATTATTATTAATTATTATTATTATTTTATTTGGGTAGTATTTTCTTCATCTCTGTAAGAATATAATTCTCATGAAGTGTGCTTAGTGTGTTTTTAAGAAGAAAAATCTTTAGTAAAAAATAAGTAGAAACATCCCATGCTAATGTACCTAGTTACTGGTGTAATCCAAACCTATCTCTTAGGTCAATGAAAGCTGTTGTTTCAGTTCTGTACAGTAACAGTGCTAACCTTCTAATGAATATATGAGTCCTGGTAAGGAGCATTTATGCTTATAATACCCCATTCCTTAGTTTCCTGTTATCTCATTTTAGCATACATATACTAATATTTTCTTAATCAATAGCATTTATAGTGAAATAATTTTCCAATTTACCATGTATTATGCTCTTATTAATTGAATTTAGATTTTATTTAAAAGGCTTCTGTAATGGCTAATCTTGTGTCAGTCTGTCTGTGATGGTGTCTCCAGAAGTGGCTTGTTCTCAACATCTTCCTCTCTTCTCTCCTTCTATCCCCCCTGCTATCTTCATCATTCTCAGGCTCCCTCTCTCTCTCTTCCTTGTATCTCATCTCTATCTTCATGATTCCCAGTATCCTTCTCTCCTTCTGTTTCTTTTTCACATTCGTCTCTTTCTTTAAAACATAGTCAAGATATGTAGATAATGTAATATGGACTGGCTTAGAATTGTCAATAGGACTTCTAGTTGATATCTATTCCTGTGAAGAAAAGTGTTGCTGTATCTTGTGTTGTTTTTGTCTTTTTCCTGGCTGGCATGATGTGAACACCTCTGCTTTACTTTGTATTCCTGGATACAATGTAATGACACCTCTAAAATTATGAGATTAAAGTAATCCATAATTTTGATATATTTTCTGATATTCTGGTATAGTGATGAAAATTAATGAATACAGTCTATTAACTCCTTTGCTTATATGCTTTTATGCATACTCTTATGAAGACTTTATTAGTTTGCAGGATTTTTCTTATTACATCAGATATGTCACATGAGGTTTCGGGATTTCAGAGGTTTAATGTTGAATATATATATAATATTTACTTTCTTCAACTTCTAAGTAATATGAATCTTACCATTACCAAAGAACTTACCCAAATATTTTCTTTTCCTTTTCTTTATGACACTGGATTAAATTTCAGTAAATCATTATGTTAGTAAAATCTAAATGTTTGTACTTATTATACATTTTTGTATTGCAGTTCAATGTATTTGTTACAGAAAGAACCATATAAAAGTAACTTCTTTTTGCCATATATTATTGTCCTTTCAGAAACTTACTGCTGAATAAGCTCACCCTTTCTACTTCTCTTTGAACTCTGGCTGGTTGGTTCAACTCAGCTGTTACAACTCAAACTCCTCTCCAAGCTGAAAAATTCAAACTGTCTTTTCTTGTTGACCTGTACTGACTGCATGAACTCTAAAGAACGCAACTCTCCTGCACTGGCTCAATGCTCTGACTCGCCCTGTGCTACTCTTCAGTAGCTTTTCTTTCCTATGTTGGTCTCCTGGACTTGGGTGTAACTCATGTCTGACTCATCTTGTCAATCCTTTCTCATATTTGTCACATTGTCTGCCACTCAATTAGATATCATTTGGGGGATGGAAAGTGAATACTAAGGGCATGTCTATAGTCATCCCTTGCCAAAGCAGTCTCTTTGCTAGATTAAAATCCTCTACAGACCCAAGTTACACAAGTAATATAACATAAATATAATCTCTCCTACTCCTCAACTACTTGGTAGAAATCAGTGGGGATTTCAATTATAGTGATGTATTATAGAAAAGTAATTAAAGTTACAAAACCAAACATCAAACAATTAAACACAAAATAATCAAAAAAATGAAAACTAGTTGACTCTATTCATGAATCCCAAGAACTCCTTAATATAAATAAGTGGCATAAATTGGAAAAAAACTTATTTTATTTACCATTTAAAAATACAAAGTATGCATGAAAATTAATTTTTAAAGTATAAAGATAAGATAATTACAGTAAAAAAAAAATAGGACTGAGTGGCCAACATGTATCCCCCCACCAACAGAAAACACATTGGAGATGAATCAGCATAATTACCCTCAACAAGAATGTGTTAAATAAGATCAAATAAAAAAGATCAGAGAGGAACATGAAATGATAACAGTAAAGAGGAAGTTGTAGAAATGAGGAAAAATGAGGTTAAATAGTCAGATAAGCTAGAAATAAATGTATAAATTTGTCATGCAAAATACATTGGGACTGAAATGTGGGGACTCCTCAATTTAAAGGATTGTTATAATAAGGAGAAAATAATTTGTCAATGGAAAGAATATTCAAACTCTAAATTCTGACATCATCTAAAAGATCAGAGTAAAAAAAAAAAAAACATTTATTTTGTGAAAGATATAAACACAGAAAGAAAGAATCAAGCATGAGAAAAGCTGTGTCTTCATCTGAAAGTCAACCAGAAAATTGTAATGTTCTGAGAAGGTTCTCTTGAGCAGATATTAAGAAGAGGTTCCATGCTGAGTCAAGCTAAGGGTCAAAAAGCATAGATCTAGAGAGTGAGAATAGATACCTTAATTACAATTTGCTCAAGGTGATCATTTTTACAATTTTGTCAGCAGGTGCAAAAAGTTCAACTAATCATTTGTGATATAAAAAATGGCATTTGGAGGGTAAGAGTCGGACTGTGTTACCTCTATGGACGGAGAGAATCTTCAAGCATCATCCAAAATCACTGGCGAGGTCAGAGATAGAATGGCATCTCTTTAATCACCACTGCATTCCAGGGTCATGGTCTCTAATAAAGTTCAAGGCTGTTGACTTTTAAACCAATATTACAAAGAAGGAGTAGGCAGTATAGAGCTTTTGGTGTTTAGAGCTCATACAGAAAGTGCATATCGGGTAGAATGTAAAATAACCTGATTTTAAACCTGGTGGAGGACAGAGTCTGAGCAACATATTAGGACTTTTTATTTAACAGGGAGAATTACTATTAGCCTATGTAATGACTAATTTACCATAAGTAGAGCTACATGAATATTTTGTTGCATTAATATGAAAAATACATTTAATTTAGATATGAAACAGGTTACTTCCTGAAGGGGATAGCTTAAGAGTTAGCACAATGTAATAAGCATTGTTTTCTTAAGTTTGCTTTCACTTAGTCATCTTTTCCGATAATCACAAAGCATAAAGGTATCATTTTGGGACTTCATTTCCCCATTTCACAATTGGAGAAATACAGCTTTGAATGGAAAAATATAGCCACAGAAGTCTTGGTTTTGTTGATCAGGAAAATGATTTACTTTTTTCATAGCCTTGATTATACATGAAGGATAGTAAGACTAGAGAGACTGCTTGAGAGAACGGATGTTATTCAGGACTGAAAGGAAAATTTAAAAGTATATGTTAGTAGAAAGAAGCCAAGAAGAAAACAAATATCTCTTTTTCTAGGGTTCAAAAAGATGAATGAATCTGGGGGAAAAAAGCTCATATTTTAATGTTAGTTCCTGCTTGTCAGAGCGCACTAGAATTTGCCCTTGGTGAAGTACAGGAGTCGCACATGAATTCATACCTGGTGATTTGTTTCACAAAGTAGAGCCCCAAATAAACTTCTGCCGAAAATTATTGAACTTTTCACTTCGGTTTTGAGATTTCTCATTAATGGTATCACTTAATTATCTTTTATTAGTAATTACTCTAGCATGGATTTCTAAAGGACCTTGATTATACTTGCAGAAGTTATATATTGATATTTATGTGTGTGACAATTGAACTCAGAAATAGTATAACAAACATGACCTAATAGTTATAGAAACCAAAAAGCCTAAGGTACTGATTTTCACTCAATCCTAATTGTTAAAATACAGTTTTAAGTAAATTTTATGCAACCTCACATACAGCAGAATGCTGCAGATTTTATAGAACATTAATCTTTTCTCTCTCTCTCTCTCTCTCTCTCTCTCTCTCTCTCTCTCCTCTCTGAATCTTGAAATTTCATGGAACAACAGAGCAATTTCAGCTAGTGGTGAAATAAATTATTCAAGCCTGTGTTCAGGACATCTCATCATTTTCTTGATTATACCTGAAGGAACCAAATGTGATTAATAATATTCAAGGCTAGCTCGTGTTATTAGGTAAAAGAGAATCCCTTTTGAATCCTCACTCTGCCACCAAATTTACTTTTGTTTTTCAGAATAGACTCTATTCAACACGGAGGTTAGTTGTAAATTAATCATATTTTGATAAGCATAGAATTGTGATGCAAAAGAAGATAGTTTCCCAGAAATATTATAGTTTAATTTTTTTTATGTAACATCAAAGTAAACACAGGTATATTTACTGCAGCAAATTCCAGAAGAAAAATGAAACTAGAAAGACTCAGTAAAAATCCACTATGACACACGAAAATTGAACTGATTATGTAGTAAGTTAAATTTTCTCTATAAAAGAGAAAAAGGAATCATAGTTACAATACCTAGGTAAAGTACTGACATTTTAATTTGACAACTGTGACAAGCACCCTAGCTGGTAGAGACAAAATATCAGTAATAAGAAGAAACACATCAAGAAGATCACAAACCGTGATAACGTAGGCTTTATATCAGAGACGCAGGGATGACTCAATAATGAAAATCAGAAAATGTAATCTTTAGCACGAATTAAATTCTAGCTAGTCCCTATAAAAGAATTCGTACAGCTGATAAGCACTTCCAGCAAAGTGGCTGAATTAACAAGCAAACAAAAATAAGTAGTACCTCAATATACAATTGATAAATTGACTGCAGAAGAAATCAGGGAAACAATGTCTTTTACAATAGCCTCAAATAATATAAAATATCTTGGGGTAATGTTAACCAAGCAACTAAAAGAATTTTATAATAAAAACCTTCAAGTATTGAAGAGATTGAAGAAGATATCAGAGGATAGAAGGAACTCCCATGCTCCTCGATAGGTAAGACAACATAATAAATTTGACCATCCTATCAAAAGCATTCTTCAGATTCAATAAAATACTCATAAAAATTCAAAAACACGTTTTTTATAGAACTTGAAAGGAGACTTATCAACTTATAAAACAAACAAATTTAGATATAAACAGAGAATTCTTAATAGAGAAATCGCAAGTAGCTGAGAAATATTTATAGAAATGAACAACATCCTAAGCCCTCAGGAAAATGCAAATCAATACTACTTTGAGATTCTATCTTATAACAGCCAAAATTGCTAAGATCAATAACAAAAGTGACAACTCATGCTGGTGAGGACATAGAGCAAGGGAAATACTCCTCCATTGCTAATCGGTGTGTATACTCCTGCAGTGGCTATGGAAATCCATATGATGATTTCTGAAAACATTTTACTTAGATCTACCACAGTACCTGCTCTACCAAACTTAGGCATCTCTTCATAGGAAGCTTAATCCTACCACAAGGACACTTGCTCACCCATAATCGTTTGCCTTTATTCACAGTTAGCAGGAACTTAAAACAACCTAGATGTTCCTCTGTAGATGTGGACATTTTTCAAAACAGAGTGTGACTTATGTGTTTAAAAACCATGACATCATGAAGTTGGCAGGCAAATGGATGGAACTAGAACAAAATAACCCTGAGTGAAATCATCCAGAAAAAGAAAGATAAAGATTCTATGCATTTACTTATAGGTGGATACGAGCCATTAAGTTAAAGATAACCAAGCTATTGTCAGTAGATCCAGAGAGATTAGGTAAAGAGGAATCTAGTTGGGAATGCATGGATCTCCCTGGGAGGGGAAAATAAAATAGATTTTATGGGCAGAGTGGAGATAAATGGAACAATAGCAGGGGATGGGGGACCTTTGATGGGAGGATAGGGTAGAGGGAGAGAGTGTGGGAGAGACAGCTGGGATGGCAGAGCATTTGAGGATGGGTGTGGAAACAGTACAGTGGAAATCTTGAAGATATGAAAGTGATCTTTATATGGACTCCCAGTAATCGGGAATACAGAGTCTCAACTGACCAACTTTTGTAGCCCAGTAAGTCTTCCAATAGAAGGACTGGATTTCAGTCAATTAAGTTTTAGGCCAAGGAGGTCCCAAGGAAATTCACACACAACTAATGTTACTGCTAAGACAAAAAGCTGCTTTCTGTAAACTGACACCTTTTGGCTTCTTGACAAGGGCAACACTCACACAACTTGTTGCACACAGAGAATTAGAGCCTGAACAGATTCCCTCCCTATGTTCTAGTCTATTTAGTGCAAGGTTCTCTATAGGTTACTAAAAGAAAAGCATGTGTATCATTCCTGGAAATAAAAATTTGACTATACGCCATCCAGCTTTCAAAATATGCTAGGCCGCATTTTTATTTATACAAAGAATTCAACTTCATTTGTTCTATTTTTAGTTTTTGGGTTTTTGAGAAAGGGTTTCTATGTTTATCTCTGGCTGTCCTGGAACTCACTGTGTAGACCAGGTTGGCCTCGAACTCAGAAATCCGACTGCCTCTGCCTCCAAAGTGCTGAGATTAAAGGCTTGTGCCACCACTAATATAGACAATAGAGATGGATAGATGAGATAGATAATTTATTGAGAAGTATATAGATAAGATAGATGAATGAATGAATGAATGAATGAATGAATGAATGCATGCTAGACCAGAATGGTTGGGTGAATGAATAGATACTATAGGTGAGATAAATAAATGAGAGACAACTAATAGATATTAAGTTGGTAGATAATATAGGTGACATAGAAGACTATTGATAGCCCTATAGATAGATCAATGATGACATGGATAAATAGACAATAGCTGCATGAGAAAACTGTGTGTGTAGATGAATAAGGCTGTGTCAGTATCGTCACAGACAAGGATACTATAGACAGGAAGAAAGCTTAATATCCAGGAATGCTGGAGATGGGCACAAGTTATAAATAAACAATATAATGCTAAAAAAAAAATCTATTAAGCCAATGGTGTCATCAGAATTGTGTAGTAGCCAGCCAAAGTCTGATTTGATTTAGTGCATACATCTTGAGAAGAAACACACATCTGACACTGCATGGGTAAGAAAGAACCAGAGACTAAATACCTGAGAGATCTATGGTAAAACCAAACAATACTAGACAAAATGATGATGATGATGATGATGGTGGTGGTGGTGGTGGTGATATAATGACTCCTAATGTTATTCTGCTATACTCTTAGATCAGTACTTTATCCAGTCATCATCAGAGTGGTTTTCTCTGGCAGAAGATCAGAACAGATTCATAAAACCACAGCCAGACACTCTGAAAAGACAGAATCTCAATTAGAGTTTCCATTAATCCCTCCCCTCACAGCATAGGGAATTCCCCAGAAGCAAAGACACAAAGATTGGAAGAGCAAGAAAGAATTGAAGATTTCAAGCAGAATAAGGCCGGCTGAAGTGAGTAAGATGCATATGAGCTCATAGACATGAAAACAGCAAGTACGGGGTCAGCAGAGGTTATCTTAGATCTATTAACTACTATGAATGTTTATGAGTATATGTGTGTTTCTCACGCTTGTATTCTCTTGGGACACTCTTCCTACTGGTGGTTGGATTGCCCTTTCTAGCTTTAATATGTTAGTTTTTACTTCATCTTATTTATATTTTAATTTGTGCTATTTGGTAGTTATCTTTTAGAAGCCTGTTTTTTTATGTGTCTATTTTTTCCCATGAGAGACAGAAGGGAAGTGGATGCAGAGGGGATGGAAAGTGGAGAGTAACTGGTAAGAGCAGAGAGAGGAGAAAATATATTCACAATATATTTTGTGAGAAAAGGATCTGTTTTCACTAAAAGTGGGAAAAAATAAAAATATGAGAAATGCACATAACTGGATAGCAACATGGTTAGTTGGAACTCTTAGCAATTGTTTTCCTATATAAGCCTCAGGCTTCTTCATATATTTAGAAAATAAAACCCAAGTGATCAATGACATCTTTCCCACTTTGTACAATATTGTAATAGTTTTAGCATTCTGTACTCTAGCATATAACCTAAGAATGAGTTAACACAAAAGCTATGCATTGATTCACTGTAAGAATGAGTCAACAAATGTATTCTGAACAACTGCTTTCAAAGATTCCTACCAATCAGATGTCAACAGGCATGAAATACAGGCAATTTTACTGTCTTTATAATTTATTAAAATAAAGAAAGAGAGAGGATTGGACTTGACAGTTAGTAAAGCTCCAAGTCACGTTGTCATGAGCCTAGAGCCAAGAATCCATGCAAAAGGACTGTTTGGATCCTCTACTTGAAATCTCAGTGTGAGGATCATAAGAACTGGAAGATGCTTGGGACTCAACGGCTAGCCAGCAGCGCCATTTTATTGTTTATCAGAGAACAGTCAATACTATGTTGTTATATGCTGTTTTCTTTGCTTTGCTTCATTAGATAAAACTGAGACCGATGTTAAGACATACACTTGATGTGCAATGAACAACAAGTTATCTGTGGAGTTTCTAGGGAAAACAGAATTTTTTGTGTTAGATATTTTTTGAGATTTGAAGTGACTCAAATATCTCACAGAAAGCCTTTTTTTAAGCCATAAATATGTTTCAATATCTATAACAAGGTAGAATATTGTTTTATATTCCATTTTGTAATTATGTGTTGGATTTATATTTTCCTGATATTATCTATTTCTTTCTGAAACTGAAAGGATGGTGGCAAATATTGTAATTATAGGGGCAAAGGGGAAATATGCTTTTATTTATTGTGATAATGCATTAAGGAGCAATTAAGTACTAATATCATGAAATTTTTATATGCTTTTAAAATTTCATCTTTAGAAAACACATTTTATGCCTCTGAAAAGCTTTGTCATTTTTTTTCAATTTAATTCAAAATTAATTGCATATTTTGAAAGGAATAAATTTAGCTATAATATTTTTATTTTCTATTAAATATCAGTGTAAATTTTAGACATCAAATGTTGTACAATACAAAATATACCCTTCATTTCACAGTTAAATAATAAAGTATAAAGACATAATTACATCTGTTACTATCCATGGCTTACCTGCCTGCATTGCCTTCAAACTACCATCTCAGTGAAATGCAAGTTCTTCTCTGGGTTCCAGATTATGAGTCAAATTCTACTCTTTTCCTTCAAAAATATTGATGAATTCGCAAATAAAAAGGGAACAAAGATAATTGTAAACTTCAATAAATTAGTAATAGAAAGATCTAAGCCATTTGTAGTAAGGATTATTAACTACAAATAAATGATGATTTGGAGATGATAATATTACATTACAGAGTCAGCAGCTCTCCAGTGGAGTGGTACATGAAGAAGGGAAGGATATAGGAGGGAGGTTAGGAGGGAGAGAGGGAGAGATGGGTGGAGGGAGAGGGTATCAGCTTAGTATTCTCATAATGTTACAATCTGGAGTTTATGTATCATTCAAAATTTCCTTCCTTGGCACGACAACAATCTTGAATTGAATTGACTCCAGTGTTTCTTCCTAATCAAACACTCAATCTGATTACAGAGATTTATTAATTTCTATGTCAAGTGTTTCCCTGATAGATAGTGTGGGACTCTTAATAAGGCCCAGAACATTGTTACAGTTTGAAAGAGAGAATGGAATCTACTGAAACAGCCCCCATCTCATCATTGGAAAGACTTAGATGTGCCTCACAGCTACATTGACCATCATAAGCTAAAAGCCTGTGTGATTATCAACTAGATTACAAAATCCCTTCAGTAAATACTTCAGGTCAGACTTTCTGAGTTGCAGATGAAAGTTACCAATCCCAGTGACATCTACTTTCATGTGTCTAGAAAGCCAAGGGAAAAATGCTCTCTTGCAGTATTATTCAATTTTTAATTGTATAATTAATCATCCGACGTTAGATTTTGTAAAACGTCTACTTTATAAGTTTTGATATTTTCTTCACATCTGTAATATATTGTAAACAAATTCTCTGCGTCAGTCTCTTTTATCTCCCTTCCTCATTTTCATTCTCTTCTCCGAAAGAGCCCCTCTACTAGTTTTGAGTCTCATGTCTTCTGATTTTGTTCTAGTTTTGGTAGGTCATGTACAAGGCTTCTATGGGCACCATGGTGAAAATGTAACTGCTATAGCACCCAGATGATAGTATATATTTCTCAGTAACAACAGACATACTCAGATATTAATGTTCTTTCTTTTTACCACAGTTCCAGAATAATTTGTACTCTCCTTAATGCTACACATTTGCATTGAACAGATATAGAAAACATATGTTTAACCAATGATCAATTTTGCATTTTTAAGACAATTGAATAGAGCTCAGGCTGCACTCACTATACAACTGATCCTAACCTGAAACTCACAATCCTGCTGCATCAACCACCCAGATCCAAGAACACCGGTGCATGCTACCACATCTACCCAGTACATATCTTTCATAGTGTTTGGTTTTTGTTTATGTCAAATTAAACACCAGCAGTGTGATCACTATATGGTGACTATAACATAGTGTTCTCTACATGCTGAAAATAACAAACTGTATTCCACATTCTGAGTATAACATACTGCACCACATTACTGGCTACTGAAAGACTTCAAATGTTAAGCCACAATAATTATGTAATGAGGACATTTACTAGTAATACCTATTTTAATTCCAGTCCTGATTTCAGACTAATAGCTAAAAATAAACATAGATCCCCAGAGCTGTTGCTATTACTCTGAGACATCTAAGGTTGCACATAAAGGAACATATTTAATAACTCAGCTCTTTGCTTGAAATTCCCTCTCTTTGATACATGTATCTACCATTCAGTAATATTCAGATCATAGAAATGTCTGCCACAGTGAGGAAAATATTCTTTTAAAAGATAACATTTTAAATAGGTACATGTTGCTGAAGAATATAGGAATCTAAAACAAGATTTAGTACTTAAAAATTATATATCACATAAGGTAGAAATAAAATTCTTTTTTTTCTTTTTTTATCTTTCTTTTTAATTTTTTATGGGATGTTTTATTTACATTTCATATGTTGTCCCCTTACCCCATCCCCCACCCACCCAGGAACCCCCTATCCCCTTTCCCCTCCTCCTTCTTCTCTGTGGATGTAACCCCTACCTACCCCCCCACTCCCACTTCCCCACCCTCAAAATTCCCACCCCCTGGGGCATCCAGCCTTCATGAGGTCAAGGATCTCATCTTCCACCTATGCCCAGCAGGGCCCTCCACTCTTACGTATTCAGCTGAATACGTAATATTCATATTACAAAATACATATATATTTAAAAATACTTTAAATATATTTAAACTATATACATATATGTATATATATGTATATATACATATATATATAGTATACATATAAATATATTTAAACTATATATATATAATTTATTAAATATTTTCAAATATATATGTATTTTTCTAGATTAGTCTTTTATATCTATTTAAAATAAAATTTAAAACATATACAAAAACTTTTAATTTAAAATATTTTGAATGTTAGGAGTCTCATCAGAAAATATAGTTATATTAAAATTTAAAATTAATATCAAATGGAAATATGATCTTTCATGACTCTCACTGAAAATTTAATTTTGTAAATTTATTTTTGCACTCTGTTTTAATTCCAAGATGTGTGGTGATCATATCACCTGATGGGCTAGAGAGAAGTAGAAAATATTTTCTGTTATATTACTCTCAATCTTTAGATTCTTCTCGAACAGACTGCTCTAACGGGCTCCAGCATTAGTGCCTCTCAGGGAAGCTCTTAGTGCACCAACGAAGATCAACCTAAGGTTGCTGGTGGATGGTATTAAACCTCAGCGGTTCAGTCCACTTGTCTTCAATAGAATAATTAAATATTCTGAGTATGTTTTGACTTTCCAGATTGTAACATTTCTACCAATACTACTACCCCTGATACTTTAGTATCATACAGGCATCAATATTTCCCAAATAATACTGATTTCATTATTATAAGAACCATGATATATTTCAAACATTGAGAGCTACATCTACATAGTATCTACCATCACTCAGAAGCAGAAGGTTTATGAAAGTTATACTGAGCCGTGCGGAAGAATCAATGATGGTTTTGCTGCTGCCAGAGCCAATCTGCAGCAAGCTCTCCTCTTGAAAGAACTATGTATGTAAAACAGTGTCCCATTTTATCCTATTAGTATCCTAAGAAGGATAAATGAATGGAAGTATAAAGGAGATGTGGAGAAATTCATCTCTACCTTGATGATTGGACTATGAAATATTTTCTCAATGCTAGGACTGTACTTTTCTAGTTTACGTCTCAGAGGAAGCAGGTTTTCATCAGGGAGAGAGTTATTGTCTTTCTGTAACCTGCAGCTGTAATCCACAGAGGTTCATTACTCACACAACTGCAGCAGAAGCACGAAATGGAGGCAGCGTGCCTTGGCTGGAGAGATCCATCCTGTTTCCTGAGAGTAAGAGTGATGGCCATAACACAATAAACCTCTGAAATCATGTTCCAGAACCAGGGGTGATTCTTCTGGGGGGTCCCACAGGTTTTTTTATACCTAGTACTGATAGTGAGTATTTCATCACATCACTTACATATTTAGGAAAAGAAGGGATAGGTTAAGTATAGGTACAAAGCACAAGCCTTTGAAATATAAAAAGTCAGTTCTGAATATGTGGGAAAACTTATTGTAGTCTGATAAGAAGAAATGAGGGGTGAAGTAATTTTACATTGTTTTTAAATTGTATGGAAATTAGGGTTCTGTGTGTGTATGTGTGTGCGTGTGTGTGTGTGTGTGAGAGAGAGAGAGAGAGAGACAGAGAGACAGAGAGACAGACAGGGAGTCAGAGAGACAGAGAGACAGACAGACAGACACAGACAGACAGATATGCGTGTGTGAAAGAGACGGTGGGCGGGAGAGGGAAAGAAAAACAGAAAGGGAGAGGGAGGAGAGAGAGAAGAAGAGAGATATAGACAGGCAGACAGACAGACAGACAGAGAAACAGAGTCTCCACTTTATTACCTATTTTCTATACAGTGGTTTTAATGATCTGCTTTGTGTCTATCTATTGAAAATAGAATTTATTTTTAATGTAGTATATATTAATGAATTCTGCAGTGAACCTCACAGAGTCATGGTACACCCACTCACATAAGAGATGCACTAATTAAGGCATGTGATGATAGACACAGGAATTGGGATGCTGTTCATTGAAAAAACAAAACAAAGGTGCTATAATACAAAAGGATGTAAGCATCTTCTATCATTAAAGATGGCCCAGAAATGAATTATTCACCATACCATGAGGGATCATGCATAGGAGATAGTTAGATCTTAGTCCAACAAAAATATGTCTTTAGCGATTGATTTTCAAGCACAGACATGCACAACAGACACGGATATGATTCAAATATGGTTGTAGCTTCTCTTAATTTGTTTATTTTCAAGTATCTAAAAGGCTAGATGCCTCGTGAAGAGTAAAGAAAAGTACACTAACTTCTTTAATGAAGCCTCCAAAATTTTACTGTTATACTCAGCATATTCTTTCATTAAGTGTAAAAAGGTCAACTAGTTCTACAGGATAGAACCAGGATTCTTTTTATTACTTGAAGTAAGATATACACTTGTGCTGAAATGATAACTCAAATGAAAAAAGAGATAAAGCGAAAATAAATATAGGGTTTACTTATGTTTTCTTATCTTGTCTGTAAGTTTCAGGTATAGCAATACTAATGAGTAGATTTACAAATAAATCCTTTTAATTTGTTTGAAAACATCTTAATATTCATAGACATTTTCTTAAGTTATATTCTATAACATGTACGTAATATTTTCAATTTCAAAAAAATTGACTAATGTAACTAAATAACTATCAGTGAGTAACCCTACTATATCATGTATGTATGTGATCATATGAAATCATAATATATAAAAGTTATAACATTGTAAGAATAATAAAACTCAAGTAATTAAACATAATAGGCAAATTAAGTATATGGTATTTATGGAGTTGGGGAAAGGCCACAAATATTAAAGGGATCAGGGCACAATACATGAGAGGTTTTGGAGGCAAGAAAAGGATGGTAGAAATATAATTGTATTGGAATCTCAAAAATAAAAATAATGTAAATCACCTGTGTAGTGAAAATATCCTAATACAAAGTATAGCTATGACATGTCTATTTTACAAAGAGAATTGTAGCACACAGCAAAGATGGGGCAAAATAGATACTCAGTAGAAACTGGTAAAATTCAAAAGCCAGCAAATGTGACAAAGTAAGTATTTTTCTCAATATTTTGATATACAATATATATAAACCAGTCTTTTTCCTTCGGAATTATCAGTTGCAAATGAAATATTTATTTTCCAAAGAACCTTGAAGCTTTACTTTTCATCCAAAGGGATCTTAGAATTCTAACATATCCCTATTGAGCATCTTACAATGTGAGTCATTCATCATTTATGATGACATCATAGTTTACACAAAGAATTTCCATTTGAAAAGTGAGCAGGGATATGATTTACTAGAAAGATCAGACATAGGATAATGTATCTGCAGCATTTTTGACAATCTTTCATCTATGTACAAATTCTATATGTCTTAAACAGTCTGAATGAGATAACTTATTGCAATTTTAAATGTAATTATCTTACTAAAATACAAATATGTACACAGACATGTTAAATGTGTTTAAATATATGTGCAAACACAAAGAGATATACACTTGCTTGTATATAAACCTATATATACAATACAAAATATTTAATATACATATAATATATAATCAATATATAATATGTGTAATACAATTTGTAATAATAATATAATATATAATCTATAATGTGTATTAAATATACATGAATAAAATCCTCAACACATTAACTTACTACTTTCAAATTTACTATGGTATGATATCAACATCAATTTTGGAGATGTATAATTTTAATTTTTATTTATTAAGAATTTTACAATGAAATAAAATAATCTCTCTTACCTCCCTCACATCTCACTCCATGTCACATGAAATTGAAGTTGGTAGCTCCTTTTTACTTAAATCACTATTGTTACATACATGTCCTTGCACAAATATACATACATATACTAGAGACTGAATCTATTTGGAAGACAACATGTATATGATTTTAAAGCTAACCTCTCTTTTTGGATAGCTCATGAGGCTGATATCACTGGGAGAGACTAAGACTCATTTTCCAGTGCTTATGTGTTTTCTGTGGCTCCTTGACTAGATTTGAGACCCAATAAATTTCCCCCTTTCATGTTGACATGTTCATTGGTATTAAGATATTTCCAGTGTTCTAGTTTTGAGTTATGCAAACATTTCTAGGATATGCTGTTTCATGGAAGTCTTCTTGGTATTCTTTCTCTTAAAAGATTTCTGTTCTATTTCCTGAGCATTAGATTCAACTACTATGATATTGGTACACACAGGAGTTGGGTTCCCAAATATATATTCATTTCTATGTTATAGCCACTTGCGGTTTTCTGTGAGAGTCTCCATTTTTGTAAAGAGAAGCTTACTTGATGAGGAGTTGGGACCTATACTTATATGTGCATTTAAGAATAAACTTTATAATTTAGTAAAGGATTATGCTGGTCTATCAATATGGCAGAGAAAGATACTTTATTAAAGGTTTATCTTTACACAGCTGTTGCAATTACACAGGTGTTAGTGGAAACTGACAGGTGAGTGGAATTTACTGCACCTTTACACTTACCTCACTTTTTTGGTAATTCTCTTGGCTCCTAGATGTTACAGGGTAGGTATAGAGAAGTTATTTTCTCTTGATGCTTGGCCAAATTCACAGTCAGCCATTAGTTAAAAAATATTAGTAGGTGACATCAGCAATATCATTTGAGGCTAAGTTGTTATGTTCAGGTATTTAGATATTTGAAATGTATTTATAATCTTATAATAATTCTGCTTATAATGAACATATCAAGTTATACGCATAATAAATAATTGTGTAGGACTAAAAATGGATTCTTGTATGCTTAGACACAAGATAGATACCGTAGTCATCCTTAGTAATTTCCCTAGCTACTACAACTGTTTATATTAAAACCTAAGAGCTGTGTGTGATTGCATTTGTGGAGTCCATGTCCATGTTGATGAAGCTTTGAGGAAAAGGACTTGAGAAAAATGCAAATTACATGTAATACGTAAAGCTGAACATTTGTCCTGGATCCTTCTTCAAAGATTTAAGAAGAAAGTATTGATTCCTTCTGATAAGATGTTAGTTTGACACTGTTGAAAACTTCCTTTGACTTTGAATGGTGGAACTACATCCTAGATGAGGTTCCTGAAGAGGAAAAGAAAAGATCATACAACAAAATATATCCTGCCTCTCACTTCATGTTCTTTGAGAATCTCTTATGTTCTTCACCTTGTGTTGCCATTTGAATCTGAAAAGCCTTTGGGAGAACAACTATGCAAGTAGCATAAGTGAGAACTGTTTTATTTCCTACAATGCCAGTTGGGGGGAGGAGAAATATTATATGTGCTAGAAAAGTTTAGTTACAATGCTACTGTAGCTGACCTGCCCTCCGATATCCACCTCAGCCCCAAAACAGCTGAGGACTAGGCAAATAGCCTTTGTACTCTCTCAGCAGGAACTGCTGGGCTCTAACTTAGCCTGCTAGTCTGAGGTCACAGAAAGAAAAAATACTTAGAGAAGTTATTATAGAGTTTATTACTAAGTGTTAAAAGTTTCCTATGAAGGCTGTCTAAGGGAAAAATTGGAAAGGTCCTAAGTGGGGAAAAGGAAAAATTCTAACAAAGGAAAAATTCCAAGGGAAAAAATTCTAAGCAGGTGAAAACGAAAGGAAGGGATGAACAGCTCCTAACAAACCACTACATCTACCACTACTCTACTACTCTCTTTGACTTTGTCTTCACTACTTATGCATCTTTCAGAGTACATGGTCACATGTTACAGAGTTCATCACAAATTCACACCAAAAATCAAATCATAAATTGAAATAGAAGTTTACAACACAGAATGTTTACATACATAGCTATTAGTAGTAATATCTGGCTAAATATCCATCACCTGTCTAACTCCATAGGTTCACTAAAGGTTTAAAACTATAACTAAGAAATTAGTTAAGTTTTGTATAGGTAAGCCCAGGCAAATATATTATCTTCTGTCCTAGCACCTATAATAAATCATGAGTTCCCTTTTAATGACCTTTGGTTAATTGTTTTACAATCTCTTGGAATGTGCTCTGAGCAAGAGAAAGTTTGATTACTACCTAAGGGTGATTAACTGATGACACTCAGGAGACTGGCAGATATCTCATTGCAGTTTTGACTATCAGAGAGGGACCTAATAACAGTCCCATTATAAAAGAGCTAAATAACCATTGATATGATTTTAGGAATTCTTATAGGATCATCATTAAGACTTAAGAAGTCATCTATTTGTCTATATAGCATCACTACAAGACAGTACATCTCCTTGGATCTGCAGAGATCTGCTCCAAAGTGGTGTGCTATTGCTTAGTGATTGTTACACATGTTTAGTAACAATAATAATAGGAAAACTATATTAATAGCAGGAATCTTTCCTAAAATAAGTTCCTTACAGCCTTGCTAAATAAGGACTCTCTTGTCACAGATTATATAATAATCCAAGGCAAGCATTTCAGGATGATCAGCAGCTAATTATTAGCTTGTTCCATTATGGCTCCTGACACTACAATACTACTTCATCAAAATGTCAATTATGTATTTATTATTTACTTTATTTTAATAGGTTTTAGTATTTTATTATTTATAAGTCTTTAGTCTTCATATTTTCTGTATGTTCTATTAATATTATTATTTTAAAATTGTGTACAAGAGTACTACATTCACCTCTTTTTCACCTAGTCCTCTTTTTCTTCTATTTTATCCATGTCCTTACCACTTCTCAAATAATAGCCTCTTCTTTTGCTATTTTTGTTATAGAAACATGAAACTCACTGAGTTTCCTCTAGGGTTGCTCTTATTTATATGTGGTTAATGAATACTACTTTGGTTTAGATCATGTATAAGGAACTCTTTCTTATGGAAGCCTTAATCTCCTTTCTATAGGCATTCATTATCTGTAGTTCTTCCACTAGGGTAGTATAGGAGGGTTTTCCCATCTACATTAAAATATCAACTCTAGATCTTTACACAGGTCATATATGGGTGACGATATTGCTAGAATTTTATGAATGAGGTTTCCCTGTAATATTGACAATATACTTTGTCACAGTAGGTGACCTTGTCCTCTGGTTCTTACATTTTTCTGCCCTCAAATCTACAATGTTCTGTGATGCTCTTTCATTAACCACTGGAGTAAGAAGTAGCTCTGACCAAGGCTGGCATCACCATAAATCTGTGGATATAAAAATAAAAATTTATAAGTTCGGTGGCCAGCATCTGGGTTAGAACTTCTAACAGCAGACATCATGGGTGATTCAGTTTTACCTGAAAAGGAAAAAGAAGGAAATTCTTAGGGAGATTTCTCTTCCCTGGATGTAAATTGTTATTCATTTTATTTATGGTTGGGCCAGGCCTTGTGGGGGTATCTATTTATTTCATTAATCTTTTTGGTAGCCAATTAGCTGTGCCTTCTGTGGTATCAAACAGGCACATCAATCCTCAGCCCCATAAGGCAAATGGGTCTGGGCCATTCCCTTTAAGGGTAAGAGGGTCCTTCCCCATATCTGTGGCATAGTTTTTATTGGTATCGGTGATGCCAGAGGCAGTCAGCAGAAGATTTGCCATGAGCTTTCAGTTTTAGAGAGTTAAAAGTGAACAAAGCATGATGGAGAGTATTTCAGGGGGACTCCTTTGGGGGGGGGGGTGGGGAGTGAGTACCATTCCTCCTTTTTTGTTTTTAAAGCCAATTTTTCAGGGTTCTTGTAAAATCAGGACAGAAGCACAGTCTCTCCTTTCACACTAAGAGAGTCATGCGGACATTATTTAAAGAAATATAAATCTATATTAATAATTTCTTTTTATCAAAGGACTGTTATAGCACAGCTGACAACTAATCAGATTATATAATATATTGATTAATAATACCTTCTTCTACTTTTTGTGAGATTACTTCTCTTTTGTCAATTAATTGTTGAGAGAAATTAGGATTTACATCTCTATTGAGAATATTAAACAGAGACTTAAATTCTTTTGTGGAGAGCTTAAAATAAGATCTTAGACAGTTAGCATCTCCTAGAAACTTTTGAAAATAATATGAATTAAGTAAACTCTCTCTCTTTTTTTTCGGACCCTTTATCTGTTTTTTTTTTAATTATTGGATATTTTACGTATTTACCTTTCAATGTTATCTCCTCTCCCATTCTCGCCCAAAATCTCTTACCCCATACCTGCTCCTCTTATTTTTATGAGGGTGTGCTCCAAACAACCTCACAGTTCCATTTCCCAGCTCTCAAATTCCCCAACACTAGGGAATCCAAACTTTCAGGGACTATGGCCCTCCACTTTCACTGATGTCTGACAAAGCCACCCTCAGTTACCTATATAGGTGGAGACATGTGTCCCTCTGTTGTGCTCTCAGGCTGGAGGTTTAGACTTTGGGAGCTCTGGTTGAAACTTTTGATACTCCTTCTAGAAAGGACCAAAGTACCCACACTTTAGTCTTCCTTCTTCTATTTGACTTTCATGTGGTCTATGAGTTGTGTCTTAGGTATTGTGAGCTTTTGGGCTAATATCCACTTATCAGTGAGTGTATACCATGTATGTTCTTTTGAGATTGGGTCACCTCACTCAGGATGATATTTTCCAGCTCCATCCATTTGCCTAAGAATTTCATGAACGCATTGTTTTTAATAGCTGAGTAGTACTCCATTGTATAAATGTACCTCATCTTCTGCATCCATTCTTCTGTTAAATAACATCTGGGTTCTTTCCAATTTCTGGCTATTATAAATAAGGCTGCTATTAACATAGTGGAGCATGTGTCCCTGTTGTATGTTGAAACATCTTTTGGGTATAAGTCCAGGAGTGGTATAGCTGGATCCTCAGGTAACACTATGTTCAATTTTCTGAGATACTGCCAGACTGCTTTCCATAGTGGTTGTACCAGTTTACAATCCCACCAACAGTGGAGGAGTTTTCCTCTTTCTCCACATCCTCGCCAACATGTGCTGTCATCTGTGTTTTTCATCTTAGCCATTCTGACTGTTGTGAGGTGGAATCTCAGGGTATTTTCATTTGCATTTCCCTGATGACTAGGGATGCTGAACACTTCTTTAGGAGCTTCTCAACCATTTGAGCTTCCTCAGTTGAGAATTCTTTGTTCAGCTCTGTGCTCCATTTTTTAATAGGATTCTTTGATTGTCTAGAGTCTAATTTCTTCAGTTCTTTGTACACCTTGGATTATAAGCCCTTTATCAGATGTAGGGTTGGTAAAGATATTTTCCCAATCTGTTGGTTGCCTCTTTGTCCTAATGACTGTGTCCTTTGCTTTACAGAAGCTTTGCAGTTTTATGAGCTCCCATTTGTCAATTCTTGGTGTTAGAGCACAAGCCGTCGGTGTTCAGTTCAGGAAATTTTCTCCTGTGCCTATGTAGTCGAGGCTTTTCCCAATTTCGCTTCTATTAGTTTCAGTATAGCTGGTTTCTGTCTTCAGGGGCTTGAATTTCTTGTCATACAGGTCTTTTACTTGCTTGGTTAGATTCACACCAAGGTATTTCATATTATCTGTGACTATTGTGAAGGGTGTCATTTCCATAATTTCTTTCTCAGCCAGTTTATCTTTTGAGTAGAGGAAGGCTACTGATTTGCTTGAGTTAATTTTACATCTAGCCACTTTGCTAAA
Source organism: Grammomys surdaster (assembly GCF_004785775.1). Classification (NCBI taxonomy): domain Eukaryota; kingdom Metazoa; phylum Chordata; class Mammalia; order Rodentia; family Muridae; genus Grammomys; species Grammomys surdaster. The sequence continues at coordinate 7,499,898 of NW_021604567.1, read as the reverse complement.
GGTGTTTATCAGGTTTAGGAGTTCTCTGGTGGAAGTTTTGGGGTCACTTAAGTATACTATCATATCATCTGCAAATAGTGAGATTTTGACTTCTTTCTGTCCAATTTGTATCCCTTTGACATCCTTGTGTTGCCTAATTGCTCTGGCTAGGACTTCCAGTACTATATTGAATACGAAGGGAGAGAGTGGGAAGCCTTGCCTAGTCTCTGATTTTAGTGGGATTGCTTCACGTTTCTCTCCATTTAATTTGATGTTGGCTACTCATTTGCTGTATATTGCTATTAATATGTTTAGGTATGGACCTTTAATTCCTCATCTTTCCAAGCCTTTTATCATGAAGGGATGTTGAATTTTGTCAAATGCTTTCTCAGTATCTAGTGATATGATCATGTGTTTTTTTTCTTTGAGTTTCTTTATATAGTGGATTACATTGACAGATTTCTGAATACTGAACCAACCATGCATTCCTGGGATAAAGCCTCCTTGATCATGATGGATAATTGTTTTGATGTGTTCTTGGATTCGGTTTGCTAGAATTTTATTGAGTATTTTTGCATCAATGTTCATAAGGGAGATTGGTCTGAAGTTCTCGTTCTTTGTTGGGTCTTTGTGTGGTTTAGGTATGAGTGTAATTGTGACTTCATAGAATAAATTGGGTAGTGTTCCTTCTGTTTCTATTTTGTGGAATAGTTGGAAGAGAATTGGTATTAGGTCTTCCTTGAAGGTCTGATAGAATTCTGTACTAAAACCATCTGGTCCCGGACATTTTATTGTGGGGAGACTTTTAATGACTTATACTACTCAGACTTTCGAAGGGTCATTGACACGAACATCAAACAGCTAGAGATTGGCATCACTAATCTGAATTAATCCCTCATTTTGCTGTCTGAAGAGACCTCCAAAAATCACAAAGATTCTTATTGGACTTGATTTACTCTATTATAATAGAAAAGGCTGTGTACAGCTCTTGACTGTGTACAGCCCTTAAAGAAGAATACAGCCTTTACATACACAAGACAGCTATGTTTAAAGAGAGCATGAAAAAGGTCAGAGAAGGCCCTGATAAAATTCAGTGAGAGAAAGAGAAAGATGAGTGCTGGTACAAGAATTGGTTTTCAACATCTCCAGGGTTGTCAACCCTAACTCCTCTCATCTTGGGGTCATTATTTGGGTTATTTTTGATTATTTTGTTGTTGTTGTTGTTGTTGCTGGGCCTCAAATAGGCTGACTAACTCTGTGAAACAACAGATAAATAATTTGGTAGCAAAACCTATTCAAACGCATTATCATAAGTTAGCTATGGAGGACCACAAGACTCAAGATGAGGTTGTTACTTTATCCAGGGTGTTCCCAAAGCCCATCTCCACCCAACCTAAAAACTGTACTTCCGCCCCTAGACCAGGCAGAGAGAGGCCACCCAGAACCCCCTCTGATAGGCGACCTGAATTCTTGCTTAGGCTGAGAGGCTAAGCACTCCAAAGAACATCAATAAAAGTTAAAAGTATCTCTCTGGGTTCCCTGAGGGACAAGCCTGACTGCATAGCGGTTGATGTCAAAAGTAGCCGCACTTTAGGAAAAAGATATTGGGATGGGTATTGCCCTCATGCCTCACTGGACATTGACAGGGGGACTGGAGCCATTACAAGGTCCCGTTCAATTACTGGAGGACAGGCCTCTATCCCCACCTTCTCAAGATTAGATTTGCCACAGCCCTTCTATACTTAGAGAAGGGAGGAGATGTCAGGGGCATCCCTGCTTTTACACCAAAGGCCGAAAATCAGCCATAGGCCTAAAATCAGCAATATGCCTGTCATACGTGTATACTAACACCAAGTCTTGGGTCTCTGTGGATAAACACTGAAACAGATGGCTACAAGCTATTGCGAACAGGCAGTTTTTGTGACAATTTACCATCCTGAGTAGTCATAGATCTTGTAAATAGGTAGCCTTGGCAGATATTACTAACTTAGATAAGGACAAGTGAATCATAGGCAGAGTCATCGTGACCTATCCCCTGAACCCTCACCCAGCAGATACCCTGTTCTCAAAAATATCTGTATCCCTCCTGAACACCCGCGCTCCATTGTCATCCCCTTCCCCACGTCCTGCCTTTTTGTGTTTATAACCCCTATGTAAATGAGTATAAATTACAATTTGAAAAAAAAATATATATATTTAGAAGGGAGTTTATCAATATGACTGTTCTTCAAACAATAGGAGTAGGTTCTCCCATTAGGACTATTATTTTATTTCCATATATTTTGACCATATTTACTACACCATGCAAAAATTCTTCTGTGGAACTGGCGAATAATTGGTTCCCTCATGAAGAATCTTGACATTAGTTTAATAATGAATAACTTTTTGCCTTGTGTAGAACAGGACTATAGGATCCATGGTCCAATCTCAAGTAAGACCAGTGATGTGTTTTCTCCCAAAACAATATGAGCAGCATGATCCAGCACATGTTGGCAGCCAAAGTACATAGCTTGAAACTGAAAATGGATCCTGAGAGACAGTTATTAAATTAACAGGTTGGCAAGCCAACCAAGGGCAGGTAAGATTTGTCTCAGAGCCTAAGCAACCTAAAACAGATTATATTGCTTATGATAATGAATATTCCATGATGGGTAATGAAGGCATTCTTGTCAGAACAACCTAAGACAGATGCAGTCTTGTTTATGAAATTCAAAAGGTGGAGTTGTGAGTGCAGAGCCTTTGGGGCTGCCTGGCAGGAACCTGACATTGGCAAAGTACAAGGAAATGGGCTGCTTGGCAGGAATGTGACATTGGCCAGGGACAAAGAAATGGCCTTCAGGCAGGAATTTGACATTAGTCTAGAATAAAGAAGTAGGCTTCACACATGAAAATGACTTTGAGCTAGAACAGGGAACTTTGCTCAGATATTTTGGTAATCCTCATAAGATCTTAGAAACAGTGATCACGGGAGTGATCATGGAACTTTGTTTATTGCCTTGCTTGTTCTTTAACTATTTGTGTTTATTGTCTTGCTTGTTCCTCGACTATTTGAATCTATTGTGTTTCTAGTTCCTCAACTTAGAACTGACCTTAATACTTGCACATAATTAAAATGGTATAACATCAAAGAGGAGAAGTAAGGATGGGATAGGGGTTTATGGGAGGGGTGAGGAAATGGGGAAAGAGGATATCTGAAATGTAAATAAATGAAATATTTTTTTAAAAAAGAGTACTTGGTAAGTTTATGACAGAGGTTTATCATTTAGCTTTGGGAAACTTAGACAAATGACAATTGCCTACATTATTTTGGTTGCTTCTGTACCTTCCCTGAGCAACACATTGTAGGAGTAGTTCATCCTTAACATCAAGATTTTCATTTATCAATCCATATCTTCTGGGACAAGCATTATTCACCCATGTATGGTATCTTGGTTCAAACTCTTCTTTTAAAAATACTTTTGGATTAATATAATGAGTTTTCTTTTACAAGCTAAAGCCTTCCTCATGCATCTTTAGTTTTGATGTAAGTAAACCCCAAAGCTTTCCATCCCTGGCCTCATTAAATTTTAGGTGACTCCAGTTCTTCTTATTAATAAAATTATGGTCTCAGTTGTTATCTTTACTTTTCAATACCTATGACTGAACTTTTTAAAAAGTTATTTTTACAGTGTTTTTATTCAATGTAACTGAAGGAGCATCACCCAAAGAACTGAGACAAATTGTCCCTTCTCATTCCTAAGTGAGTATCTCACTGATTCTCTTGAGTCATATTTCATTTTATTTACCCCTTAAAATGGTACAATACAAAATTAGTAATTTTAAGCTTTCCTTCCTGCACTAGCACTATATTCAATCTTGCATTTTGTTGCTTGTACAAATGTCAGAATCTAATTCCACCTTTGGTCTAAGGGTCTGTTTTAATCAGCTCATATTAACTGAATCAATTTGTTTCTCATAGTTGGTTAGGGTATTATGAATATGCCAGATGAGAGCAGTATAATATTAGGTTCCTCCTTCACATAGGTGTATGGTTAGGAAAATGGTCTATTCTATAACGATACTGATTATACTTATGAGTATTTTATTATACAGACTTATCACCTGGCAAAAGCTCGATATCATAATGACAATCCACTAATGGGTGGAGATACAACCCTCAAATATTAGCTGAACATAGCATAGATTTCATATCATATACCAAACAAACTACTTAACAAATGCCTCAGATGCCACGTTTATAGAAATTTTAAATCTTAAAATGGTAACTTTTATCCTAAATAATGATTTAAAACTATGAAATCAAAGAAAGTATAGCAACACTTTGACAATTTCTTGAATATGTAATTTTCACAAAAATATAACTTTAAAATATATTTCTTAGTTTGTCCAACAAATGCTCACAAGCAGATAAAGTATATTATACATTTCTCTTTATACATGTAATATATGTACTTAGAAACTTCAAAAATATGAGTGACTTTAGCTGGCATGAATTACTACCACAAATTCCAAGCATTGTGAGTAGAAATTTCTATATACATAAATATAGACATATCCTCTTCTATAACAGAAGGTCTATTTATTTAAGTAGTTATACATAAAATTATATGATAATTATTCATATATAATTGTAACATAAAGTAAACATTTAAATTAAAAGTATCAAATTTATAAATCTGAGTTATTTAACTTATTTCTTAAAATTCTTTGTACAAAGTCTTCAATAAACACATGCCAATTTAGAGATCATGTCACTCAAAAAACATAAGATTAGGTTCTACATCCATTTGTGAACAATAACAATTCTATTACAACCGCTGCATGACATGTAATGATAAGTAGTGATCATTTGAAGATATGCAGTTTTTAAAGATAGAACCATAAAAATAAGTTTAAATTGTTAATATGTATTATATTATATTTTTTAGAATAGTTAAGATGAACTGCATCCTAATTGAAAAAAGAACCTGGACACTACGAAAATCGTGTCTTTTTTTTTTTTTTAATTGAAAGAGGTACTTGGGAAAAGCAGTTAGCATATAGTTGGAATTTACTAACTGTTGAAGCAAAGATCTATGTCTGTGATTTTTTTACTCTTATTACTGTTATCATAGATTAATAAAATTGCATTTATTATAACAAGTGTGGGAGAAGAACTATATCTAAACTTAAGAAAACAAATAAAAAATAAGTGACACAATCTGGAGGTTCCTCAGAAAATTGGAGATAGTTCTACCTGAATACCCAGATATATAAGCACTGGGAATATACCCAAAGATGCTCCAACATTTAATAAGGAAACATGTTCCACTATGTTTATAGCAGCTTATTTATAATGGTTAGAAGCTGGAAAAATCCAGATGTGCCTCTACTAAAAAATGAATACAGAAAATGTGGTACATTTACACAATAGATTACTACTCAGCTATTAAAATCAATGACTGTATAAATTTCACAGAAAATTGATTGATCTAGAAAATATCATCCCGAGTGTGGTAACCCAGACACAAAAGAACACACAAGATATTTACTCACTGATAAGTGGATATTAGTCTAAAAGCTCAAAATTACCATGATACATTTCACAAACCATATGGAGTTTAAGAAGAATGAAGACCAAAGTGTGGATGCTTCAATTCTACATAGAATAGGGAACAAAACAATCACAGGAGGTAGAGGAAAAGAGGTAGCTGGAAAAGAAAGCAGAGGGGAAAGAACAAAGGTGGGGGCAGGATCAGGTATTCGAAGGGACTGGAGAGAAGTACAGAGGGTCAGGCAATTGAATAGAAACATGTAGCAGTGAAGGATGAGAAACATAGGGTAGCCACTAAAAAGTCCCAAACACCAGGGAAGCTAAAGGCTCCAAGGACACAACAGGGATGACTTTAGTGGAAATACACAACAAAAGGGAGATAGAACCTATAGAGACCATATCCACTAGATAGGTACAGCCTCCAGTTCAGGGACGAGGCCACCGACTGATCTCAAAATTTTCAATCCAGAATTGTTTCTGTCTAAAGGAAAGAGAGGGACAAAAAAATGGAGCAGAGACTGAAGAAAAGGCCTTTCAGAGACTGACCCACCTAGGGATCCATCCCATCTACAATCAACAAACCCAGACACTATTCCTGATGCCAAGAAGCACTTGCTGACAGGAACCTGGTATGACTGTCCTCTAAGAGGCTCTGCCAGTATCTGACCAATACAGATGCAAATACTTACAGCCAACCATCTGACTGAGCCCCGGAATCCCAATGGAGCTATTAGGGGGAGGACTGAAAGAGCTGAAGAGGATTGCAACTCCATAGGCAGAACAACAATATTAGCTAACTGGACCACCAGGGCTCCCAGGGACCAAACCATCAACCAAAGCATATACATGGAGGGATCCATGGCTCCAGCTACATACGTAGCAGAGGATTAAAGGGGAGGCCCTTGGTCCTGTGGAGGCTTGATGCCCCAGCATATGGGGATGCTAGAGTGGTGAGGCAAGAGTGTTTGAGTGGGCCAAGGAATACCCTCATAGAGGCAAAGGGAGGCTGGAGCAGGGGCATCAGAGGGGAGGGGGGCGGTTTGTGGAGGGGAAACCAGGAAGGGGAATATCATTTGAAATGCAAATGAATAAAATGATTAGTAAAAAGGGGGGAGACACTGAGACACTCCAATCTTGCTCATTTAAAAGCCATGAACTCTCCTCCTCTGGAGATTATAAAGTGTTTTGCAGAACCTGTTACTTACTCTGTCTGTTGTTAGGTTAGTCACTATGAGGGCAGAATAAGGTCAATCACTAAGTAAGTATAGAAGCACCAGTCTTGATGCTAACTTCACTGTAAAATTAGATCTTAGTTATATACCAATACAATAAGCAGATCATTTGTTGACAACCGTTCTGCCCATTATTGCATAACACATTGCTTCCACTATGACTGAGAAGTGACCCTAGGGATGCTTTCTTTCCATCTATGTCCATGTTGAAACTTTCAATGTCTAGAACCACAATGTCTACTTTCCTTTCTTATTTCTGTGCGTATGGCTTGACCCATACTCTGGGCAGTCCTAAACATTTTATTGTGCAAAATGTCCATGAACCATGTCTTTGTGTCAGTTTAATGTATACTACATAGGAAATAAATTTATTTGTCCATTTGAATTAAGGATGTTAAATGCAAATTTCAAGAACCACTCCCTCAAAAATGATATAAAGAAATGTATACATTATTGTCCATTATGACATGTAGGTCTTCTTTCTAGATATGTGATCATGCATTTTCACTGGCTAACCCATTTGACAACCAATTGAACTCTCTTCATGGCTCACAGGCTGCTAGAAATCTAATTTCACTCTGAAAGCAAAACAAATTCCTTCAAACCAAGACAATAGGAAATGAACCATAATGATCCAGCCTGTAAGAGAATTTTCCTATGATTAGTATTCACATATTTTAGAAAAATGTCACTGGATGGAACAGGCAGTCAAATGCATTATTTTTCTCCAGAGGCAAACTGTTTCTAAGAGAATTGTATTTCTGTAACAAGGGCAGAGTATACATACAGTCTAGGAAGCCATTTTATCTGAATATTGTTTATATCAAGATTTCAACAATGCCTGGAGCCCAGTTTGGGTGTGTGATGAACTTCTGCAAGATAATCTAATGTACTTCTGGTAAAAGCTTTTCTAAAGGGCAGATGGTCAGAATTCTCAGAAGGCATAGGCCGAGTCATTCAGGGCATACTCCTGCAAGCAATAAAGACTTATTGTCAGAGAAACCAGCTGTCCCAGCATCTGTCTGCTTCCACTGAATGCAAAAGATGAGGAAATGGCAGAGTTGAGCTCTCGAATTTTGTACTTTTGCAGCGAAGAGTACTAGAATTTCACATCTAAGAATTTTTTTTAATTCTGCTTTTATAATAACTATAACCACAGACTACAAAAAGACAAAGGAAAGAATAAAATCTCTCTGAAACAAATCAGTAAGAGATTTCTTTAAGACATATTCAAAACCCTAGGCTGGAATACAATTTCCTAGCGTTTATTCATCATTCCACACTCATCACTATTCAGTATGTTCTAGTGTTGTTCACTAGGCCTTCTGGATAAATACTGAATGCTGGCAGGCCTAGCAAAATATGAAAAAGAATGTTCAATATATTTATCTTTAACCAGAATGATAATGTGGCAGTTGCCAAATGGCCCCACATGGTACAATGTGATTGTCTTCCTTGGAATCTCTTTTAGATTTAGATTATACCAATATCTCAAGGTACTATCCTCCTGATTCAGCTCTTTCAAAAAGGCATAATACCTATTTCTATTTATAACTTCATCTCAAATACTTTCTAATTTCTTTATTACAATATAGACTACTACAGTAGAGAAGAAAAGGAGAGAGAGAGAGAGAAATCAGGAACTTGAAGCCAATACGAGTCCAAGGCAAATAACGATTGTAGAGTATAATAAAGAAAACCAATGATGATAGAATAGAATGTTAATAGCACATTCTTTGAGAAGAGGAAATAAAAGCCATTCTTCACAGGAAATATGACATAATAATATATGCATGCCTTCATTATGCTTTTATTTTGGTTTATATTGTTCTGGAAAGCCAAATACTGATATTTTTTGTACAATCTTTTAACCTTTCTAATAAATTAATATCAAGATCTTAACTTTCTAATACTTTAGAGTTAGTCCAAAATATGTTGCAAAAACATAATGAATATGTACATCCTTTATAGTTTCTGAATATTTGTGGCTTAATCTTCTTTCATTTAAATTATACTATCTCCTTTAGTATGAAATTATCATTTAGTTTTGCATCCTTTAACAAGTTACATAAATTTGTCTATTGCATACATTTTGTATTAGCAGTGGATCCACACACATGCATAGTGTGGCTATTTCAATAGACATGGCTCCCATAGTCTCATGTGTGTGTATTCTTGGCTCATAAGCAGGAGCACTGTTAGGAGGTGTGGCCTTGTTGGAAGAAGTATGCCATTGTAGACACGATTTTTATGGTCTTTTGTCTGCAAGCTACAACTAGTGTGGCACATACTAACCTTCATGCCAGTGAATCAAGATGTAAAATTCTTGACTACTTCAGCATCATGTCACCTTCATGCTGCCATGCTTTCCATCATGACAATCATGAACTAAACAACTGAAACTGTAAGCCAGCCCAAATTAAATGCTTTCTTTAAAATAGATGCCATGGTTGTGGTCATAGTGTCTCTTCATAGTAGTGGAAACCCTAATTAAGACAGATAGAAAAATTAGAAATACTATAAATAAATATCACCTGTGCATATTTTTAATTAAATCAAAATAATAGATATAGATACAGTTTACAACTTTATATTAAATGATGAAGCTAAGAGAAAGCTTCAGAAACTTCCCAATTATTTTTCCAAGTTTCAAGATATTTACTAACATTCCATATATTTGGGTCACATTTTGGTCAGGCCGTTGATACTGAGTCACCGAGGAATTTTTTTTTTTTTTGCATCAAATGGGACAGTGTAAAAAAATTACATATTGCTGACTCATTGACAACAATTAAGTAAATTTCATTATCACTAAGATTATTTGTTTTTTTTTAATCAGAGAAAAATGAGCATTCTGGGGTTTTTTGTGGATTTTTGAAACTGAATTGCATTCTAATTCTGATATCAATTATAAAATATACGAAACAAGAAATATAAAAGTACAGAGATTTTTATTATTAATTTTTTTTTAAATTTCCTGATATTGGGTATTTATCACGTTCATTCTTATGCAAGAACAAAATAATACTTTTGAGCTAAAGAGATGGATCACTGTGTAAATGCACTTTCTGTTAAGATTCAGGACCTCAGATTGATCAAAGGAACCTATAAGACAGAAGGAAAGAAATAAAAGAACTGACTCATGTATCTTGTTCTATGACTTCAAAAATTTTTCCACAGCATAGGTGTGCCACCATACACACACACACACACACACACACACACATGCACACACGCACACATACATATATACATAAATATATGTATATAATACAAACAAAAATTGAAAAATAATATAATAAGGCAAATAGTGAATAGAGTAAAAGTTGAACAAAAATCAGAAGTCTGTATATTTTTCTATACCACATACACAGTATTGAACATCTTTCATTTCACTTTTCTTGCAGTATAGTTTTCAGGAGAAGCAAAGATAACCACAATTATTTGAATATTATTGGAATCATATAAATGTATATCACATATGGATCCTTATAAATTTGTTTAATTCAAAACATACTTATTTCATTTAATTGGAATGTGTATATATTTGTATACACACACACACACA